>NW_006921895.1:132631-191730 GCF_000298275.1 Orycteropus afer afer | reverse complement strand
TCATTTTCTTGGTTACCATGGAAGGAGGGAAGAAGAGGGAAAATTTCAGACAAGTTGGGTTTCACATGTTGATTTGGGTGAGGGGAGGAATGGTATGGAAAGAATCTGTGACCAGAATGATGACATTGGAGAAAGGAAGGACACTGAAACGTGCACATAAGATATAGACAACAGTGGCATATCCTAGTAATATGCACAATACTACATCACTACTAACACCAAACACAAGGCTACAGATAAAAGCATAGACCAGTAAGAAGATTAAGTGGGGGTTGGCGAACAAGATTATACCCTAGACCAAGGATAGATTTGCTACAAAATTAGCCACACACATTACAGCTCTGACCTAGCTCCAAGTGGTTATGGTCAGAGAAAGAAGTAATGCATGGGCAGTTGGTTTCAGAACAGAAGTGTCAGAGAAATGGAAAGTAGGGATTTTGGTTTATGTTGATTATTATCGTCACAGTTGATATCAAAAAAGTGGAATAATTTATTATCCACATAGCATGGTAGTAACTTCCTGTGTTGTTCATATATAAACTGCCTCACTTTCTCCTCTTTTCAGGTCTTCCGATATCTCTCTCATTCAGTCTCTATACTGAATTCTCTCTATTAAACTACCTTGTACAGGTTTGGTTTTCTTGAGAGACTATATGGATATAACATACTTCTTTCATGACTCTCCAAGAGGAGGTCATGTCACAATGTCCCAGACTTATTACTTTTATTTTTTCTGACTGCCTATTGTCATCTTTAAGGAGCTCTGGTGGTACAGTGCCTAAGGCATTTGACTGCTAACCAGAAGGTTGGTGGTTCAAATCCACCAGCCACTCTGCAGAAGAAAGACTGGGCAATCTACTTCCACAAAGATTTACTGCCTCAGAAACACAAAGGAGGTCAAGATGAGTCAGTATCGACTCTATGGCAGTGAATTGTTTTTTTTTTTTTTAATTGTCATCTTGCAGAACAGTTGGTAAATGGTACTAAGATATATATGGCTTTTATCCCAAAGTTGTACCTCCTACAACCAGAAGATTTTCACATGAAATGAAGGACAACTTCTAAAACATTGCCAGCCCTGGAAGGCCAAAGATGATACTAGTTTTCTATCATACACAGCTGTCCAACACTGAACTCATAATTAAGCCTTCAAGCAGAAAGAGTGAGAGCAAGCACCCCAAGGCTGAAGGTTAATTTCTATAACCCAAATAGCTCCCACAAAGAGTTCATTTCATCCACACAAGTCAATGACTGTGCTCCTTGAAAGCCAGTTGAAGAAGAGTACAGTCTGCTGACCCCCAGCCTCAGACCCTTAAGGGTTGGCTCAGTTTTCAATATTACTTAGAACTTACACAGTACTTTGTATCTTCAAAGAGCAATGCAGACATTAACCAATTATTCTGTTATTGGCTCCATGCCGGTTACACTATCAAGATTTGACAAACTCTTTGTACATGCTGTAGTTCTGTAGGAATGTAAGTTTGTCTTTTTCAATCAAAACTGAAGCCAAACTGAGACCTTCAGCTGAAGGAAGCCTTGATGATTTAACATTTAATCCAAACATCCTGTTCTCATAAACCAATCCTCTTTAATAGTGAAAAGGAGAGGATAAAAAAAAAATTGTCTTCAGGACACAGCTGAGCAAAAAGTTTTAAACTTTGAAAACAACAAAACAGTTGATGTTTGGAACTTTTAAAGTGTTTTCAACGTACAGACAGTTGTGCAGCTGTGGTAACTTGAGGGGGATTTCACTTCATCTCCTTTCATCTGCCTATGGGTGCCAGTTCCTAAAGGTTTATGTTTGTTTATGCTCTCCATGATGTGTAGATATTTTCTTTCCCTTTTGAATTTTCTCCCTTTTGATTCCCCCCTGAGACACTCTTCTCTTTTCAGCATTGGGCTGATGAAGAGCAAGAGAGATATTGGTCCTAGAAATTAAGGTTGTGTGCTTAACAGAAGACCAGTCATTATGTAGGAACCTGAAATCTAAATCTCCCCACTCCACCCTGTCTCTAGCCTAACCACAGACTTAACAGGACCAACCCTTCTCTCTTATCCTTCCTGCCTCCTTTATGATAGAGTCATGGTTCAGAACTGATCTTCCATGCTATAAATCATAGCAACTGGGTAACAACACCAGAATTTTACTGTGGCAAAAATTTCTCCACTTTTTGTCAGACTTCTGAGCATTAGATACTGGAGGATAACCAAGACCAATCAAATTTTATTTGTCATATGATCTTGGTTTAAAAGCCAACCACATGGCATTTGTATGTCTCCTTGACTAACAAGTTCAATCACAAACCAGCCTTGGGTTTCACATCCCACTTGTTGATGGGCATTAAATCTGCTCATAAATATCCTACCAGGGAATGGTATCATCCCAAAAATATAAGGGGTAAACTCTCATAAAATTTTGTCACAGTTAAAAGTAGAAAAAGGAGACAATGTGGGTTTCAAATAGCATTAGCAGTCAATAAGGCATTATTTCATGGTCAGCATTTGGTAATTAAAGTTTCCACTGCATAGTCAAGCACTACTAATGGCTGACATTTAGTAAAGCAAAGAAAAACAGAGGTTTATAAAAGTCCCAGGAAAATTCCCTCCCACCGACTCCCACACCCAGGAATCCATTGAACAATATATTGAAATCAAATCCTCACTTAAAAGATTGAATTGACTCTAGTGACCCCCATTTTTTGGGGTAAATTTCTTGTTTCTAATAATCTCTATGTTATCTATTATCTGTATATACTACATAAGTTCCCTCCTTCTACAATGCCATATAATATTACCTTACTACATTATTGATGATTTTATTCACGAGTATATGTCTTGTTTTAGTTTTGGAAAGGCAGAACCCAAGACAAGGACATAGATGTAGGTGGCTTGTTTAGGACATGGCCCCTGGAAGCTAGAATGAGGTAGCAGAAAGAATGAAAATGTACTTTCAAGGTTACTGATGTAAGTAATGGGTCTTGGTTCTATGGGGTTCACTAAGAAGCTGACAGAATACCTCCTGGAATTGTCAAACTGCAAGGTGGGGGATCCCATCTTCCACTGACTGAGCATTACCCATAAGCATATAGATTCCCTAGATATATTTTGAGTGTTGCTTGGAAGCCAAAAAACTCAAGATCCCATGGCTTGGCAAAAGGCCCCGGAGTAGAACACAGTAAGCTACACAGTATACTTTTTAAGTGAGATGCTGGCAGTTGGAGTTGAAGCTTTAGTTTATGGAACTGTCCACCACATGTGGGACTGAAGTCTGAGATGGGCCATGCATCTGTGACAGCAATACCAGAGGCATTTGCTGGGTACTTCATCATACCAACCTAGACTGCAAGTTTCTAGGGGCAGAGCTGTCTTCTATGATGTGGTGCCATACAATGCTCCTAAAATGTGCCTAATATTTAGAAAGAAGTGTCATAAATATTTTATATAGAAACAAGTTCCAAACAAATCAATTATATATCTCCTAATGCCTCTTTTCTTTTCCTCTTTCTCATTCATAATTTTACATGCTTTTCTTCTCATTTATGTGTTTATGTATAATTTTAAAAAGCCATGGTGCTGAGTCTGAAAAATACTTGGATGTACAATCAAAGGAATTAGTTTGAGTTTTGGGTTAACCTTAAACCAATTGAGTGATATTGGGCAGGTCAAAAACATCTCTGAGCATTCAGGGGGAAAAGTTATGAAAACTTCTTAGCCATAAACAAAAACCCTGAGGCAATGAGTCACCAGGCCTGGAGACTCAGGACCACAGTCTCAGGGGACATCGAGGTCAATTGGGACACCACAGACAATGTTCTACATCCTACTTTGGTGAGTAGTTTGTTAATGGCCATCTAAGATGCAACTATTATTTTCTCCTCATCTAGAGCAAAGAAGAATGAAGAAAATAAAAGACACATGGAAAAAATTAGTCCAAAGAACTTATGGACCATGCAAACCTAAGCCTCCACCACCTGAGATCAGAAGAATTAGATGATGCCCATCTACCACTAATAACTGCTCTGAGATGGATCACATTAGAACATCCTGAATAGAGTGAGAGAACAAAAAAAAAATCAAAATTATACAAAATACCAGTGTTATTGGACAGATAGGGACTGGTAGAACCTCTGAGATTACAACCCTTGGTCACCCTTCAGACTTGGAGCTGAATTTCCTCCCATAGCTGAATTTTCAAAAAATAGAGGGGTCTACAAGGTGAACAATAACTCTAGGAAGGTAGACACATCTAAGAACAATCAACCAGTCAAGGTCAAAAGGGCAGCATTTGCCCAAGGACAATGTTCAGAAGACAAGAAGGGTTAGGAGAGGAGAAATAAAAATGAGGAACACAGGGAGGATGTGAGAGGAGTGATGTGAAGGACTGCAATCAATGACATGACACAAAAAGTGTGTGAATTACTGAATGGAAAACTGATTTGCTCTGCAGCTTTCACCCATATCACAATAAAAAGTTAAAAAGTAGAATGGAAAAAAAAATCTCTGGTCTTTGATTTACAAATCTGTAAGATGTCTTCTTGACAAGCTTGATATGAGAATGCATTTGTCTGTGTGAGAAGCACTTGGAAGCCTCAGAAATGTGTGCAAAAGTAAGAGATTCCTCTTCCTCATTACACACAGATAGCTACATCCAAAATATTCACTCTTCCAGTTGAAAAATTCTTAGTAGTTCCAACTGCTAGAGAATCACAGAACACAAGGACAGTGATATAATCTGATCATGGTCCCTGGTTTACTATCTTTGATAAACCTTGAGCCAATTCACAACTTCAAGACAATAGATAAAGACAGACACACAGACATGGAGAAAAAGATATTTGACAAAAGAATAGATCTCATTTGTCTCTCTTGGTAAGAAAACATTACCAAGCAAAGGACCCCCAATCAGATACTTTTCACTAAGTCATCACTCATTTCCTGAGTCTTCCTCTTATATCATGCCTACTACATAAGTACCTGTTGGTCAGTTCAAATAATGCTTGTATAACAAACCATCCCAAAATTTAGTGGCTTAAAACAATGACCACTATATTAGTAAAACAACAGACATACAGACCAGTGAAACAGAACTGAGAATTCAGAAATAGATCTATCCACCTGCAGACACCCAATCTTTGACAAAGGGCCAAAACCCACTCAATAGGGAAGAGATAGTCTTTTTAACAAATGGTGCTGGCAAAACTGAATACCCATTTGATGAAAAATGAAACAATATCCATTCCTCACAACATACACAAAACCTAACACAACATGGATCAAAGACCTAAATACAAAACCTTATACAATAAAGTTCATTAAAGAAAAAATAGGGGCAAACTTTGGGGCCCTAAGTTATGGCATAAGCAAACTATCAAACATAACCAAAAATGTATAAACTGTAGAAGACAAACTAGGTGACTGGGACCTTCTAAAAATTAGATTCTTATGCACATCAGATTTCTCCAAAGGAGTAAAAAGAGCACCTACAGATTTGGAAAAAATATTTGGCAACAACATATCTGTTTTGGTTACCTAGTACTGCTCTGACAGGAATACGCACTGCTGTCTAGCTGGATCCAACTCATAGTGACCCCTCCTTAGGCTTCTGAGGCAGTATCACTACAGAAGTAGATTGCCCGACCTCCCTTCCGAGGAGTGGATGGTGGGCTTGAACCAACAGCCTTCTGGTTAGCAGTCAAATGCTTTAGGCACTATGCCACCAGTGCTCCTGTGACAGGAATATATCACAAATAGATGGCTTTAACAAACAGGACTTTATTCTCTTACAGTTTTGGAGGCTAGAAGTCCAAGTTCAAAGTGCCAGGCTCTCGGGGCTGGGTGAAAGCCCTTCAACCTTGAGCTTCAGCTCTGCCTCTTGCTCTCAGCCCACTAAAGCTAGAGGCATCTCTTCACCCAGGCAGCTGCTGGCTTTTGAGGCTAACAAGCCCAAAGTGGACAAATAAAATGGCACTGTCCTGATATTGGGAGCTCTGGTGATATAGTGCCTAAGGCATGTGACTGCTAAGCAGAAGTCTGGCGGTTCAAATCCACAAGCCACTCCTCAGAAGGAAGGTTGGGCGATCTACTTCTGTAGTGATACTACCTCAGAAACCCAAAGAGGGGTTGCTATGAGTCAGATCCAACTCCACGGCAGTGGGTTTGGTTGGTTGGTTGTTTTTTTTTTTTTTTTTTTTTTTTGGGTGTCCTGATATTACCAAACCACACAGTGGACCATTGACTCAAGTCCTATTAACAGTCCAAAGATCAGCAGACAACATGGCAGGATGCAGAACAACAACTTGGCTACATGAAGGATTCAAGCATGCCATAAGCTAGAGACCTTCCTCAAAGTTACTTCTTATATACTAGCAATAGGCCACATCCCTAAATTAGCTACTTAGCTGCTCCTGTAGATTCCACCACGGAGTTAATTACCAATCTCACCATGGGGGATAACTACATCCAGCTGCCCAGCCACTCAAAACCAGGACCAGCCAAGCTGACACACAATCTTAACTATCACAATTCCACTCCTTGTCAACTTGGCACCTGTACAGATCTTCATTAGGTGACACCTGTTGCTCTGGTTATCTAGTGCTGCTCTGACAAGAATATACCATAAATGGGATGGCTTGAACAAACAGGAGTTTATTCTCTTATAGTTTGGGAGGCTAGAAGTCTGAGTTCTAAGTGCCAGGCTCTGGGGGCTGTGTGAAAGCCCCTCACCCTTGGGCTTCAGCTCTCCCTCTTGCTCCCAGCCCACTGAAGCTAGTCATATCTTCACTCAGACAGCTACTAGCTGTTGAGGCTAATAAAGCCAAGGTCAACAAATAAAATGGCATAGTCTCAATGTTAGCAGGCAGCATGAAAGGCCATTGATTCAAGTCCATTGAAATTCCCAAAGTCAGCAGAGCATAGCAGGCTGCTGAACAACATCATGACTACATGCAGGGTTCAAGCATGCCATAAGCTAGAGACCATTTCCAAAGCTGTTTCTTGTATATAGGAAGCAGACCACATATCCAAAGTAGCTACTCAGCTGCTCCAATAGATTCCACCATGGAGTTAATTACTAATCTCACCATGGGGAATAACTACATTCAGTTGCCCAGCCACTCAACCAGGTCCAGCCAAGTTGACACACAACCTTAATTACCACAATATCCAACAAGGGACTTACCTCTAAAATTTATAGGACACATCAACACCTCAACATCAAAAAGCAAACAATCTGGTTTAAAATAGGCAGGGTACATGAATAGGCACTTCACCAAAGAAGATATTCAGGTGACCAACAAACATATGAAGAAATGTTTGTGATCATTCACCAATAGAGAGATGCAAATCAAAACAACAATAAGATATCATCTCAACTCAGCAATAATATCAAAGTTTAGCAAGACAGAAAACAACAAATTCTGATGAGGGTGTGGAGAGATTAGAATTCTCATATACTGCTGGTGGGACTATAAAATGGTACAACCACTGTGGAAAATGGTATGGTACTTCTTTAAAAAGTTGGAAATAGAAATACCATTTGATCCAGCAATACCACTACTAGGTATAATCCTGAAGAAGTGAGAGCCAGGAAACAAATAGATAAATGCACATTCATGTTCATTGCAGTACTATTCACAATAGCAAAGAGATGGAAAAAATCTAAATGCCCATGAATGGATAAACGAACTACAGTACATACACACAATGGAATACTAACATTAAAGAATATGAAGAATCCATGGAACACCGTAATGTGGATGAACTTAGAGGACATTATGCTGAGTGAAGTAAGTCAATCACAGAAGGGCAAATATTGTTATGAGTCTACTACTATAAAAAGTCAAAGAAAGGTTTACATGTGGAAGGAAATTTTCTTTGTTGCTTATGAAGGATGGGGGGGTGGGGAAATTGCTTGCTAGGTGAGAAACATGTATTGATTTGGGTGAAGGAAAAGGCAATACACAAAGCAGAAGACCAGCACAATATCACTAAGGAAAAGGAAGACACAAAGAGGTGTACAAGATGTACAAAGTGAAATACTATTATATAAACAATACTGCATTATCAATAACAAAAAAATATTAATCTAGGGCAGGTACATAGGTAGATAGGGAAGATGATCAGGCATGGGTAGACCAAAAAATAACAAAACTCACTGCCGCTGAGTCAGATTCAACTCATAGCAACCCCTCCTTGGGTTTTCAAGGCAGTATCACTACAGAAGTAGATTGCTCAATCTTCCCTCTGAGGAGTGGCTGATGGGTTTGAACCACCAGCCTTCTGGTAGCAGTCAAATGCCTTAAGCACTACGCCACCAGAGCTCCCAGGTATAGGTAGATGAACAGGAATATGCCTATGATTATATATACGTTTTGCAGATGATATTCTACATATGTATTTGCATATGCTATAAAAATGTCCACATGTATAATAGAGCAAACAGGGGACAAAGTTATGATAATTTCTTAGCCATAACCAAACACAATAAGGGAGTGAGTCACTGGGCCTGTGGGCTCAGGACTATTGTCACAAGGGCCATCAAACTCAATTTGCATAATATAGTACACAAAAACATTGTTCTACATCCAACCTTGGTTAAGCAACTGAGGTCTTAAAAGCTTGCAAACTGCCCTCTAAGATGCAACTATTGCTCTGTCCTCATCCACAGCAAAGAAGAGTGAAGAAAATCAAAGATTCATGGAAAAACATCCCAGGGGACTTGTGTACCATAGGAACCTCAGCCTACATGACACTGAGACCAGGAGAACTAGATGGTACCTGGATACCACTGCCAATCACTTGGAAAAGGAACAAAATTGGAGATCCTGGGTTGTTGTTGTTCTTCTTGTTGTTGTTAGGTGCCGGTGAGTCATCTCTGACTCATAGTGACCCTATGCACAGCAGAATGAAACACTGCCCATGATCCATGATCCCAGCTATACCTCAGCCTATCATTGTATCCACTGTGTCAATCCATTTTGTTGAGGACCTTTCCCTCTTTCATTAACATTCACTTCACCAATAATGATATCCTTCTCCCAGGAATGATCTCTTCTTACATGACTAAAGTAGGTGAGACAAAGTCTGGCCATTCTTGCTTCCAAGGAACATTCAGGCTGCACTTCTTCCAGGACAGATTTGTTAGTTCTTTTAGAAGTCCAAGGTACTTTCAGCATTCTTTGCCAGAACCGCAACTCGAAAGTATTGATTCTTCTTTGACCTTCCTTACTCATTGCCCAGCTCTCACATGTATATGAAGTGATTGAAAATACCATGGTGTGGTAGTTAAGTTTGTGTGTCAACTTAGCTGGGCCTGGTTGAGTGGCTGGGCAGCTGGATGTAGTATTCCGCATGATGAAACTGGTGATCAGCTCCATCGTGGAATCTACCATGAGCAGCTGAGTAGCTGCCTTAGGGATGTGGTCTGCTTCCTGTATTTAAGGAGAAGCCTTGGGAAAAGGTCTCTATCTTACAGCATGCTTGAACCTTGCATGTAGCTGAGTCATTGTTCAGCATCCTGCCATGATCTGCCAATCTTGGGACTTTCAATGGACTTGAATCAATGGTCTGCTGTGTTGTTTGGAAACAGTGGGACTGTGCCATATTATTTGTCGACCTTGGGTTTATCAGCCTCAGCAGCCAGTAGCTGCCTGAGTAAAGAAAAGCCTCTAGCTTCAGTGGACCAGGAGCAGGAGGCAGAACTGAAGCCCAAGGTTGAAGGGTTTTCACCTAACCCCTAGAGATTTGAACTCGGAGTTAACGCCTCCAAACTGTAAGAGAATAAACTCCTGTTTGTTAAAGCCATCCCATTTCTGGTATATTTCTGTCAGAGTGGTACAGAGTTAAATAGAACACATGGCTTGTGTCAGGCACACTTTAGCCCTCAAGAAGACATCTTTGCTCTTCAGCACTTGAAAGAAGTCTTTTGCAGCAGATTTGCCCACTGCTATACATCGTCTGATATCTTGACTGCTGCTTCCATTGGTGTTGATTGTAGAACCAAGTACTATAAAGTCTTTGACAACTTCAATCTTTTCTCCATTTATTGTGATGCTGCTTATTAGCCCAGTTGTGAGGACTTTTGTTTTCTTTATATTGAGGTGTAATCCATACTGCAGACTGTAGTCTTCAATCTTCATCAGTAAGTGTTTCAAGTCATCCTCACTTTCAGTAAGCAAAGTTGTGTCATCAGCATATTGCAGGTTGTTAATGATTCTTCCTCCAATCCTGATGTCATGTTCTTCTTCACATAGTCCAGCTTCTTGGATTATTTGCTCAGCATACAGATTGAATAAGTGTGGGAAAAGGATACAACCCTGATGCACTCCCTTCTTGATTTTAAACCATGTAGTGTCCCTTTGTTCTGTTCAAATGACAGCATCCTGGTCTATGTACAGGTTCCACATGAGTACAATTAAGTGTTCTGGAATTCCCATTCTTCTCAATGTCATCCACAATTTGTTATTATACACACAATCAAATGCTTTTGCATAGTCAATAAAACACAAGTTAAATAACTTTCTGGAATTCTTTGCTTTGAGCCAAGATCCATCTGACATCAGCAATGATATCCCTCATTCTGCATCCTCTGAATCCAGGTTGCATTTCTGGAAGCTCTCTATCAATATACTGCTGCAACCGTTTTTGAATTATTTTCAATACGACCTTACTTGAATGCAATATTAATAATATTGTTTGATAATTTCCATATTTTGTGGGATCACCTTTCTTTGGAATGGACACAAATATGGATCTTTTCCACTCAGTTGGCCAGGTAGCTGTCTTCCAAATCTCTTGGCATAGCTGAGTGAGTGCCTACAGCAGGGCAACCATTTGTTGAAACATTTCAATGGGTATTCCGTCAATTCCTGGAGCCTTGTTCTTTGCCAATTCCTTCAATGCAGCTTCAACTTCTTCCTTCAATACCATTGGTTCTTGAACATATCCCACCTCCTGAAATGGATGAATATCAGCCAGTTCTTTTTGGTACAGTGACTCTGTGTATTCCTTCCATCTTCTTTTGATGCTTCCTGAATTATTCAATATTTTGCCCATAAAATCTTTCAATATTGCAACTTGAGGTTTCAATTTTTTCTTCAGTTCTTTCAGCTTGAGAAATACCAAGTGTGTTCCTCCCTTTTGGTTTTCTAACTCTAGATCTTTGCATATTTCATTATAATAATTGGCTTTGTCTTCTCAAGCTGCTTTTTGAAATCTTCTGTTCAGCTCTTTTATCTTGTCATTTCTTCCATTAAAGCAAATGGAAGAGTTAAAGCAAACTCTTCTCCACTCAAGGGCAAGTTTCAGAGTTTCTTCTGACATCCATTTTGGTCTTTTCTTACTTTCTTATCTTTTTAATGACCTTTTGCTTTCTTCATGGTTGATGTTCTTGATGTCACCCCACAATTCCTCTGGTTTTATATCACTGGTGATCAATACATCAAATCTATCCTTTAGATGGCCTCTAAATTCAGGAGGGATATAAGTAAGGTCATATTTTGGCTTTTGTGGACTTGTTTCAATTGTCTTCAATTTCAAGTTGAACTTGCATATGAGCAATTGATGCTCTGTTCCACAATTAGCACCTGGCCTTGTTTTGTCTGAAGATATTGAGCTTTCCCATTGCCTCATGCTACAGATGTAGTCAATCTGATTCCTGTGCACTCCATCTGGTGAAATCCACATGTATAGTACTTTGTGTTGTTTAAAAAATGTATTTGCAACAAATAAGTCATTGGTCTTCCAAAATTCTGTCAATATCCAGTGTTATTTCTATCACCAAAGCCAAATTTTCCAACTATCGGTGATTCTTCTTTGTTTCCAATTTTTGCATTCCAACCACCAGTGACAAACAACAATCTTGATTGCATGTTCTGTCAATTTCAGACTGCAAAACTTGGTAAACATCTTCAATTTCCTCATCTTTGGCTTTAGTGGTTGGTGCATAAATTTGAATAATAGGAGTATTAACTGGCTTTCCTTATCAGTGTAGAGATATTGTCCTATCACTGACAACATTGTACTTCAGGATGGATCTTGAAATTTTCTTTGTGATGATGAATGCCACTCCATTCCTCTTCAATTTGTCATTCCCAACATAGTAGATCATATGGTTGTCTGATTCAAAATGACCAAAACAGGTCCATTTCAGCTCACTAATGCCTAGGATCTTCATGCATTCCATTCCATTTTTAACAACTTCCAATTTTTCTAGATTCATACTTTGTACATTCCATGTTCCATTTATTAATGGATGTCTGCAGCTGTTTCTCCTCAGTTTGCATCATGCTAAGTCATCAAATGGAAGTCCTGAAAGCTTTACTTTATCCATATAATTAAGGTCAGGTCTACTCTGATGAGGCAGTTCTTTCCCAGTCATATTTTGAGTCCCTTCTGACCTGAGGGGCTCAACTTGAGGCACTGCATTGGACAATGGTTCAGGGCTATTCATCAAGTTCCAGTAATGTATCACACTGTGTTTCTCTGCTATTCATAAGGTTTTCCCTGGCCAATTCTTTGAGAAGTGGATGGCCTCTTCCTTCTTCCAAGTCTTTCTCAGTCTGGAATTTCTGCTGAAACCTGTCCACCATTGTCAACCCTGCTGGCATTTGAAACACTGGTGGTACAGCCTCCAGCCTCATAGCAAGAAGCAAGCCACCACAATATGACAAACCGACGACAAGTTTGTCTGCCTTAGCTGTTCCAAACCTCTCTGCCTACTTCCTGGCCTTCCCCCACCTGTTCCAACTGCCAGCCCAGGCTTCCCATTTCCTACCTGAGTGGGGGCTCTCCCTACCCCTACCTGGATCAGGCCATTGGCCCTGGCTGAGATACTGTTTTTTGTTTGTTTGTTTTATGTTTTGTTTCACATTTCTCTAACTCTACCCAGGTTCCTGGGTAGAGTTAGAGAAATGTGAAACAAAACATAAAACCAGAAAATATATATCAGGCTTATTGGTCTAATAGAGACTGGTGAAACCTCCAAGACTATGGTCTCTAGTCACCATTAAGGCCTGGAGTTGAACTCTCTCCAATGCCTTAACTTTCAGCCAAATTATAGACAGGCCTACAATGTAAACAATAACACCAGGAAGGTGTACTCCTTAGAACAATCAACCATGGGAGATCAGAAGGGCAACATTTGCACAGGGAGAAAGCTCAGAAGGCAGGAATGCATAGAAAAAAAGGACACAGTGAAAAAGTACCTACAAGGAGAAGGGGAATAGTGCTGTTACATTGTGGGAGCTACAATCAATGTCTGGTAGCATAGTGCCTAAGGCACTCGACTGCTAACCAGAAGGCTGATGGTTCAAACCCACCCGCCACTCCTCAGAAGGAAGGTTGGGCAATCTACTTCCGTAGTGATACTGCCTCAGAAACCTAAGAAGGGGTCACTATGAGTCAGGTCCTACTTGATGGCACATAACAACAACAACAACACAATCAATGTCATAAAACAAAATGTGTATGAACTGTTGAATGGAAAACAAATTTGATCTGTAAATTTTCATCCAAATCACAATAAAAAGTTTTTAAAAAGTTACCACTATAAAAAAATGTTATAAATTTATGGATGACCAGAAGGATGGGTAGATAGATAGATAGATGATAAAAATAAATATATAGTAAACTACTAGGTGGTGGTTGTATGACTGTTCACTGAGAAATTTCTTTCAATTTTTAGGTCGGTTTGAATTTTTTCATTAAAAAACATTCAAAAAATAAAAAATACGTCACAACTGTATAGGTTCTTCTATTCTAGGCTGGGCTAGGCTGATATCGGTTGAGCTCAGTCAAGCATGTGCTCTATTGCATGTAGATCCACTGGGAGCTGGCTGGTATATGATTGCTCATCTCCCTGTTTAACCTCCAGCAGGCTATCATGACTTTGTTCACATGATGGTCACAGGAACCCCAGACAACTCAAGGTTTCTTGAGTTCTAGATTTGGAAAGGTCATCTAGCACTTTCATTGGTGACCATTGGCTAAATAAATTCATAAAGCCAGACCAAATGCAAGGAGTGGGGAAATAAACCAAAAGAGAGAATAAACCAAAATTGGGGCTGTTTTTGCAATCTACCACATCCACCCTGCTGGTATGGTACTCATGGTGACCTCAAACAGTAGGGCCTCTACAATCAGACTCAATTTCTATCATTCACTAGTAGTCAGATGCTTAGAAATTTCAGAATATAGAGGTCCTCAGACCCCAAAAGACAGATAGGGCACTTAAAGATCAATATGATGGTCAAGTGAGGCTTTAGACTAAAGAGTTAGTCATTGCCCTCCTGAAGCAGTAATCAGGGGGTGAAGGTAATACCATCAGCAGTCAGGTTTGGAGCTCTGCTATCTCTACCCACTTCTATCATTCCATCTTGTCACAGTCTGTAAATCTGCAGGTGTCCCTATGTACCCCCTTTCCTGGTGATTCTTGAAGATATGATCTCTTCTCCACTTCGCTTCATTTTCTGCTCATGGGCTGTCCTTTGTAAACTCAGATGAGGTGACTGACTCACCTTTCCAGAGCACAGGCCTTCCTTCTGATTGGGCAGAAGTGTCAGGATTTACCTAGAAGTTGTTGTATCCTGGTCCTCCTTGTGTTCACAGGAATCAGGCCAATGTGAGCAGTGCGGTCATAGGTCACAGAGTAAACCGACTCTTTGTAATCAGGACTACAAACATGCCTTGGGTGAAGACTCCAACATTATTAGCATCATACTAACAGACAGCTGGCTGAGATAGCAAAAAAACAGAGTGATGGCAAACACAGCATTCTAAAATTGGGAAAGCTAGTAAGCGTTGCCTTCTTCGAAACCAAGCCATGAAGGGGATCTTTCAACAACTTTATGTTGTCTCAGTAAAGAAAAGCAGATGGTGAGAATTACTTCCTAATAAGGACCATCAAGTTATTAGTAAGCAAGCTACAGAGTCAAGCCTTTCTTATTTGCCGATTACCAAACTCAAAGACTATGGGATTTATTAGTTTTTTAAATTAGCATTTTCATTACCTCATGAGTACTTCCCCCACTACTGCAATGCAGAAATGGCAGAATTATATGCTTTTACGCTATGTACTGATCATGTTAAATGATTAAGGATGACAACTAGGACTGCCTAGCATTCTTAAGAGCTGAGGAGAGCAGAGTTAGAGCAAGGAGTTAGAAGTAGAGGGAGATTGGTCATCAAGAAAAAGCAAACACTTTGATCTCAGCATGAATGAAATCACAGCCTCCTTGCCCTATTCTGTTTGGAATGAAATGTATTAACATGGCCTATGATAAAACCACCTTATTTTATAAAAAAAATTAAAAGGGGGAGCAAGGAAGTGAAATATTTGCAACATTGACTCATTTTATATCAAATCATAGGTGAGATGATGCCAGAGATGCAAGTCACACCCACCTAAATACAAATCAGACACTTGGGTCAATTAATCCTCCATTGAGACTCAAAGAGAGCTTGCTGTGTAGCCATACAACACACCCAAAAGGAGTAACTACCTTATACACACCTTGGTGTCTTCACCTATGAAGTAAGGGGTGAAATGTCTTCCATCACTAACATTCTGGTATCCCAACGTCAACATGTAATACATGCTTCCTCCATGTCACTGGCATGGCATCCTCACCAGTTCTGTGAGTCCTGATAATAATCCTGGGAGGTCAGAATCATTCTAAACCATGCCTTACTGAAGAGCAAACTGAGAAAATGGCTAGGATCAATTACATTAAGACTTATATTGCCAGATCCTCTGCTACTCAAAAGTATAGTGCAAGAAGAACAGTGACATCATCCCTGAAAGCTCATTAGACATGTAGCAACTTGGGACACACCCACACCTTCTAAATCAGAATCTGCACTTTAGCAAGACCCTCAAAGTGATTCCTATTCATGCTAAAGTTTAAGAACCAGTATCCTAGGTCACAAAGTCACTAAATGTCAAAGCCAGAAGGCAAATTCAAACCCTCTGATAATGCATCCTATACTTCTTCCAGCCATATCACACCCATGATTTTTTCCTTCCAGAAAAAAATTAGCCCTTGCCTACCTCTTCCTATCAGTCACAGTCAGGAAACCAAGCATATATCCAGATACCTTCTGCAATCACTCTCTGAGGTGCTCTTTAAACTCATTGTGCACCACCGGAATAATTCTCTAAAAATGGCTCACGCCAGCCTCCACCTCCATTAATGTAATTAAATTAACTTTAATACCAATGAGAGCATTGCCAATGACTTCAAAATGCTAGATAAGCCATCTTTTCAAATAACTTTAAGTATAAGAGGGATAAGCCTGAAGAAGAGCCAACAAGAGCCTTATTTTTCATCTACAAAAGATAAGAAACTCATTTGTTGATAATGGGGTGGCAAAGGGCCACTTCAGGTACTGGGAAGAACTTTCTTTATGGAGAATTGGCATTGGCTTCTCTCTAGATGCTTTGGCTTATAAGACTGATCATTAAGGACCTCCACTTAGCTGTGAATAGTGAAGGTCTGCTGACCTCCACACAGATTGTCCCCCATTACAAGGTATATCTGTTATGACAGGTATAGCACTTGCCTTGGGCACCACTTGATGGGGGTGCTACTGAACAATTTCTATTAACCATCAGTTTCCATCACTAGCTGTCACAAATAATTCAGCAAATTAAAACTCATACTTTCATATTTGAGAGCTTCCATGGGTCAAGGCATTCTGTATGATCTTGTTCTTCTGAGTGTAAAAAGAGAAGAAAGTGAAAAAAAATGACTTTGAGCACATCATAGACCAATTTTCATCAGTGAAAGCAAGAAAGATGCAGTTGAAATTTTCATGTTGTACCATAAGGTGTTAAGTAAAAGATTAATGACGTTGACTTGTATTTTTGAGTTGATATTATGGTAAAGTTATCTGAAAGATGGGTGTCACATGTTTGGACAGAGGCACAATTTCAGTGCTTGTCATAGGCCCTATTTTCTGTAGATATGCCTCTGCCCCATTAGTTGGGTTACTCTGGAGTTGTAAACACGGTGCTCTCCCAATCTGTTTTCCAAGATGAACTGTATATAAAGCATGTGTGTGGCAGGAAATGATAGCACACTTGAGGCTTTCAGCAATCGATGTTTACACACTATAATGGAAACCACAAGTTTCCTCAACTCAAGTCAGTATACATTCCTTCAACCTGCAGGCAAATTGGAGCAGGGAGGGCAGCTAGGAGGGGCTCAAAATGAGTCATCATTTTACATTTTTTAACAGCCTAATGAGCATCTAGAAGTGCTGTATTAGCCAGCAAAAATAGTCTTTTTTCCCTCACCAAATTCAACAATGACCCTATTTGGACATGGAATTCCTTGAGCATCTACTTTCATTGACTCCCATCATGGAAAGTCAGTGACTAAAGTCTCTACCACAGAGCTGCAAAGACATATGAGAGCTCCCACAACTAACTTCAAGTTAACAACTTTTCCTAGCTTTGTCCCCAGTTTGGAAAAGGCAAAGTTATTTCTTCTAGGTTCTGTTAATCCTCTGGAAAGCTCAGGCCAGGGTGCCTGGAAGAGAAGACAGAATTCCCAGATCTGCAAAGCAGCACCCTTGGCCAAGATTCACAGTGCTAACGGATAGACAAAAATGGTGATACAGTTGTGGTTCTAAAGCTACAACTGTGTGCCTCTGGATCTCTCAGGTCTGTGTGTGATCATTAAAATTTTTTTCAGATCCTTTGAAATAGCAGTCTATGTGATCTTAGCAACTTTGATATTTCTGACTCTCTTTTATATTTTATTTTCAAGGGCCACATGAATAATCTGGGCAAAATAATGGGGGATAGTACAGAATTTCCCAGAGCTCCTAAATATCTTCAGTGTATATGTGTTTGGGGATAGATAGTTCAGTGATATATTAAACAACCATTATCATTTCAACAACTCTTTGGTAATTGATATGAGAGACACTGAGTTATTCCCAAGTTTTATCCTGAGCACCAAATAAGTTATCTTTTTCATCTTCAATCTTCTTTAATACTATAGTCCAAGTGCTGGCTCCTAATCCAATTACAAGAGTTAAAGTCTGTTAGCCCAAAATTTATGTCTTTTAGATCACCTTTGCCAATTCTACATGAGCCTAAATGATAGAGATTATCAAGACTTGATAATCTCATTAGAGGAACTTTGTGATTTTCTTCTTGTATTTACAAAAGTAAAATGAAATTCATTCATTTCTAGAATGATGCTGAGGTATGTAGCCTTGAGATATCATAGATGTTATAGATATTTCATCACATCCCTACAAATCAACTTTAAACTACCTGCTGTTTCAGAGCAGTTATTCGATGGTACATAACAACAACAACATTGACTTAAAGATAGAATTGGAACTCCAGTAAAATTTGTGGAAATTGAGAAAAAAGATTCCTGTTACATAATTCCATGTGAATAAAATTGAGGTTCAAACTGGAATTCTTTTGATAGATGCTAACAAAACGAGATATTAAAAAGCTAAATATGATCTTAATTCCTTTTTAAATTATATATGTTTCACAGGGAATTTTCCTCTAACTAAAGCTGATTCCATTTTGTTAATTCACCTTAAAACAAAACATACAAAAAAAAAGATCATTCAATCCTGTCAGGACACATTATTATTTAGTGTAGTCTTCTGAAGACTACCTTAGGATGATTTCTTAAAATTCTACTCTTTTTCTTTTCTTTTTGTTGAACAGAAGAAAAAGAAGAATCAAGTCACAAGTTCTGGGGACTATGTGGCACCCAAACAAAGAGGTTGTAAGTATATACAAAGTAATGTGTTGACAGAGATATTTCCATATGTATTCTTTTATTCATTTTTTCATTCAGTAAATATTTGTGCACTGTGCTGCGTATCAAGGAGGCTCTGGTGCAAAGATTCATGTATCTTCCATTTTGAAAGGGTGTTAAGGGAGGGTAAAGGTAATTGACAAATTAACTAATGAGGTACTAAACAATTAGTAAACAAAAAATATAGTATTAATAACTGCTATGTAGAAAATTAAAGATATGTGGACTTTATATATATTCTAATTGGAAAATAATTGTAAAAGAGATTTTTAAGGCACTTGAGGTCTTACTATGCTGATCTTTAAGAAACCAAACCAAACTCACTGCCATCTAGTCGATTCAACTCATAGTGACCCCTCCTTGGATTTCCAAGGTGGTGTCTCTATGGAAGAATATTGTCCAATGTTCCTTCTGAGGAGTGGCTGGTGGGTTTGATGCTGATCTTTAATGGAGGAAATTAAGGCCAGGACCAGGCAGATAACAGAAGTCAATAAAGATGGCAGATATGAAAAAACACACAGCCTGCTCTACTAACAAATTGCTTTTCCACTGAATCAGTTAGGACGATTTTGGTTGCAAATGGCAAAATGGCTTAAACAATAAGAAAAAACAGTTGTCGTCCTGCCAACCCTGACCCATATGTCAGAGTAGAACTGTACTTAATAAGGTTTACAATGGCTGATTTTTCAAAAATAGACTACCAAGCCTTTCTTCCAAGGCACTTCTGGGTGCACTTGCACCAATAATCCCTTGGTTAGCATCTAAACACATTAACCATTTGCACCACCCAGGGACACCAACTGATAAGATACTTCATTATAACTCCTAACAGGATGTCCAGAGGTAGGGCAGGGTCAAGAGTGAGTGGATTCAATAGTTCACACAGGTCATCAAGGATATAGGTTCTTTCCATGTTTTCACTCTGCCATCTTGCTGCTGGTTTCACTCACAGGTAAGATGGACACTGGTATCACATCCATACAGAATAACATCAAAAGGAAGAGAAGGAATTTTCTGAGAGAAAAAAAAACTTTTCCCAGAAGCTCTCCAGCAGATTTTCTCTTGCACTTTATTGGCCAAAGCTTGGGTCTATGTCCACTCCTGGACAAATCATTGAATACCTTTAAGCCAATGCTAAACTACAATGGACATTTGACCTTAGGGCTGAGAAGAAACTAGAGCTTATCAAAAGTCCACACAACCCAAACCTAACAGTGCAGGTTCCTCTCACTTCCAATAGATTATGCAGTGCAGGAGTATAGGCCAAGAGATGTAAAACCATTGGTTATGTCATGTCAAACTAGAAATCCAGATTTTTACATATAGATTTGTAAATGTTGGCAACAAATTTAATTAAGAACATACATCCACCATGTTCCACAACCCTTGCTACCATCTATTTTCATTTTTTCATCAACTTTGCCCATTCTGACTAAAGTCTGGAAGTTCAGATACTAATTTGAGACCTATGATCTTGAGAACACCATATACAACTACTTTGAAGCATTAAAAAGGAAATTCTGTTTACTGTTAAGGAAGAACACTTAGGAAATTAATAATTCTCACCTGGTTATTCTTCAAATGAAAGGATAAATCTTTTTTTATCTTATGACCAAAAACAGAGATGAGAAATATATATGTATGTATATATGTATGTATTGTGAGCCAATACTCAATATCCCAAATAAAACAGGTCTACCAATTAAAGTAACCTTTGGGCTGCCACAGTGTAATCTCTGGTAGCATAGTGGCTAAGACACTTGCCTGCTAACCAGACAGCTGGCGGTTCAAACCCACCAGCCACTCCTCTGAAGGAAGGTTGGGCAATACTACTTCCGTAGTGATACTGCCTCGGAAACCCAAGGAGGGGTCGCTATGAGTTGGGGCGACTCGACGGCACATAACAACAACAACAACAACAGTGTAATCTCTGAGCAAAAGAATCATGGATATTGTAATTCAGACGATCTGAGGTATGAGATGAGAATTTGCATTTCTAACAAGCGCTCAGGAGATGCTGCTGATAATGATCCATTGCCCGCACTGAGCGTAGTAGCTATTATGATGCCCCGGTGCAATTTTGCTTTTCTCCACCTCACAGAGAAATTGTGTAAGTTCCAATATTCTGTACTTCTGAGAGGAGCAGCCTACTCTTCCTCCCTTTTCCTTTCCTTGGTCCCTCAACACTTTTACAAGACAAAGTGGGTTCTCACATTGGTCAATGATGCCCTTTCTCCCCACCTCTCTCCAAATAAAATGAAATGAAATGAAACAAAACACACCATGATATATAAAGGCAGAAAGAACTTCAAACAAGCGGGTTCATTATTTCCCTCCACAAACTAAGGAAGGGTGCAAACAAATAAATACAACACTGCTGATGGAAAGTCAATGCAGGCTGGGCCTGGTTTTCGACAAGTAGTGACCTCTTCCAGTAAATTAAATGCCCAGAGCCTCAGAATCTCATCTGGTCTTGATTTTCAGTTGGCAGTAAACTGATACATAGCTTTTTTTTTTTTTTTTTTTTTGCTTTTTTCAATTTCATTATAGCTTGTTTTCATCTAGTTTATATTTCCAAATGCACTGGTTTTCAAGCCTAAACTGTCATATTAAAAAAAAAAAAAAAGTATAACTTCAAAAAAATGTAGGCTAGCCGACCTAGTGGCACCAGGGAGGGGGTCCAGGGCTTGTGGGCACTCCTTAGAGATTTCTTTTTCTCTGAACTAATCCCATTGGGAGCCATGGAGCTGGTGGGTGGGGTGAAGAGTGAGACTCTAAAGCATTAAGGAGCCCAAATTGCCTTTCTTAACCCTGTGTGGAGTGCGGTGTTGAATAGGGAGAGGAGAGAAGGGATACATTTCCAGAAGTTGGCTCACATTGCACACTCCCACTCACTGTAGAGGTCCCTGGGTTGTACAAACAATGTGTTCATAGCTACTAACTGAAAGTGCTTGGCTGCTAACAGAAACAATGGTGGTTCAAACTTACCCAATAGCTCTTCGTAAAAAGACCTGGTGATCTGCTCCTCTAAAGATTACAGCCTAGAAAACCCTATGGGAAGTTCTACTCTGTCACATGGAGTCTCTATGATTCAGAATTGACTAGATGGCACCTAACAACTACAACAACTAACTGAAAGGTTGGCAGTTCAAATCCACTCAGTAGTACCATAGAAGAAAAAAAGGCCTGGCAACTCAGTCACTATGGAACCTTAAAGGATGCAGTTTTACTCTGACACACATGAGGTCACCATGAGTTGGAATTGATTCAACAGCAATGGGTTTGTTTTTAGGTTGTTTTGTTTTGTTCTTGTTTTACCCATTTGAGAAGGGTACAGAGAAACTGAGGGAGTAGAAGGCTGGGCAAAGGAGGCACTAACCTTACAACAGAAATTTTTAAACCCGGCAGATGAGAGAGAAAATTCTAAGTCTCTCATCCAGTGAGAGTGGAGACCTATGTTTGTGCACAGAAAGAACAGTCAAAACCATTCCCTCTAAGTCTCAAAGGAATTCACAAATAGAGTGAGCATAATTGAGAATGAGCTATGAACTTTCCCAACTCACACCCCAAGGTGCATGGACAGCACACCCATCTACCAGACAAAAACCATCCAGTGTGACCCTCAGGGATCCCTGCCAGGCCTCCAGCTGCACTATTATCACAGTGTCTGAGCTCATTCCCTTGGGCAGGTGGCCTCACTCTTCAGAGCTCTCTGCAGCTGGGTCAAGGCAGTCTTTCTTCTCCACTGCAGGAGGTATGACATCACCACAGGGGAGTGTGGTAAACAGATTGCAAACTCTCCAGCATGGATCTCAGTACCTAATGGCTTGTGCTTGGGGAACCCAGGAAGCCCTCAAGTCTGGAAGGAAATGTGGCAGTGATTTTGAGAGTCATCATAAGTAGCTTCCATTTTCTGTTGGAGCTTCCATTTTCTGTAGTTTCTATGTACAACTCAAAGATGGGCTTTTTCCTTTTCAGAAATGATGCAGAATATAAATCCAAATATGCTTTTCCTCCAAGTTTAACTTTTCTTGTAGCAGCATGAAAATAAATAAATAAATTTCTGAAGTCTTGGCCTTCACATTCTTACTCTGAATTCTCTTTCCTTTTGGCAGATTCCAAGGTTCATTCTTTCTTCTCTCCATCTCTTCTGCCAAGGTTCTTTCTAATCTGGTGGTAGCCCTCTTCCTTCTGAGGATGTTTTAAATTGTTCCTTTTTGGTCCCTTCTCGAAGCTTCTGTGTCCATTTGATGTCAAATTCAGGAAATTAAAAAAAAAAAAAATTTTCCTCAAATTCCAATATTTTAGTAAATCCCTTTTGGTAGCCTGACCACTCACTATGCTCTATTCTCTCCATTTTCATACACACACACACACACACACACACACACACCTCCCTTCCCCATGTCCTACCCTCTACCCTAGCCATCATCCACTTAATCTTTGTGATATTTTACAACTAAACACTCAGATGTTTTTCCACTATTAGAAGAAACCCATGGCAGTATATGCTACACAGAGTACACCTAAGTATCATGCTAAAGAAATTTGTCTCATCATAAAATGGAGGGGGAAAAGAACCAGACTTCAAATACGAGTTCTTCAAAATAAGCAGTAAAATTGATTCAATTTATCACCTTTTCTGGGTACGGTACTTTATAGAAATTATCTCACCTGTTCCTCAAATAATTCTGTGAGGCTTTTTCATACTTATTTGGGAATTATGAAAATTGAGATTCAGAGAGGTTTTTTTTTATTATTTTTATTGTGATTTGGGTGAAAGTTTACAGAGCAAATTCATTTTCCATACAGCAGCTCACATACACTTTGTTTCATGATATTTACTACAATTGTGGGAACAGTGCAATAGCTCCCCTCCCATTTTCTCCCCATAATTACCTCTTCCCAATGTCCTTCCCTCCCATGCACTCCTGCCCCCTGAATTGTCTCCCTGTGCATACACAGCCCTTCTAGTCTCCCGTGATTGATCTCTCCAAGGAGTGTATCTACCTAATGTAAATGTTCAGCTGATAAGTCTGTATTTTATTTGGCTATAAGCCACAGGAGTGGGTTCAATTCCAGACCTGAAGGGCAGCTAAGGGCCATAGTCTCTGGTTCCACCAGATTCTATCAGACCAGCAAAGCTAATGCTTTTTTTTTATGATTTTAAGTTTTGTTCCACATTATTATCCCACACTACTCAGGATCTCCTACCTAGATCCCTCTCTGAGTGGTTGACAGTGGTAGCTGGGCACCATCTAGTTCTTCTGGTCTCATAGTCATATAGGCTAAGGATCACATGGTGTGACAGCAGCTTGGACTAATTGTTTCCATGTATCTTTGGTTTTCCTCATTCTTCTTTGCTCTAGATGAGGAGAGATGCATCATTGCATCTAGATGGCCACTTGTAAGCTTTTAACATCCCAGTCACTACTCACCAAAGTAGGATGTGGAACAATGTTTTTGTGTACTATGTGGATGCCAATTGAGCTTGATGTTGCTTGCTACTGTGGTCCCAAGCCCAGGTCCAACCACTTGCTCCCTCTGGGTAGCTGGCTGTGGCCAAGAAGTGACTATGGAGGTTCAGAGAGTTTAAGCAACTTAGGTGAAGTCAGATGGTTAATGGATCATGCAGCCAGGATTCAAGTGAAGGAAGCCAGACCTTTGAGTTCCTGTTTTAACAGGAATGTATGTGAACTCCACCACCATCTCAAAAATCCAGTGAAGCCTGATAAACTTATTTCCAGAGCAGAGAATAAGGTGTGTAAGTTTACAATTTGGCTCAAGGATTTGAAGTCTGAGAAATGTTCAGAGTTCTGCAGCATAGGGGTGCCCTATTCTGTGGAATCAAGGCACCATGTCCCCTTGCATAGCAATGCCTTTCAGGCCACACCCCAGAAAGATTGCATCAGGAGAACTGGAAGTGAAACCCAAGTATCAGGATTTTTAAAGGACTGCTAATGATTCCATTATGCCACCTAGACTGATAATCGCTGAAATAATGAAATGTCAAGCAACCACAAAGAAACAAAGAGAGCTGTTTTTTATGAGTGGCAGGGTTATCCCACCATTTCTGAAGTGATGGCTATAAATGATCAAATTCATGCTTTTTCTCTATATCAAGTCAGCTGAAGAGAAACTTGCCTAAAAGTAACCTCCATGGCAAGTGGTTGTTTTGAATGTTGAATCTGTGAAACCTGGGCTTGGGTTCTGCCATTTTGTCATTTGCTATATGAATGACTTTGAGCAATTCATTTAAATCTTTTTGAACATGTATTTCCTTAACTGTAAAATTCATGTTTATTTGAACATGGCTTTAGTGTGAGGGATACAGAAGAAAATAGGACTGACAAGTTCCTATCTAGAAAAAGACACAATTCCTACTTCATTGGGCTGCCACAATGGTCAGATGAAATAGGAGTTTGTGAAGAGGGTCTGACCCAGTGCCTCACACATAACCATTTCTAAGTCAGGCTGGCTGAACACCCACATGAACTGTCTTCCCTTCACTGGCTTTCCATTCATTGGAAACTCCCTTCTGTCTCTAGGGTTTTCTTCTACCTTTTCCAGGATTTCAATTTTCACTTGAGTTTGTGATCAACTTACCTGCCTGCCTCACTGCCTCTTCACTTCTCATTCCAAATTGTATTGACTATTTTTCAAGCAAGGCAATGTCTCTATTTTTTATTAGTTTCTGAAAAAACTGTGGTTCAACATTGAGGTAAGGATAAAATTGAAGAGAATGTCTAACATGAAATGTATGTCAGTGACACTAGGGGAACCTGTGAGAATATTCCTTTGACCAGCTACCATAAAATGAGTGAGATAGCTAAGGTTTTCTAATTCTTATTAAAGATGTGACCTAGGACAGTTTGACCTTCCCCCTAGGTGTTAAGAGTTATGGTCCCAAGAAAGGAAATAGGTTTTTCTGAGAGTGATTAATACAAAACAGGGAAGCTTGAAATGTTTTGTCTTTGAAGAAAGAAAATCTGAGTCCTGGAATTTTAATTTGATGAGGAAATTGTTCATCCTAGTCATATTTCCCTTTGGGTTTGGCATTAGCAAGAATTCATGTCAGAATCTAATTAAACACTTCACATATCCTTTCTCAAGGCAAAAGGAAAAAAAAGAGAAAGAAAGAGAATACTCCATAGCTCTCCCTCACATACAAATAATGCATTCTTTGTATTTCAGGGACACTTCTGAGGCAACCTACAACTATATAATTCATGAACTCTGCAAGTCAAAATCACTGTAACAAAAAAAAAAAAAAAAAGAGAGAGAGAGAGACAGAGACAGAGAAAGCCACAAATGTTAAACAAATCACTGTTTCCCATGGTATCCCACTTGATATGGTCAGTCTTTTAAAATGTATAATTCTGGTAAATGACTAGTGATATCTTATTATGGTTTTAATTTGCATTTCTCTCATGACTAATAATGTAGAATATCTTTTCATGAACTATTGCCCATTTCTACATCTTTTCTTTTGAAAGTGTCAAATTTAAGTCTTTTGCCTATCTTTTATTGAGTCGTCTGTCTTCTTATTAGGAGCTCTGGCGGAATAGTGCCTAAGGTATTTGACTGCTAACTGGAAGGATGGAGGTTCACACCCACCAACCACTCCTTGGAAGGAAGGTTGGGCAATCTACTTCCATAGTGATATCTCCTTGGAAACCCAAGGAAGAGTCACTATGAGTCGGGTCCGACTCCACAACAGTGTGTTTGGTTTGGTTTTGGTCCTCTTATTGAATGGTATGGTAGCATAGTGGCTAAAGCACTTGACTGCTAACCAGAAGGCTGGCGGTTCAAACCCACCAGCCACTCCTCGGAAGGAAGGTTGGGCAATCCTACTTCTGTAGTGATACTGCCTCGGAAACCCAAGGAGGGGTCGCTATGAGTCGGGGCCGACTCGACGGCACATAACAACAACAACAACATTGAATGATATGAGTTCTTTAAATATTCTACATAAAAGTCCTTTGTCAGACATATATATTGCAAATACTTTCTTCTAGAAAAGATTTGTGTATGCATATTTTGGTATATTGATCTTGTATCCTGCCACTATGCTAAATCTTTAATAAGGTTCCAGTAGTTTTCTTGCTGAGTCTCAGATTTTCTATGTATAGGATCATATCATCTGCAAATAGGGATAGTTTTACTTCTTCCTTACCATTTTGGATGCCTTTGATTTCTCTTTCTTGCTTTATTGCCCAGACTAGGACTTTCAAAAGTTGGGCAATCTACTTCCATAGTGATACTACCTCAGAAACCCAAAGAAGTGTTGCTATAAGTCAGGTCCAATTCGAGGGCACATAACAAGAACAACAACAGGACTTCCAATACAATGTTGAACAGAAGTGGACATAGAGGGCATCCTTATCTGGTTCCTGTTTGCAAGGAGGATGCTTTCAGTCTCTCTATGTTGAGAATAATATTGGTTGTTGGTCTTGAATATTTGCCCTTTATTATGTTGAGAAATTTCTCTTCTATTCCTATTTTTCTGAGAGTTTTACCAGGAAACAGTGTTAGATTTTTTTCAAATGTCTTTTCTGCACCAATTGATATGATCATGTAGTTCTTTTTCTTTATTTTACTTATGTGATGGATTACATTGATTGTTTTTCTAATGTTGAACCATCCTTGCATACCTGATATGAATCCCACTTGGTCACAATGTATTGTTTTTTTGATGTATTGTTGGAGTCTATTGCCTAGGATTTTGTTTAATATTTTTGCATCTGTATTCATGAGAGATATTGGTCTGTTGTTTTCCTTTCTAGTTGTATCTTTACCTGGTTTTGGTATCAAGATTACGCTTGCTTCATGAAATGAATTAGGGAAGATTCCAACCTTTTTCTGTGTTCTAGAATAGTTTGAGTAGGACTGGTGTCAGCTCTTCTCTGAATGATTGGTAGAATTCTCCAGTGAAACCATCTGGTCCAAGACTTATTTTTTAAATTGGTAGTTTTTTATCATCTGTTCAATTAATTATTTTTTTATGGGTCTGTTCAAATTTTCTACCTCAATCTGTCCTAATTTAGGTAAGTAGTGAGTTTCTAGCAATCTGTCCATTTCTTCTGGGTTTTCAAATTTGTTGGAGTACACTTAGTCATAGTATCCTGATATTATTATTTTTATTTGTTGTTTCTGTTGTGACCTCACCTTTTAATTTCTTATTTGTGTTATTTGAATCTTCTCCTTCTTTTCTTTTGTTAAGTTTGGCAGTGGATTCTTGATTTTATTAACCTTTTCAAATAACCAACTTCTTTTGTTACTCTTTCCATTGCCTATTTTCTGCTTCATTTATCTCTGCTTGAATCTTTATTATTTCTTTTCTTCTGGTGATTGTAGGCTTTTTTTTTTTTTTAATCCCTATTTCTAATTGTTGGAGGTGTTGGGTTAAGGTTTTCATTTTTGCTCTTTCTTCTTTTTTGATGTGTGCACTTATTGCTATAAATTGCCCTCTGATCATTGCTTTTTCTGTGTCCTAAAGATTTTGGTACATAGTATTTTCATTCTCATTTGATGATTTTTTTTTTTCATTTTTTATTTCTTCTATTTACCCAGTTGTTATTGAAGAGGATATTATTCGGTTTCCATGCACTTGCTCTTTTTCTGTTCATCTTCCTAGTGCTGATTTCTAATTTTATAGCATCTCAATGTTTTTAAATTTATTCAGGCTTCTTTTGTGGCCTAGTATATATTCTATACTGGAGAATGTTCCATGTGTGCTGGAAAATAATGTACATTGTGCTATTGTTGGGTGCAGTGCTCTGTAGATGTCTGTAAGGTCAAGTTGGTTGATCATCTTGTTTAATTCTTTTATATCTTTGTTGAGTTTCTTTCCAGTTGTTCTATCTTTTATTGAAGGTAGTGTATTAAAGTCTCCAACTACTCCTATGGATTCCTCTGTTTGTCTTTTCAATTCTGTTAAAGTCTGATTTATGTATTTTGGGGATCTTTCATTGGGTACATAGATGTTTATTTTGGTTATATACTCTTGTTCAACTGATATTTTAATCATTATATAATGTTGTTCTTTGTCTCTGATGGTCATTTTTGCCTTAAATTCTATTCTTTCAGAAATTAATATTGCCAGTCTTGCTCTTTTTTGATTGCCATTTGCTTAATATATCTTTTTCCAACCTTTGATTTTTAGTCTATTATTGTCTTTGTGTCTAAGGTGAGTCTCTTGTAGACAGCATATTGTTGGTTCATGTTTTTTCATCCAGTCTGCAACTCTTCATCTCTTGAGTGGTGTATTTAATCCATTTGGGTTCCATTAACTATTGATAGGTGATGTCGTTTTGTTATGTGTTTTTTCACAGTGTTGCTGGTTTCTTTATTCCATATAATTTTCTATGCTGAGCTCATTTTGTTTATGGATTATGTTATCTTCTCCTTTGTTCCTATTGTTTTAGTATTTCCTAAATATTTGTGCTTGCCCTTTGTTTTTATTTTGATGCAAAGGTTTATTATTCTTCTTTGAGGTTACCCTGTGATTTATTATTGTTTTCTCAAGTTTAAAACTGTCTTTTCTGTCTCACAATTGTTTTGACTTCCTCATCATTTAGAAGTTCTGTAACTACACTATTTGTTCTCTCATTTTGGTGTGTAGTCATCCTCTTTACTAATTAATGTCTCTGATTCCCTGTTTATAGTCTTGTAAGATTATTTTACTTTGGATACTTTTATAACTGGTTTGTTTTCTGAGTTATGCCATCATGCATGTTAATCATTGGTTGTTTGCTGTTGTTGGTTCTCTGTCCAAAGGACTCCTTTTAACATCTTTTGTAAGGTTGGTCTGGTTTTAACAAATTCCCTTAATTTCTGCTCATCTGGAATTCTCCAAATTTCACCCTCATTTTTGATAAATTTTTCTGGATATGTAATTCTTGATTGGAATTTTATTTTCTTTCAGGTTTTATATATATATCATCCTATTTCCCTCTTGTCTGCATGGTTTCTGCTGAGAAATCAGACCTTAGTCTTATTGGCTGCCCTTTTTAGGTAACTTCATTTTTCCCATGTTGCTTTAAGGATTCTTTCTTTGTCTTTGGTTTTGATGAGTTTGATGATGATATGTCTTGGTGATTTTCTTTTGGGGTCTACCCTGTTTGGAGTTCGTTGAACTGCATGAATGGGTATATGCTCATCTTTCATCATATTAGGGAAATTCTCCTCCAACAATTCTTCAACAATTTTCTCTGTGATTTTATCTGTCTCTTCCTGTTTTGGAATACCAGTTACACATGGTTTACTTCTTTTGATGATATCCCACTTGAATCTTAGGCTTTCATCTTTTGTCTGATTGATGCCTTAACAAAGTAGTTTTGAAGTATTTGTCTTCAATCTCACTAATTCTGTCTTCCATTGATTCAATTCTACTCCTTTACCCATTCAATGTGTTATCTATTTGTGAAATCTTAGTATTAATCTTCTGGATTTCTGTTTGTTATTTTTGTATCATTTCTAATTTTTTGTTTATTTTGTCAATTTGTTCTTGCATTGTTTTCCTAAATGGTTCTAGAGTTTTTTCTGTGTTTTCCTTAAATTTATCAGTGTTTTTCTTGATCTGTCTCTCAAGCCCTTGAAGGTACCCAAATATAATTCTTTTGAACTCCTTACCAGGGAGTTCTAATTCTGCTTCTTCCTCAGGGCTGTTTTCTAGGTTTGTATACTGCTCCTTTGTTTCTACTACTTTATCTTGCTTTTTTGTGTGGACTATGATGGTCTGTTGTCTCTGAGACATTGTGGAGTTATTGCATTTATGTTTAATTTGTGGTTGTATGTTGATATAATTTGTACAATATTTTTCCCCTTTATTTTGTTTTTATATACTTGTGTGAGAAGGGTACTGTGCTCCTGTATTTGTTAATTATTAGCACTTAGACACTCACCACCTGTCTCCTGGTGGGTATGGTAGAGAATGAGAGTGTGTGCACAAATCTCTATTAGCTGTTTGTATAGAGCAGCTGAGGGTGAGTTGAGCTATTATTGGCTGCCATCTATCACTGATCATTTGGTGCAAATGCAAGTGGTGGCCCTCACTCAGGGAATGGGGCTGCAGGTGGTGCAAGTATGGTTGGGTTTTGTGGGAATGGTTGTTGTCTCCACTTAGATAGACAAAAAATATATTTAAAAAAATTTAAAATAAGGGAATAAAAAACTGAAACTGCATAAACAAACAGGAGTAATTGCAAAAGAAAAAGAAAAAAATGTAATAAATGAGAAGAAAAATTTTCAAAACATATTTAAAAATGATTTAAAAAGGATAATGAGAAAGAGAGAAAAAAAAACCCACAATATGGGTGGAAGGAGGAATGAGAGAAAAAAGTAAGAGTAAAAGAATGGTAAAGAAAAAAATGAGAAAATTGCAAAAGGAAAAACAAAGGATGAGGATGACCTAAACAAAGAAAAAAGAAGGAAAGAAGGGGACCAGGGAAAGGAACAACCAGAAAAAAAAAAAAAAAAAGGCAAACTCACTGCTGTGGAGTAGTATTCAACTCATAGAAACTCCTCCTTTGGTTTCCCAAGTGGTATCACTAAAGAAGTAGATTGCCCAATATCCCTTTCAAGGAGTGGAGGGTGGGTTTGAACTGCCAGCCTTCTGGTTAGCAGTCAAATGCCTTAGGCACTATGCCACCAGAGCTCCCAGGGAAAGGGAAGAGGGAAATAAAAAAAAAAAGGAACCAGGCATGGGAAAGAAGAAATTTAAAAAAAAAAAAGGAAGGAAAGGGGAAGATAAAAAGAATAATTTTAAAACCAAAAAAAAAAAAAAAAAAACCTGTGGTGGGTGGGGCATAGCACCCAGCCTATGTCAGGGCACAGATCAGAATGAGATTCCTGCTGATCAAGAAGATAAGTATAGGCAGGAGATGGCCACACCCCTGTTCACCAAGATGGTGTGGGGTATTAGAGCAACAAGGGAAATATCTCCCCTTTCCAGCTTCTGGTACAGTCAGACCTGTGCAGTCCCTGGCAAGTGGAGGCCAGTCTTATGTCACCATCCAGTTAAGAATGCCACTCACATACATCCAAAATGGCCACGCCCACCACTCACAAACCTTCAAAATGGCTGAGCCCTCTGGATAGCCGCTGACAGTCCATAGGTCTGTTTGTATGCTTTACTGTCATTTTCCTTTCTGATTATCAGGCACCAATACAGTCATTGTCCATGCAGTCCTCGGTGAGTAGAGCTGATTCACAGGTTGCTATGGGGAAATATTCAAAATGGCTGTGTCCCCAGAACAGCCAGCAGTCCATCGCTCCATTTGTCTTCTCACTCCTTGTTTCATTTAGGTTCTTCTACTGGTTGGTATTTAGTTCACTTTTTTATCCTTCCCTTGAAAGTTCAGGGTTCCAGGGTCATCTTCTGTATCAGTTTCATTGCTTTGTTGCAGAGTGTCAGTGTAGCTTGTCTGCCTATTTAGTTATCTTGTCAGAATTCCTCTGTATATATATTGTTTAAAATGTCTTTTGAAGAGTAACCACAAAACAAAACAAAACTCGTTATTGTCAAGCCGATTTCAACTAATAACAATCCTACAGGATAGAGCAGAACTGCGTTACAGGGTTTCCAAGGATGTCATATTTATGGAAGCAGACTGCCATATCTTTCTCCCATGGAAAACCTGGTGGGTTTGAATCACCGATCTTTTGGTTAACAGTCTAACACTTAACCACTGAGCCACTAAGGCTCCTTTTTAAAGAGCAGAAGGTTTTAATTTTTATGTTGTACAATTAATTTTTTTTCCTTTTAAAATTGATGTTTTTGAGGAAAAAGCCTTTGACTATGCCAAGGTCATGAAGATTTTCTCCCATGTTTTCTTCTAGAAGTTTTATATTTTTAGCTTTTATGTTTAGGTGGAAATTGAAGTTTCAGTTAATTTTAATATATGGTATGAGATACGTGCTGGTGGTCATTCTTTTTCTGTGATGATATTGAGGTATTCCAAAGAATTGTTTAAAAGACAATCTTTTTGCCATTGAATTATGTAGTCACCTTGTCAAAAATCACTTCATTATCTATGTCTGGACTCTATTCTGTTCCATTGATCCATAGGTCTATCTTTACACAAATATAATTGGCTTCATTATTGTAGCTTAAGAGTAAGTCTTGAAGTCATATAAGGTAACTGTTCTTTATTCTTTTTCAATATTCTTTTGGATATTCCAGGACCTTTCCATTTTCATACAAATTTAAAATCTGCTTGTCAATTTTTGGTAATAATCCCTATGTAGTTTTGATTGGAATTACGTTGAATATATAGAATAACTTGGGGAATACGTACATTTTAACATTACTGAGTCTTCTAATCCATGGGCATGATATGTATCACCATTTTGATCTTTCTTAATTTCTCTCAGCAAAGTTTTGTAGATGTTGCTTGAAGCAGCAGTCATCTAATGACCTTGCTGAGGCTTGGAGGATCCACGTCCAAGGCAGCTCACAGCATGCTAGTAGCTGGCAGAAGACCTCAGTTCTTTGCTACATGGGCTTGTCCACAGCACTACTTGATTGTTCTCTTGATATGGCAGCTGACTTCCACAGAGTGGGCAAACCAAGAGGCTGCTATGCTTCCTCAGAGATCACATATCATTACTCCTATAGTACTCTATTTATCATACAGGTCAGCCCTGGTTCAAGGTGAGAAGATTACACAAGGGACAGAATATCAGAAAACTGGGATCTCTACAGACCATCTTTAAGGCCAGCTACCACATCAATCATTCCTACCCATCTAAGAGCACCTTACATCTGGCAGGAACACACACCTCCCAATTTGCAGTAGCACTGTAGAGTTTTAATGGCTAAGCCATAATCTTTGGATTCAGACAGACCTGGGTTCAAGTGCTGACTCTTCCTCTTGAGAAATATAAATTCTCTAAGCTTCAGTTTCCTCACTGATCAAACAAGGATGATAATAATGCCTACATAAGGTTGCTCCACTGCTCATCTGTCAGTTTATCATACTGTGGTGTCTGTGGTGTTTCTGTGATGTCAGAAGATATGCCACCAGTATTTGAAATACCACCAGGATCACCCAGTGTGAACAAGTTTCATCAGACCCTCCAGATTTAGAAAAACTGGTAAGAACCAGGTGATCCATTCCAAAAAAAATTGGCCAGTGAGAAGCTTATGAATAGTAGTGGAACATCATCTGCTATAGTGCCAGATGGGCCTCTCAGGTTGGAAGGCACTCAAAATATGTCTGGGAAAGAGCTGTCTCCTCAATGTAGAGTCAGCCTTAATGCCATGGATAGAGTAAAACTTTCAGGACTTTAATTTGCTGATGTGGCATGACTCAAAATGAGAAGAAACAGTTATAAACATCCATTAATATTTAGAATGTGGAATGTATGAAGTATGAATGATGGAAAATTAGAAGCTGTCAAAAATGAAATGGTATGCATAAAGATCAATATCCTGGGCATTAATGAGTGGGAATGGACTGGCATTGACCATTTTTGATTGTATAATCCCATGGTCAGCCATGCCAGAAATAAAGAATTAGGGAGGAAGGAATAACAATGATTCATAATCAAAAAGAACATTTCAAGACATGTCCTGAAATATAATGCTGACAGTAACAGGATAATACTCATATGTCCACAAGGAAGAACTGTTAATAAGATTATTATCCAAATTTACACATTAACTACTTATGCCAAAGATGAAGAAATTAACAACTTCTGCATCTGAAATTGATCAAATTGCAATCAACATACATTGATAACAACTGGTGATTGAATGAGAAGGTTGGAAACAAAGAAGAAGGATTAACACTTGGAAAATATGGCCTTTGTCATATAAACAATGCTGGAGATCACATGATAGAATTTTGCAAGACCAACAACTAATTCATTGGAAATACCTTTTATCAACCACATAAATAGTGACTATATGTGGATATTACTGGATAGAATACACAGGAATGAAGTCAACTACATCTGTGGAAAGATACAGTGGAGAACCTCAGTATCATCCATCAGAATAAGGCTAGTGGCCAACTGTCCAACAGACCATCAAAGGCTCATGCAAGTTCAAATTGAAGCAGAAGAATATTAAAACAAGTTCATAAGATCCAAAGTATAACCTTGAGTATATCTCAAGAATAGATTTGATGCATTGAACACTAACGACAAAAGACCAGATGAGTTGTTGTATGACATCAAGGACATTGTATATGAAGAAAGCAAAAGGTCATTAAATAGACAAGAAAGAAAACAAAAGATCAAAATGGATGCCAGAAGAGACTGAAACTTGCTCTTGAGTACAAGTAGCTAAAAAGAATGGAAAAAATAATGAAGTAATAGAGCTGAACAAAAGATTTCAAAGGGCAGCTCAAACAAGCAAAGCATAGTATTATAATGAAATGTGCAAAGGCCTGGAGTTAGAAATCCAAAAAGGAAAAGCACCCTCAGCACTTCTCAAACTGAAGGAACTGAAGAAAAAGTTCAAACCTCAAATTGCAACAGTGAAGGATTCTATAAGCAAAAAATTTAACAACACAGGAAGTATCAAACAAAGATGGAAGGAATACACAGAATCACTGTACCAAAAAGAATTGGTTGATGTTCAACTATTTCAGGAGGTAGCATATGATCAAGAACCAATGATATTGAAGGAAGAAGCTGCACAGAAGGCATTGATGAAATAAGTCTCTAGGAACTGACAAAATACCAATTGAGATGTTTCAACAAAAGAATGCAACACTGGAAGCACTCACTCTTCTATACGAAGAAATTTGGAAGACAGCTACTTGGCCAACTGACGAGAAGAAATTCTTATACATGCCTATTCCTAAGAAAGGTGATCCAATGGTGTGCATAAATTATTGAACAATATCATTAATATTACTTGCAAGCAAAATTATGCTGAAGATAATGCAAAAATAGCTGCAGTAGTGTATCAACAGGAAACTGCCAGAAACTCACACTGGATTCAGCAAAGGATGTGCAATGGAGGATAACATTGCTGATATCAGATGGATACTGGAGGATAGTTGTTGTTGTTATGTGCTGTCAAGTCAGGCCCGACTCGTAACGACCCCTCCTTGAGTTTCCAAGGCAGTATCACTACGGAAGTAGTTTGCCCCATCTTCCTTCCAAGGATAGTGTGTGGTTTAAAATCAGGAAAGGTGTGTCAAGGTTGTATCCTTTCACCATATTTATTTATCTATATGCTGAGCAAATAATCTGAGAAACTGAACTATATGCAGAAGAACATGGCAACAAAGATGAGTTCTTTTGTATGTACAGTACTGCATTGTCAGTGATGATAAGCATTGATCTATGGGTGGATAGATGGGTGGACAAGCTGAAAGAACAAGAAAAAGAAATCAAACAATGTATTGCATTGGACAGATCTGTTGCAAGAGACTTTTTTAAAGTGTTAAAACACAAAGATATCATCTTGATGACTAAAGTACGCCTGGATATCATCTTGATGACTAAAGTACGCCTGACCCAAGCCATGGTGTTTTCAGTCACCTCATATGTATATGAAAGCTGGACAATGAATAAGGAAGACAGAAGAATAGATTCCCTTGAATTGTGGAACTGATAAAGAATATTGAGTATACCATAGACCGTCAGTAAAATGAACAAATCTGCCTTGGAAAAAATACAGTTGGAATGCTCCTTAGAAGCTAGAATAATGAGATTTCTTCTCATGTCCTTTGGACATGTTATCAGGAGAGACCAGTCCCTGGAGAAGGACATAATACTTGGTAAAGTAGAAGGTCAGTGAAACAGAGGAAGAGCTTCAATGAGATGGATTGACACAGTGGCTGCAACAATGGGCTCAAACATAAATACTCAATATGCTTCACCCTCAGAGGGACAATTTTCAGTCGTCTTTTACACAGTTCTCCATCAGGTCTTCAGGACTGAGGCCCTGTTGCCCATAAAGTAATTTGTTCCTTCAGAACACTTGACTGTCCTTCAATTTGCTTTCTCACTTCCCCCACTTCCTCAATGTGCTTCCTGGGATCAGCACCCCAAAGAATCTACTTACACCCAAATTCTTATCTGAGAATCTACGTTTTAGGGAACTCAAACTAAAACAGAGACTGGCCTCAGAAGTGCAATGCTTTGAACATTTGGAGTCAAATGTGACCATCTCTGGAGAAAGAAGTCAATGAATGAAAGCAGGGATTTATTCCAAATGAAAAACTCAGGCTAGATATAAATTAGAGAGGTAGTCATGCAAGATAGTTGTGTTCTCAAACTCTCTGTGCTTGAAACCAACAAAGTTGCAAAGTCTTTGTTCTGGAGACATCTAAGCCAACTCTCTCTAGGGCTTTGACAGAACCACCTTGATCAAGGTAGCAGTTGCCTGAAACAGAGTAATGTCTGGGCTTTGCCTGCATTTTCTATGATGAGCAAGCCACAAGCCACAAGCCACAGTGGGGAGAATACCATCCCAAATACAAAAATTTGGCAAAGCAGACAGTTTTCTTTGAAAAGGCTCTACAGATACATTTCTTACACTTGGGAACTTCAATGAAAGATAATTATTCTTTTCTGTCTTGTAATATATATTAAAAATGTAAAAATGTGGCTTTCCAGGGAATTCTGCCAAATATTTTAGTCACCAGACCCAGCTTTACTTAATTTTATATAGCCTGCTTAGTCTAGTATAAAAAATCTTTTCATGAAATATGAATTTGCTAAAGAGGCTAAAATGTATTTCTTTACATTATAAATCTAACCTTAAAAACCTCAAGTTGAAGGACTCTTGCCTCTCTCTGAGGTATCTCATAATGAAATAGACAGTGAAATAAAGTAAAGCCCTCCCCAAGTGTTGTACATTTTACCAGACTTTTACCACCCTCTTGAAACAAAATAAAATAAGACCATCATCTTCCAGAAAAAACAATGTGTATGACAAGAAGGTTGTTTTCAGATAAACAATATGCTTTATTACCATCCAGTATATACAATATCTGGATCAGTACATTTCATGGCTTTTTTCTGTTTTTATGAGCTCATGCCAGCAACTAGATAATGAGCACAAAACCTTGTGCAAAATGCTGCATTTATTTGAGTGTTTGTGTTGGCTTCCTTAAAATCGGCTGATTTCCAAATCTCATTCTCCACCCCACCTTAGTTATATTTGTACTGTTGTGCAGAACAAACTTGGATCCATATTTAAATATGAAAAGATTTTTGACCGTTTGCTCAAATCTCTTTATCGGAGTCTCACACATTAACGCCCTTCACAATTAACCCACAGGTCGATTGTTTAACATAACGTTTCCATGGGGCTTGTTTCATGGAGTCACAGCCTTGTTTTTTTACTTTTCTTAGTTTTCCTGGACAATCAAAAGGAAGTAGAACAGAGCCGGCACGCTGAAAGCTGGAACTGCCCTAGTGTCTCCTCCTGCCTTCTGTCTAGGGTTTGTTTTTCTATTTCTCTCTTTTTTTCTTTCCGTCCTTTCTGGTGGTAGAGAGAATTGAGCCAGACTATATAACTACAACCTCTCAATCCTTGCGTTTGTGTAAAGACTAACTGTAACCAACACATAAAGCCAAGCAGTTCCACCCCACTGTCAAAGAAATTGAGTTCTCTGCTGATTCCTCAAAGTAATGCAAGGGTGTATGTATGAGAGAGAGAGAGATAGTGTAGAGAGTAGGGAGAATGTGGGTACACAGCCCTGCTTTCTTAATGAATTGAGAACATTTAATTTTGAAAATGTAACAATCCTGATCCTTCTTTTATTTAGGAGTTTCTTTAATTTATGAGGGTCACAGGGTTTCCCTCTACTTTCTTGCCCCTCCTTTTTCATTTTTTCCCTTGAAGAGAAGGGTGCAAACATGTTCAGACTGAAATAGAAAAACTTATGGTGCTCTAAACACTTTCTTTGAAAGGAAGTTACCACAAGATGCCAGTGATTTAGTACCCCTAAGCCACAGTTACAAAAGATTACTCTTCTGTAAACTAGAGATTGATTTATATTTATTGAATGCTTATTGCAGATATGAGATACACTGTTGTTAGGTGCCACCAAGATGGCTCCGATTCATAGCGACCCCATGTACAACAGAACGAAACACCACCCGGTCCTGCACCGGCCTCACAATCCTTGCCATACCTGAGCCCATCGTTGCAGTCATGGTGTCAATCCATCTCGTTGACAGCCTGCCCCTTCTTTGTTGACCCTCCACTTTACCAAGCACAATATCCTTCTCCAGGGAATGGTCCTTTCTGACAACTTGACTGTGGTGGTGAAGTTTGTGTGTCAGCTTGCCTGGGCCTGGTTGAGTGGCTGGGCAGCTGGTGGTAGTTATTCCCCATGATGAGACTGGCAATCAACTCCATGGTGGGAGCTACACAAGCAGCTGAGTAGCTGCTTTGGGTATGTGGTCTGCTTCCTGTATATAAGAAACAGCTTTGGGAATGGTCTCTAGCTTATGCTAAGCTTGAACCCTGCATGTAGCTGTGTCTTTGTGCAGCAGCCTGCCATGCTCTGCCAACCTTTGGACTTTTAATGGACTTGAACTAATGGCCTTCCATGTGGTTTGGTAACATCGGGACTGTGCCTTTTTTACTTGTCAACCTTGGGCTTGTCAGTCTCAGCAGCCAGCAGCTGTCGGAGTAAAGAAAAGCCCCTAGCTCTAGTGGGCCAGGAGAAGAAGGCAGAACTGAAGCCCAAGGTTGAGGGACTTTCACCCAGTCCCTAGAGCCTGGCACTTTGAACTTGGACTTAAAGCCTCCAAACTGTATGAGAGTAAACTCCTGTTTGTTCAAGCATCCCATTTGTGGTGGATTCCTTTCAGAGTGGCACTAGGTAACCAGAACAATGACCAAATTAGGTGAGACAAAATCTGGCCATTCTTGCTTCCAAGGGGCAGTCTCACTGCACTTCTTCCAGGACAGATTTTTTGTTCTTTTGGCAGTCAATGGTACTTTCAGTATTCTTCGCCAACACAACTCAAAAGCATCAACTCTTCTTCTGTCTTCCTTGTTCATTGTCCAGCTTTCACATGCATATAAGGCAATTGAAAATACCATCACTTGGGTTAGGGGCACCTTAGTCTTCAAGAAGCATCTTTGCTCTTCAGCACTTTAAAGAGATCTTCTGCAGCAGATCTGCCCAGTACAATATGTTGTCTGATGTCTTGACTGTTGCTTCCATTGGTGTTGATTGTGGAATCCAGTAATATAAAATCTTTAACAACTTTAATCTTTTCTCCATTTATTGTGATGCTGCTTATTGGTCCAGTTGTGAAGATTTTCATTTTCTTTCTGTTGAGATGTAATCCATACTGCTGACTGAAGTCTTTAATCTTCATCAGTAAGTGCTTCAAGTCGTCTTCATTTTCAACAAGCAAAGTTGTGTCATCTGCGTATCGCAGGTTGTTAATGAGTCTTCCTCCAATCCTGATGCCACATTCCACTTCATATAGTCCAGCTTCTTGGATTATTTGTTCAGCATACAGATTGAATAAGTATGGTGAATGGATAAAACCCTGACATACTACCTTCCTGATATTAAACCATGCAGTATCCCCTTGTTCTGTTTGAATGACAGCTTTCTGGTCTGTGAACAGGTTCCTGATGAGCACAATCTAGTGTTCTGGAACTCCCATTATTCTCAATGTTATCCATAATTTGTTATGATCCACACAATCAAATGCTTTTGTACAGTCAATAAAACACATGATTTGGGGGTAAACTCAAGGTGGCAGTCAATAACAGCAACATATTTCTGTTGCAGTTTGGGGTTCTAAGATGGACACAGCCACCAGAAATCTGTCATCAAATCAATGTCTAGAAAACTACAAAGTACACTCCTTGCACCTAATCCCAAAAGCTCAATATAGCCAGTTTTAGGACAAATTAATGAAATAATCTTTACATACCAGATAGCACATGCTGGTATTATTTATTTCAAGAGCTCATGCAAAGTGAAAGGATAAACAGGTTCAAAAACATACGTAAAACAAGCATACAATTTTCTTATAGTTCACATCCATAATCCTGCCCCAAAATATGCTTTGTAGCTTTGTAACAGCTTTCAGAGGTAGATCATTGTCTGCATTTAATTAAAACATTTCTTATTTTTAACAATATCTTTAATCATGAAGGAATGAGAAAATTTCACCAAATCATTCATTTACTCATGTAGTAAATCATTCAGCACAAGATTTTCAAACACATTTGCAGACAAATGGTACTTCAGGCTCTATAGAGCCACAATATTTTCCAGAAAAGGACCTAGTAAGCCTGTGGGATATTCTTTAGCCAAGAGTGACATTGATAATATCTAACAATGTGGACGTCATGGCACTAGCAATCTGAATGACACTCCCACCACTCAACCAATAGGGAAGGATGAATCAGAAGCACACAGTGTGGATACTACAATCTTAACAGCTGAAAACAGATCTGAACTAACCTCAATTTCTAAGGATGGTGAAGATATTTTTTAATGACCAATACTTCTAAATGCTGAAGTGAAAGGAGAAAAAATAGGTTGAGTTGTAGGGTCAATAGTTCTCCAGCATCACTTTCTGGAGTCAAATGGAAAATTGCATAAAAAAATATACATATATAATTTCCCTTTCTCTCCACTGAGTCAACTGATAGTGGAAACTAGAAAAGTTATTGTGGGCCTGTTATATACAAACCTGATGTGATGCTTTACTTTTATAATCTGTAGTTATCACAATAACCTTGTAAGAAAGAATTACTATACCCATTTTGCAAATGAGAAAATAGGTTCTAGAACCAAAAAAGAAAAGAAAACCCATTGCCACTGAGTGCATTTTAATTCATAGTAGCCTATTGGACAGAGTAGAACTGCCCCATAGGGTTTCCAAGGCTATAAATCTTTACAGAAGCAGACTGCCACTTCTTTCCCTTGTGGAGTGGCTGGTGTGTTCAAACCACTAAACTTTTGGTTAATAGCCCAATGGGCTTTAACCACAGTGCCACTAGACCTCCTTTTAGACTCTAGAAGTTCTGTTTTCCAAAGATCACACATTATCTAACAGTGATGGGTTTCAAAACCAAATCTCTCTAACGTTATAATCAAAACATCATTTCCTATAAGAAGAAAATCCGTTAATTTTTCTAGTTCTAATATTTTTGACCATTAAGATATTTAACTATATTTCTTGGAGGCAAAGCAAGAAATTGGATCAGACACCCAGGAGTTTGATATAAGTGTCAATTGGATGACCTTTGTGCCAGGCCATGCAGGGTGTGTGCTCCCAGAGAAGGCATCAGATGATAGCAGAGTTTGTCTGGCTAGTCCAGTCATGGTGTTTGCCTCCACCTCTTCTTTCAGTTCACAGCAGCCACATCTGCTCCCTGACAATTTCTGTAGCTCTGTCTTCTCCATTAACTACACAGGCATGAGACTGGAGGCTGAAGAAGCAGATGTGGAGGTGGAAAGAGGGCACAAGACTGCTGCATCTTGTAAAGTTTCCCATAATTCTCTACTCCTCCCACAAAGAGAGGGAATCAAATCCCCATTACATGAATTTGAGTTAGCCGTGGGATTTCTATCGGCCGTGGGATATTGGTAAATACAACAAAGCAGAGGTTTGAAAAGTATGTGTGCCTGCCCTCTGTGCTGTTCTACCTGGGAACTCTAGCACCACTTCTTAGAAACTAGCCTGTTAGAAGATGAGAAACCTCAGGAAAAGAGCCCCTAGTCATAGCAGCCATCCCAATTGTTTCAGCCAACGACACCAGTTGACCTCAGACACATAAGCAACCCGACAAGATCAGATGGCCCTTGCCAGATCAGCAGAACTTCACTAACCTCTTTCTCCACTTTATCCAGACAGATTGGGAGCTATAGTAGATGGTTGTTATTGTAAGCCACTACATTTTGAGGTGATTTATTATTCTTCAATAAACAACTTCTACACTCAGGCATAAACTTGGACCCTACATTAAGTTCAAATTGGAGCCTTGGATTCTTCAGGAGTGGTGTCACCAGAAATTAGTATCATTAATGCTGGGAAGAAAGCAGAGAGCAACAATGCTGTGCTTTGGTCATCATGTATTCATTTCTCCTTCGTTATAATTTCTTTCTGTGAACTAACTTCCCCAAATTGTGTTTACTCTTTGGGGAAGTATGAAATTGACCAGACTACCTCTTATCAAATAGTAGACATACAACCCAAGCAAGATTTGATAAATCCCAATAATGGTCAAAATTCTTCATCCCCTTGCAATATGAATATGACTTCTTTTCAGGTTATCTCATCAAGCAGTAGGGTCTATTTCCCCATACCTTGAATCTGAGCTACGTTGTGACTTTCTTTGGCCAATAAAATGTGACAGAAGTGACATTGCGAAGGTTCTGAGCCTGAACTTGAAGAGACATTGAACACCGCACCAACTCTTTTGGACCCCTGCCCAACCACCATATGAACAAACTCTTGTTAGTTAGCTGGAGGATGTGAGAACACGTGGAGCAGAAGCATTCCATCCCTTTTGGGCCATTATTGGTCAACTGGCACATGGATGACATGGCAGCTGAATCCAGATGCATGAGTGAACACAGTCAAGAGCAGCTGAGCCTGGCCTGGACCTGCAGAACAGTCAACTGAGCCCAGCCCAAATTGTCAACCCGCAAAATTGTGGACTACATAGATGGTGTTCTTTTAAGCTACAAGGTTTTGGGATAATTTGTCATACAGCAAAAGTTAACCAACAGAAAAGAAAGGAAAGCATCTGCGATAAATTCCACAGGTGGCCCATGACAAGACTGTCAACTATCTCTTGCTACCTGGATTCCTGGATCTTACTTCGTTCTATCTATTTAACAGCATCTTTGATTTGTGAACTACCTATTTCCTTAAGATAAATTACTTTTGCTAAAGTTTGCCCAAGTTGTTGTCAATCAAAGAACTCTAATTTATCTTAAAGTCTTCAGACCAAACTTTTTGTTTTATGATGAAAACCTGAGGCCAGAAAGGCTAGCTAATTATCTGTCCACAATCATATATACAATAACAGGGGAGATCAGGTCCAGAACCTAGATAAGCTAACCTAGAGAAGAGGACTGTCATCATCAAACCAGTCACCATCCTAGGTGAGGATATAAACTAACCCAGCATGAGTAAAGTGAGTAATTCTAATTGCTATGAAAGCAATCTCTAAATCTCAGTGAATTAACACAACATTTTGATTCTCATCCCCATCACTGTCCAATAATGGATTACTTTTGGTCGGTAGTCTTCCATATGCTCATTCAAGGACCCAGGCTCCTTATATTGTGGCTTTATAATCCTCTAGGTCCTAGGAATTTTGTCTCATCATTCAGTCATCACATAAGAAAAGGTAGAAAAGATGGTGCAGCAGAGCATCTTTTTATTCCCCCTGTACCTTTCTTATCTATGAATTCCTGTCTGTCCAGCTTTCCCTTTATGTGAGTGCTTTCCCTCTGGTGTCTCAGAGCTGATTGACCCAAGGGGTGCATCTCCCTAGAGTAGGTGAGTGCATTGACCTGGGGTAGGAGTTCTGTATGTAGGGCTTTCTACTGTTGGGCTGGGAGCCAATCCATAGGAGTGAGTCCATTTCTAGTCCTGAAGAGTAACCTGGAACCATAGTCCTGGGGCTTCCACCAGTTTCTTTCCAACCAGTAATTCTGGTCATTTTTGTGTTTTTGAATTTTGTTCCACCTTTCTCCTCCCACTCTATTCAGGATCTCCAGATTTGACCCCTTTCTGAGCAATTGGAATTAGTAGCTGGGCACCATCTAGTTCTTCTGGTGTCAGGGTCATGGAGGCTGAGGCCCTTGTGGTCCATCTTACCTTTGGACTAATTGTTTCCAGGTGACTTTGATTTCTTTCACTCTTCCTTGCTCAGACAAGAAGAGACTAATAGTTGGATCTTAGTTGCAGGAGAGAATTTTATAAGCCAGGACTGAAAATGGCATCTATCATTTCTGTTCATAGTCCATTGGCCAGAACTCAATCACATGACAATCACCTTACAAACTATAAGGAAAATACAGTGTAGATGTGTCCCAAGGAAGAATTAGAGAGTACTATCAGGGCAAATCTTTGCCACACACTCTTAGTTGATTTTGTATAGGATCATACCATTGAGCCCTTTCTGTTCCTTACAGAGCTACTTCATTCCCAAAAGTGGCCAGTATAAGAATACATTCACCTGTTATTTATTGTTGGGGGAAAAAAAAAAGTAAAATGTTTATAGTGCTGATATTTGTACATTCACTGCTGTTTGCTAAAATGAAAATTCTGTTAGAGACAGGACACTCAACTCAGAATATACTATTGTCACACCACACTATTCTGTAGTGCTTTCATTCCTTCCACAAAATGAGCCAAGGGCCAAGGAGGAGGAAATTCTACAAGTTATCATTTGCTTTTCTTTGTCTGACTAATAGCAAGTTTGGCAGTTTACTAACCACTAGATTACTCCTAATATTGTGGCATAACATTCAAATCACTTAGATTCATCTAGGAGAAAAGCATTTTTCTACGACCCTCCTCCCCGTTAGATTTCTTTTCCACAATTTTAAAAACAAAAAAAGTCCTCAGGAAAAACAGACTTATGAAAGTATCAAATTAAGGGATAAATTGAGCCTGTTGTTGTTGTTATGTGCCGTCGAGTCGGCCCTGACTCATAGCAACCCCTCCTTGGGTTTCCGAGGCAGTATCACTACAGAAGTAGGATTGCACAACCTTCCTTCCGAGGAGTGACTGGTGGGTTTGAACCGCCAGCCTTCTGGTTAGCAGTCAAGTGCCTTAGGCACTATGCAAATTGAGCCCACATTTTTCTTTTCCCATAATGCATTCTAAATATCAAAAAAAAAAAAAAAAAAAAAAAGGACCAGACAGAAAGCGGGATCCATCCATCCACATTCCAAAACATGTTTCAGTTACCCAATCACTGCATAGTATTGCCAGGATTCAGGGACCATTACTTAGACTAGAATTGTGCCATTTTCAATATATTCCAGATCTTAGTTGGTATTAAAGACTCTGACCAGCCACTACGTAGCCAGTGGAATTTGCGAAGGTACCTTCATGGAGGGGGACTGTGACATCTTACTTACTGTAAGTCACAGCACTTTGAACCAGAGAACATGCCTCAGAACAGCTGAGATTACAAAACAAATCCCTGGCACGCACATAACTCTCATTCACTACATTGCTCTCTTATTCCAAAATGTTTGGGTACTTTTCTTCCCCTTTCACACCCTTAACATTTTCCTAGAGCAGAGAAGAATGCTAGTTCTCATAAAATGATTGGTTTTCTAAATATGCTAAGCATTTGGAGATTTATTAGAAACAGTTTAAGTTCCTCATTAATCTAAAGCAAATTATTATAGATTTACAACAGACGGCTCATCTGATATCCTTCAGGCATTCATAAAAGATGGTCTGAGAATTTAAAAAGGTTGATGTCTTTCTGGCAATGACCAGCTAAACTCAGCCAATCAGAGCCCCTTCCAACTGGATGAAAAACTGCATATTCTCACTGTGTGTTCTTCTCACTTTCCTGTAAGTGTTCCAGATAGCCTATATTCATATGCATTTATTTCCAGATCGGGTTTCATTTATCATAAAGAGCTCTAGATACACCATTCCTGTCCAAGTGATTTTCAAAGTGGGAAAGAACATTGTTAACACAAAAATACCTAATTACTATCAAGTTGACTCTGACTCCTGGCAACACTATCTGTGTCCAAGAAGATCTGTGCACCATAGAATTTTCAATGCTCATTTTTTCAGAAGTAGATTGTCAGGCCTTTCTTCTGAGGTTCCTCTGGCTGGACTCAAACCACCGACCTTTAAGTTAGCAGCCAAGAACATTAACCATGAGTTTCACTCAAGGATTTCTTGGGAACACTGCCACTGTACTTAAATCTGGGCATGTTTCTTCATAACATATCTAAAATGAGGAAGTTTAAGCAATCCCAGTGACAACAGATTTGCAGTGCACATCCTGGAAACTAACCAGGAGTATAAACTCTTTATTCAAACTACCAGGTCTACATCCTGGCTTTTCCACTAAAGCAACCTACCTACCCTTCGCAAGCCTCAGTTTTTGCCTCTGTAAAATGCAAATATCAAGAGCACCTACATTATTATTGTACAATTTAGATAAGATTTTTCAAAATTTCATTATAGCACCAGGCATACAGAAATTCCCAATGAATACAAGTTATTGGATGAAGCCGAGAATATTAATATATGAATGAAGATTATGCTTTGCCAACTTAAGATTCTGCCTCTCCCCTAGTCTTCCTGGGAAGATCTAGCCTTGTCAGACTAGATTTTTGGGCTTAGGTGTCACAGAATCAACAAAAACAAGCAAAAGGGGGAAAAGGGGTGCAGGCTAAGACAAGTTTAGGAGTTGAAATAGAAAGTGCTGAAGAGAAAGATACTATACTAGTATGGTATGTGAAGGAATGTGTTGGAAGCTAAAGGGATATTTGAAGTAAGGTTCTCATTTACTCCTCATGGTATTCAAGAAATGCAAGTAAAGAATTTAGATTATTTCCAAATTTCTTTTTGAATGCTGGTGTGCGTGTATGTGTGTGCTTGTGTTTTTGTTTTGTTTTGTTTTGTTTTTTCTTTCTTACCCTGAACATTACAAAGAAGAAAGAACTATTTGGTACTATTTGGAGATTTCCTTTGAGTTCATTGGATAAGTTAGCCTCAGATGTATCAGCTTATTTTCACCCAAAAGTTGGGATCCATGAAGCTATGGAGAAACTGGGATTCACAGTGTTTTAATTGGCTAAGGTATTATTTTGTTTGCTAATAAAATATAGGGAGCTCTGGTAGCATAGTGCCTAAGGCACTTGACTGCTAACCAGAAGGCTGGTGGTTCAAACCTACCAGCCACTCCTCGGAAGGAAGATGGGGCAATCTACTTCTGTAGTGATACTGACTCGGAAACCCAAGGAGGGGTCACTATGAGTCGGGTCTGACTTGACAGTACATAACAACAACAAGAACAATAAAATATATGAAGAAATATTGTTCAAGTGTAGGTAGAGAGATGTAATTTTTTTTAATTTGCAATGATTACTTCAATTACAGATTTTAAAAGTAACAGCACCTACAACAGCAGAAATTGTGGAAGGTTGAGCATGAAATTTACCATACAAATTGGGACATTTTTTTAAAGTGAAAGCAGGTGCTGTTAATTATTAAGAATAGTATTGTAAGTTTACACCAGAACATACCATAACTCTAGGTAGGAACAGTAATAAAGGAAGTGATAGTCATAATGCAATACTTATAATCTTATAATCTTTTTCATAATTCTTATAAGAAGAAGAAGGAGACAAAGGGCAGGTACCAGAGTTAGCTTATGTCAGGTTTATCAGGTGGGTACACTCCTCATAAAACAAAACAAAACCAAGACCACTGCCATTGAGTCGATTCTGACTCATAGCACCCCAATAGGACAGAGTAGAACTTCCCCATAGGGTTTCCAAGGCTGCAAATCTTTATGGAAGCAGACTGCCTCATCTTTCTCCTGCAGAGTGACTGGTGAGTCTGAAGTGCTGACCTTTTGCTTAGCAACTAGATGCCTTAACCATGGTGCCACCAGAGCTCCTTTATGTTCCTCTTAAAGTCCTAGAAATCTAATTTAATATACCAAAGCCACTTACACTTCCCGATCTTCGGATACAACGAGCATCTTAGCAGCAGAAGCAGACAGCTTAATTGCTCATCAGCCTCACTTTGCTCACTGCAGTGCCTTGTGTTTTAAATATTCATCAAGAGTTATAATAGTCATAGACTGGTGAGACTAATCCACTAGGGAATAAATAAATAAATAATGTCTCAAGTAAAAGATAGTAGTATTTATACACTTGATGCCATATATTGCTACTTTTTGTCCTTCCCAAAAAGACAAAATTAAAAGAAGTCAAGAGGAAGTATTTACATTTTCCATTGGGCATCTTGGGATGCCATTTAAAAATTGTTTATTATTGGTCCCTCAAGTTTAATGATTTCCTTAAACACATATGAAGCACATGAAGATTACAATATAGAATTTAATTTCCATGGCAAAAGAGAGAGAGAATCCATGAATCTCTGAAGGCAGTTATAGTGTAACAATTGTTTTCTACTTGGAATTTGTTATAAGAAGATTTTTCAAAAATACTCTCAGCTTAGGGGACACTGAGCTTCTGTTATGGGTGATGGGGAAATTTGGAAACAGATAATAATGTAATGGTTGAACATGACACACATAGCTATTGTAACTAAATTGTACACATGAAGAACATTGAAAAGATTAATGACTATATATATACATAGAGAGAGAGAGAGAGCTGGAGCTCTGCTGGTATAGTAGTAAAGTATTTGGGTGCTAACCAGAAGGTCAGGGGTTCAAACCCACCAGCTGCTCCGCAGAAGAAAGATGAGGCAATCTACTTGTGTAAAGATTTATAGCCTTGGAAACCCAATGAGAGTCACTATGAGCCAGAATCAAGTCGATAGCAGTGGGTTTTATACACACACACAAACACACACATACACACACAAACACACACTTACACACACAGACACATACACATATTTGTATTTCTTACAAAGGAAATGTTTGAGGATATAACATAGACATGTTTTCAGCCAAATAGATATGTCTATATCATGCGTAGAGAAGGAATAAATAAAAAAAGAGACAAATCTCACTTCTGCTAAATGAGAGCCCAAGGTTCACATCATTGGCTCTTTCTAATTTTGAAGGTCTACTCCATCTTCTTTGGATACTGAACCACATCTATCCTTCACCCTCTGTCTAAAACCACACACACACACACAAAAAAAAAAATCCAAACTCATGGCTGTCGAGTCAATTCCAATTCATAGCAATGCCCACTGCGTTTTTAAGGCTACAAACCTTTACGGAAGCAGACTGTCTCATCCTTCTTCCATGAAGCAGCTGATGGGTTTGAACCACCACTCTTTTGGTTAGCAGTCAAATGCTTTAACTACTACACCATCAGAGCTCTTCTGTCTAAATAGGTTTCCAAACTATTTCCTTGACTTCAGTCCTCTAGCATGACTCAATAACATCTGTTTACCATCTTAGGAATATTTGCACTCATGTAATTTCATAATTCTATTCCTATATGATAAGTATCAATTCAGTTAAGTTGGATTCAGTATTCAACATGAGTTCACAAAGATGTCCATGAGAATGGTCAAACACGACTTCATTGTGTAAATATGAACTCACCAGTTTTTCAATGTCTGAAGAGAGAAGGTCCATTTCAATGGCAAACAGAACCTCAAGGTCAGAAGAAATATTAAGAAATCAAAAACCTAGACACATGTAAACAGTCTAAAAGACTAATAGACCATGAGAACCTCAACCTATATGACCCTGAGACCAGAAGAACTAAATGGTGGCTGACTACCAATGCCAACCACAAAGAAAGGGATCAAAATTGGAGATCCTGTATAGAGTGGGAGAAAAATGTGGAACTTTTCCCAAAATCATTAAAAAAAAAAAAAAAACAAAAAACTGGTAACTGTTCTGATAAAAACTGGTGAAACCCCTGAGACTATGGCTCTGATTCACCCTTCGGGCCTGGAATTAAACTCACTCCCATGGCTTACCTCTCAGCCAAATATTGACCTATGAGCTGAACGCCTACACCAGGGAAATGCACTTCATAGAACAAGCAACAATGGGATATCAGAAGGACAACATTCCCACAGGGAGTAAGGTAGAGAGGCAGGAATGCAAAGCAAGAAGGACACAGGGAAAGGGTAACCACAAGGAGGAAGAAGGAGATGAGATATTGCATTACAGGGAATATAACCAGTATCACCAAACAAAACGTGTCTATGAACTGTTGAATGTAAAATGAATCTTTTGTAAAAGTTCACACAGATCACAGTAAAAAGTTTACAAAAAGAAATCAAACACCTCTAAAATGTGAAAAGAACTCTCTTCTTTTATATGGATAAATGTGGAACAAGAGATTGAAAATTATTTTTTGGCTAGCATTGTCATGGAAAAACAAGAATTGGGGCATTGCTTTCCTGAAGTCATGATAAAATCTCCAGGGCAACACACCAAAGTGAAAGCAATGTATGGTGACTGACAAAAATTTCTAAGTTCTGATCTGTATGTGATTTATGAATTATTGTTGGATCTGAGCAAATCTTTTTGTGTATATGTTCCCAACTCTATAGTCATTTTTATCTCTACTTAAACCATGTCTGACTGATCTCTTTTATGTCATTTCTAGGAAAATTTTGTTAATGGATTTTATTCTCTGATGTTGTCCTTTTATTGTCTTCTATGTACATTCTATTTTTAGACTTGTGATGACAAGATTTGAAAGATGATTCCATTTTGCCAAATGACATTTTTCATTGCTATATATATATATATATATATATATATATATATATGATCTATAATCTGTCTTCCTAAACCTTTTAAAACCATTCTTGGGTTATTGTCAGAAAATCATATCATTTACATGACAGTCTCTGACATTATTGCATTTCTCCCAGTTTTGTTAAGAAGGGTCACTGTGTCATTCATGCCAATTCAATGAAAACAAAGAATCAAACAAAGAAGAATTAAACTTTTAAGAAGTTCATACTGGAAAAGTATCGAGTTGCCTTCAGGCTGCCTGTCAAAATGGAATTAACTGCACAACATTTGATTTAGGTCTCTTTTCTACCTCCTGAAACTCATCCTGGCAAGATGAATATTAAAAAAAAAAAAAAAAAAGAAGATGAGAGAAGGTGTGCAATAAAAAGACAGCATCCAAAAGAAACTGTTCTAAGGTGATGTCGAAATATGACTGCCTCTAATGGGAATTAGCATAAAATTCTAGGTATGTAGAAAACCCAGCCTGGAGCTGAGAGAGAAAAATAAAGTTTCAATTGGAAAAAAAATATTGTCAAAAGAAAGAAAATGTGGTACCACAGGGAGTAGGGCACTAGAAAAATTGCTTGAGGGTGTGACCACAAATGGCAGATGGACAAAGTTAGGTGGAGCCCAGAAATAAAGTGAAGCCTTTATTAGCAGACTTGCTGATATATAGATCTCATTGTTTTGTAAGATACAAGGAATTTCTCCCATGGCCCACACCCTACTTAGCAATCAACCTGGGCCCAGGTTAAGATGCAGGTCTTTTAGGGTTCTTTGGGCTTACAAGCATATCCATGGTAGAAATAGCTGCATTGAAAGCTTGCCCAACAACTCCCACTTTTTGACATTCTCCTTGCATTGGAAATTAAACCAGGATGAATATTCTTTGCAGTAAGGAAGATAGGAGGATTGAGCACTGGACCATGAAACTTTTCTGCAGTTCCCAAAAAAGGTCAGATGTAGGACCCACTCCCTGTCCACAGTGAACTTTCTCTAAGTGATGCCACTTCAGGATGTGGAAGGAGAATTCCAAGGATAAACCAGAGAACTCCAAATGGCTGGAGTGACTATAAGTAAACATGTTTTCCCTAATCATGAGCTTTTAGAAACATAGCAGGTTCTGCTGTTTATTATTTGCTTCTTTCTGTAATAAGCTGTGCAGTTCCTCTGTGATTTAAAATGTGTGAATCACACAAGATCCAAAGGCAACTGTTACAAAATCCTAGTCATTTACAGAAACCAATAGGTATTTCCATTCAACTCATCTCCTTAGTATAAATATATTTAAGGAAAATAAAGTAGAAATCTGATTATCTCTGGGATCTACATGGATGGCCTCAGTTTGGGGTAAAATATTACCACATGCATCATATTAAGATTGCCTGAATTTTTGCAATGTTTAAAGAGAATATGGTGAGGTTAGAGCAAAACTATGTTCTCCTCCTCATCTATATCCCAAGACTCAGGAGGGTGGAGTTACATGGATTATGAAAGCTGCAAATCAAAGACCTTGTCTTTTCCAAGAAAATTCTGAAATGCATCACAGCAATAGATATTTGTCATCAAAAAAATAAGCAACAGGATTTCAGAAAGCCCCTTAGAACTTTAAAAAAAAATAAGCAGACCTGGCCCACAGCAGAGCAGAGAGGTAGCATAAAGCTCATCTTTTTTTATTCCCATCTTTCTTTCAGTTCTGTTTCTAGAAAGCAGTTGGCACCGACTGACTCCTTTCAAAGATAGTAGGTGAGAAAGGCTTATTGCTCTTGAGCTATGCAGAAATATATCTTGTTATCTTAGGTCAGTTTCCTAAAAGCAGTGTCTAAGATAGGGAATCTTATGCAAGTTAATTATGCGCAGGGAGGATTCACAGAAGAATCTATAAGAAAGCAAAGGAGGCAGGATGAGGTAGGGGAAAAAGATAGGCAAAGGTGTGTTTTCAGTGAATCTAGCTTCATCCTGACTCCACAGGGAGATCTGGACAATAAATGGCAATGGCACCACAGAGTTGGTCCACCTTATTGGAGAAGGGAGAAGCTGAGAGCACTTAGCAGACAGGGGATGGGAGCACAGCCCAGTGAAACGGACCTGAATGGGGCACCTGTAGTATCTGCTAGAGTCGATGCCTTTGAAGTGTGATGTTGGTGAAGAATACTGAAAATACCTTGCACTACCAGAAGAATAAACAAATCTGCTCTGGAAGAATTACAGCCAGAATGTGCCTTGAAAGCGAGAATGGCTAGACTTTGTTTCACCTACTTTGGTCATGTTGTCAGAAGGGACTAGTCCCTGGAGAAGGATCTCATGCTTGGTAAAGCAGAGGGACAGTGGAAAAGGGAATGATGTTCAATGAGATGGACTGACACAGAGGATAAAATGACGGACTTTACTACAGCAAGGATTGTGAGGATGGTGGCGGACTGAGAAGTGTTTCATTCTGTTGTACTAGGGGCAGTATAAGCTAGAGCCAACTTAATGGCACCTAACAACAACAGTTATCTGCTATAGGAGTTACACGTGACTGCTGTATAAACAGGGAACTTCTTCTAAGACAGTCAATTTTTGTTTGTTTCTTTCTTTTCCTGTTGGCTGAAAAATAAAATTCTTTATGTTAGGCAAAAATTATGTGTATTTTAAAGATAAAGCAAGAGATTTCTAATATCAAACTAATCACATCACATCTCTGACCAAAATTTTCCAAAGTTTCTTCTATTTATCTGTTCAGCATCTCTTTGGGAGAATAACCACTGGTCTTAGGTGGATCCCATGTCCCAGTTCCAGAGATGACCATATATGCTGTCAGTCAAAGTACTCCATCCCCTTAGCCCCAGTGACTGGTTCAGAGAAGGGAATATGACCCTAGTAAGTCCAATGAGAATTTTCCTTGAGATTTTCAGAGGAAAACATTACCTTCTTTTTGCAGGAATTGCTGGATGTAAAGCCTAAACCTTTAGGTGCAATACCTGCCTAAGAATGAAGCTCACCCAAAAGAACCAGAATTGAGTAATAACTAGATATAACTATACCTGAAGTCAGATACAACCACAGAATGCCCAGTTGACAAAGTCTGTAAATTACCTTGCAGTTATTTGTAGTTTGATCAATGGAGTTACTCATACCTGTGGGATAAAATCTAAATTCCCCTGTATGAAAATCATGGGCCTCTACTGACACACACAAACCCTTCTCCTATCAACTCTTTCCTTATCCCAACTCATGCCCTAGAAATGCTGAACAACTCACCATTCAGCAACCACACAATGGTTTCTTTTCATGCCACTAGGCCTTTGCACAGGCTGTCACCTTTGCCTCAAATGCCCATCCTCTATTTAATCTATCTTTCAGACCTCTGCTATAATACTCATTCCTCCACAAACTCTTCTGATGGCTTCAGCCTCTTCAGGCATTGAATGGCAATGGCTCACTGGCTTGATTGTCTCCGTCTCAGACTTTAAGTGTCCTTTAAGAGGGACATGCTTTTTCCTCCTTGTATCCCCAACCTGAAGCAAAATGGCACATACTCAGCAGAATCTCACTACATGTTGGAGAAATAAAAGGTGAAAGAAATAGAAGGAAGGAGGGGAGAGAAATATTGAAGGGAAGAGATGAACAGAGGAAGGATTATAGAAAATTCAAAAATCTTCTAAGACTCCAGGAAACACATCTTCACTTATGGAATTTCAAGTACTCATAGGGAGCAGTGAGAGAGAAATTTTGAGGTTGAAGTTTATCTTTTCCCCCTACAGAACATACTCTTGAAATACTTGTCTCATCTATTTATTAATTTTACTGTGAGCCATAGCAAGCTACACCCTGCTGACAAAATATTTTATCCTAATTTGATTTCTGACTGAAAAAGGATTGATGCTTTTGAAGTGTGGTGCTGGAGAAGAATGCTAAGAGTACCGTGGTCTACTAAAAGAACTAACAAATCTATCCTGGAAAAAGTGCAGCAGGAATGCTCCTTGGAAGCAAGAATAGCCTGACTTCATCTCACCTACTTTTGTCATGTTGTGTGAAGGAACCATTCCCTGGAGAAGGTATCATGCTTGGAAAAGTGGAGGGACAATGAAGAAGGAGAAGGCCCTCAACGTGATGGATTGACACAGTGGCTATCCACACCGGCTTCAACAATGGGTTCAGGTATACTAAGGATCGTGAGGCTGGCACGAGACCAGCAGTATTTCATTCTGCTGTGCATAGGGTCGCTATGAGTCAGAGATGACTTGACAGCTCCTAACAACAACAACAAAAAAATTTTGATTTCTACTTCATAAAAACAGCTGAAAGGCCAGCAACTAAAACTTGCTATCACTCTCCCAAAATCTCAAAATATATTACATCCCACTGACTTTAGCAAAATCGCCTATCATAAAGTATGAAGTTATAAATACTGCTAGCTTAGTGCTTGAGTTAGTTCATAGTCTGTCTAATACTTAAAATTACCTTACTTCAATTTCCTTATCTGTGAAATGAGAATAATCCAACTTCCCTTATAAGGCTGTTATAAAGAACTAAATGAGATGTGATAGATAGTAAGGACTTACTGAATGTTGGCATTGTTGTCATTCTCATTAGTAGCCACACTACTTATTGTACACAGAAGACTATGCTTCTATTCTTACCTTCACTCTCCCCATTCCTCCCACTCCGAATGTCTGCCCAAGTCATTGCTCTTCTCATCACCTATGCATCTCTCCAAACTAAACGTAAGACTTATCTCTTCAAGGAATTGTCCTGATAATAAGTGTGGCTTCAAATAAATCTTATTTTAATCCTTGGAGAACTGACATATAAAGAGGGAGAGACATTTAGCTATAAGTGATCTGTCAACAGCAATAAGTATAATAATTTCATCAATGAATCAGAAATCAAAAGATTACTTTACAACTAAAAGTGTTTATGTTTTTATCTCAGGTCCTATCCTCTGCTGTTCTGTCCAATTTTCAACATTGATGCTGAATTTAACATGGTAGATCTTCTTTTATCTAAAAGTCAAGTCATCAAAGAATTCAAAAGCTAAATTTCCCCTCATCAACTCTAGTCAATTATAATGGCTTCCCAAAGGCTTATAAAGGCCCTGGGAAAGGTCAGAGGATTTAGTTTGCTAAAATTATCTCAGTAAATTCTAATCTTTAATCGAGAAAATCCAGATGTGGTAACATGATGAGTCCTGGTTAACCAAATTGTTAACAATTTACCACAAAGTTCCTGTTCTTCAGCCATTCTTAAATGGTATTTTCCTGTAAATCTGTACCTACTTTTCACCAGGTTAAGCTAGAAAATCATGGTGCTCAAGTCAATGTGTGATAAATTCCATCCGTTCACACCCGGAAATGTTAATTATCTGCCAGGTTTCTGTAATCCTTCTTCACACTCCCAGGAGAGGGGAACTTCAGAGTGACAAGTGATTGTGAGCTATGTCCTCCACTAACCCTGGGAGAAAAGGCCCCTTCTTCACTCACATCACTTCCTTTCACCCTTGAGGTAACAAGGAGTGTCAGGGAGCTGTGGAGGAGATATTCCAGGCCCAGAAAATTCAAGGCCCACAGGGGGGCGGGGGGGGGGAGGAATTTGCTGGAAACTTCCAACCTCTTCTTGTTGCTAATTTTTTTTGCCCTTGGAATTATTGCATATCGAATAGTATATTGCATGGAAATTTTGTGTACAATACAAGCACTCTTAGTGTATTGCTTTTGGGGGAGTTTAGAATGTGCTCTATAAGAGTAAATTGGATAGTTATTCAAATTCCTGATGTTTGCTACATATCCCAGTTCTGAGACAATGTTTAATCATTTGAATCTCAAGTTTCAAATAATTATCTGTTTTATCCCCAAATTCTACCAGATGGAAATTGGTAGAAAACATTCAAGAATTATAATTGTTTCTAGACTCTTATACTAAAAGATGATGATGAAGATGATGATAACAATCACTTATTTTGTCTATTTAGTGAATACTTACTATTTGATAGTGATTTACTAAGAGCTCTTTATGCATTACCACTTTTAAATAATAATTATTCGTTTCTATCTAGTTAATCTGACCCTTGGTGACACTATAGGATAGAGTAGAACTGTCTCATTGGGTTTCCAAGGCTGTTAATCTTTACAGAAGCAGCCTGACACATCTTTCTCCCACAGAACAGCTGATAGATTTGAACTGCTGATCTTTTGTTCAGCAGCCAAGTACTTAACCACTGTGAAACCAGAGCTCCTACCACTTTTAACACTCCCCAAAAAATGTTATTTCACACAAACGTATGAATGACCTTTGCAAAAACACAATTCTGACATCACCCTCTTCTAAACCTTTTTACAAGCTCTATTATCATCTGTACATTAAGAACATTAATAAAAATATGCTAACACTTAGTTGCTATCTACCTACTAGGGTGTACCAGACACTATGCTACAAGACTGACATGCATTAACTCATTATCCTTGTTAGTTGAGTACTATATTTATTGAAGCCTTCTTTTTCCAATGAAGAAATTTAGGCTCTGTCAAGTTTAGCACTTCGTCAAAGTTTGCACAAATCAAGCAGCAAATTACTTTCTCAAATCTAGAAAATCCAGCCTAGTGGTTAAGAATGAGACTTAGACTTCTCATTCTTAACCACTAGGCTTTATGGTGAGGCTCTGATGATCAAAGCCTATGATATGACCTATGAGAATAACCACAAAGCTTATCATCCAAATCAGGATTTTTGAGAATGAAAGAGAGTGCTATGAATGATTACACCAGGCCACAGATGTACATCAGAATTCTCCCAGGCAAACTGGGACTCATAGTAACCTAACCCTACCAATAAGGTTTTGGTGGTCTGGCCCCTACCTACCTCTCCAGTTTCATTACACACCCTTCTCATTCTTTGGACCTCAATCCTACCATTCATCTTTCTGTCCTTCAACGTGCTGAACTTCTCTTGGATACATAACTATTTCTGCACAAAATGCTTATTCTCACCTGTCCCCTCTCACTCTTCCCTACTGGTTAAAAGGTACTCATCTTTCAGCCATTACTCATGGTACTACCCTTGGACTTAGGAACACTTAAGAATGCTTTTGTATGCTCCATGGAACAGTACCACTATGATTTTTTATAAATATTGATCTTCTCTACTCCAGCATATGCTCCATACGGTCAGTGACTCAGTCAGTTCCCTTTCCTCCTAGTTATACTTGTGCCTATCATAGAGTAAGTAATTAACAAATATTTGTCAAAGAAAAGTAAGAAAGACAAAAAAGAAGGAAGGAAGGAGGGATATAATGACAAGACATTGTTTTTGGTTCTCATTACATATATATAAATTAATTCATTAATTCATTTAACCAATATATGTATATATAGAATGCCTCATCTATTCCAGGTACCATTTTAAGTGCTGACAGTGTTGCTGAAATTAGACAAGAAAAATTTCACAGAATGTCCATTCTTATTTTCAGGTTTTATGAATTTTATTAGTGTAGAAATAATTAATATCTAATTATCTTCTGTAATGCTACCCAGTGACTTGAAAGTTTTCCTACCAAGATTCCTACACAAATTTTGATGCCAGAGTTGTAATCAGTCACCGATGATTTATTATCTAACTGTTTTCACATATGTATATACATATATATATATATATATATATATATATATATATATATATAGTGATTTGGGTATTAATTTACAAAGCAAACTTTTCTTACTCTCAACACTTCATACATCTTTGGTTTCACAGCACCATTTACAATCCCAACAATAAACAGCTCTTCTTCCTCCCATCTACTCCCTGTGAATACCACTTCCCTGTATCAAGAATATCCATTCTTAGATAGGTGGACAGGCTAAATGATTAGGTATGTCTATGAAATGGGGAGTGTATCCAAGATCATATATAGGGTTGGCAGACAATGGTCCTATAAGTTTATGTGAATGATCAGAATTCCC
>NW_006921895.1:130119-131830 GCF_000298275.1 Orycteropus afer afer | reverse complement strand
AAAAAAAAAAAAAAAAAGAATATCCATTCTTGATGACAGTCAATAAACCCATAGAGAAATAAATAAATAAGAAAGATGGTTCATTAAACCAACAAAAAATAAAACAGGGAGATATAATAGAAAATGATTGGAAGGTAGATTTAAATTTCATCAAGAGAAACTCTCAGGAAAGGTGACATTTAAGATGAGTCTTGAATGGTGAAAATCTATGAGAACATTCCAGGCAGGGGTAAAATGGGAGCTTGCTCTGTAATATGAAAAGTCCAACATAGTTAGAGAGCAGAGAAACTAGGAAGGAATTGCTAAAAGAAAGGTTGTGGAGATGAGCATATCACTTCAGATAGGACTCTTCAACAACGGCAGAGTCCATATTTTATTTTATGTACAATGGAAAGTGCTGGGTTTTAAAGAGCAGAAGGAATTGATTTGATTATCTTAAAAAAAAGAATTGTTCTTCTGAATAGATCATCCTTTCTTGTTTCTTTGTATGCCTTGTTGAAATAAAGACATTTAGATATTATTATCATGTGTTCGATGGCACATAACAACAACAACAACATGATATGTCAGCCCTGGAACTTAGACTTTTCCTCCTTCCCCAGGTTTGAATTTGTTTCTCATTTGTTGATGACTATAGTAGTTCATCTTCTCAATGAAAATCCTGTTTGTGAAAAAATGCCCTACTGACTGTACGTGGATACCAAGGACTCTATTTTCCAGCCTGTGTTCGGCTAGTGTTTATAAAAAGAGGTTTCCTTGTATTTGGTGGGGAGAGCAAAGATGCCTCTCCCAGTCTTTGTAAATTGGCTCTGCCTTGGCCTTCCTTCAACACTTAGGCTGATTTACAGTATACTAAGGGATAGCGCTATGCTGGAGGCACTTGACTGCTAACCACAAGGCTGATGGTTCAAACCCACCAGCCACTCCTCGGAAGGAAAGTTGGGCAAGCTACTTCTGTAGTGATACTGCCTTGTAAACCCAAGGAGGGGTAGCTATGAGTCAGGGCCGACATGACGGCAACATAACAACAACAACAACAACAACAAGGGATCAACCCAAGGTGGAAGCATATGGTCTTCCCAGTGCATTTTGCATTAAGCATATGTGTGGCTTTCTTGATTTCCCAGCATACACAATGTTTTGAAAAGTCACAGCCTTCAGGTGTTACCCACTGCTTCCCATTACCCCATGTGAGCTCTGAGGAAGACCAAACCAAGAGAAGTGGGCCATTTTAGTCCTTCAGACAGCAGAAAATCAAAGCTTGCCTATCAATTAAGTCATCTTTTTCTTGATTCCGTATTCATTTAGTTGCTGCAACCCTCTAACTGCTTTCCAGAGTTTTGCAAAGTTAAATCTATCAAATTTCTTGTTGCTTTCCTCAGTGATCCTGTGGACCACAGGAACATTGAACTGCTGATGCTAGTATCTTCCTGAATTGAGAATCAACTAGAGGAAGGCTGGGAAAGTATTCTAATCATCTTGACAAGAGATGAAGAGATATTCTATGGAGGTAGGGTCTAGCAGTGCAACTTAAATATGCATATGAATCACTGGGATCTTGTTCAAGAACAGATTTTTGACTCCTCAGATCTAAGATTCTCAATTTCTAATAAACTTCCAATTGAGGGTAATAATACTACTGACCTGAAGACCATAGTTAAGAGGCAATTTATCTTAAAAAAAAAAAAAAATTGTTCTTCTGAATAGGCCA
>NW_006921895.1:119573-126606 GCF_000298275.1 Orycteropus afer afer | reverse complement strand
TCTGTGTCTGTGTTAATTGGTTTCCCTTTTCTTTGTTGAAAAGGATCTGTACAGTCTTTCTGTCTGGTCCGCCATCTTGTCGGAATTCCCCTAATTTAGATATTTTTTAAGAATTTTCTGGATTATTGCACTTAGAAGGTGTTAAAAGAGGAAAATCAAGGGTTATTCCTGGTTATTGTTGTTGTTTTCTTTGAGAAATTATGTACATGATAGTGAAATTTAGTAAGATGAGAGGCTCATCATTACCTGTGATCTCTGAGTTATCTTACTGTTGTCTGCTGGGGGTTGGAAAACTTTTTAGAAGAATTGGATAACAACTCATTTTGACATAATGGCCAAACTTGGAATTATGATAGTTTGGAAGCAGATTTTGGAGGGTCAGAACAGGTAGGGCAGGTCAGAAGTGGCAGGAGCTGGCTTTTGGGGGACAGGCAGGTAGGGAAGGCCAGGAAGTGGCAGGAGTCAGCTTTGGAGAACCAGAACACATAGGGCAGGCCAGGAAGCAGGAGCAGAGCAGTTTGGAACAACTAAGGGAGACAAACTTATCTGTCAGTTTGTCACCCTGTTGTGGGTTGTGTGTTGTTGTGAGTCTGGAGGCTATGCCATCAATTTTTCAAATGCCAACAGATTTACCTATGGTATATAGGTTTCAGTGGAGCTTCCAGACTAAGACAGACTTCAAAGAAGCTAGAGGCCATCCACTTTTTAGAGAATTGGCCAGTGAAAACCTTATGAATAGCAGTAAAACACTATCTGATATATTAGTGAAAAACTTTATGAATAGCCATGAAACATTACCTGATATAGTGCTGCAAGATGAGCCCCTCAGGTCAGAAGTCACTCAAAATATGACTGGGAAAGAGTTGTCTCCTCAGAATAGAGCTGATCTTAATGATGTAGATAGAGTAAATCTTTCAGGACCTCATTTTGCTGATGTGGCACAACTCAAAATGAGAAGAAACAGCTGCAGACATCCATTAATAATCAAAGCATGGAATATACAAAGTATGAATCAAAGAAAATTGGAAGTTGTCAAAAATGAAATAGAATGCATAAAGATTGATATCCTAGGCATTAGTTAGCTGAAATGGACCAATTTTGGCTGTTCTGAATCAGACAATGACATTATCTGTTACGATGGGAATGACAAATTGAAGGGGAATGGTGTGGCATTCATCATCACAAAGAATGTTTCAAGAACCATCCTGAAGTACAATGCTGTTAGTGATGCAATAATGTCCATACACTGCAAGGAAGACCAGTTAATACTACTATTATTCAAAGTTACACACCAACCACCAAAGACAAAGATGAGGAAATTAAAGATTTTTACCAACATCTGCAGTCTGAAATTGACCAAACATGCAATCAAGATGTGCTGATTATCACTGGTGACTGGAATGCAAAAGTTGGAAACAAAGAAGAATCACCAGTAGTTGGTAAATATGGCCCTCTGTATATCTGTAAATATAGAAATGATGCTGGAGATCACATGATAGAATTTTGTGGAACCAAATACTTATTCATTACAAATACCTTTTTTCAACAACACAAACAGCAGGTATAGACATGAACTTCACCAGATGGAGTACATAGGAATTAGATTGACTATATCTGTGGCAAGAGGCAATGGAAAAGTTCAATATCATCAGCCAAACTAAGGCCAGGGGCTGATTGTGGGACAGACCATCAATTGCTCATATGAAAGTTCAAGTTGAAGTTAAAAACAATACAAACAAGTCCATGAGAGCCAAAATATGACCTTGATTATATCCCTCCTGAATTTAGAGACCATCTAAAGAACAGATTTGATGCATTGAACACCAATGACTGAAAACCAGAGGAATTATGGGATGATATAAAGAACATCATCCAAGAAGGAAGCAAAAGGTCATTAAAAAGACAGAAAAAGAAGAAAAGACCAAAGTGGATGTCAGAAGAAACTCTGAAACTTGCCCTTGAGCAGTGAGTAATTAAAGCAAATGGAAGCAATGACAAGATAAAAGAGCTGAACAGATTTCAAAGAGCAGTTCAAGAAGACAAAGTCAATTATTATAATGAAATGTGCAAAACTTGGAGTTAGAAAAACAAAAGGGATGAACACACTGAAAGAACTGAGGAAAAAAAAAATTAAGCCTCGAGTTGCAATATTGAAAGATTCTATGGGCAAAATTTTGAATGATGAAGGAAACATCAAAAGAATATGAAAGGAATACACAGAGGCACTGTACAAAAAGGAATTGGTCGATGTTCATCCATTTCAGGAGGTGGCACATGATCAAGAGCCAATGCTACCAAATGAAGAAGTTGGAGCTGCACTGAAGAAAGTGATGAAGAACAAGGCTGCAGGAATTGATGGAATACCCATTGAGATGTTTCAACAAATGAATGCCATGCTGGAGGCACTCACTCGGCTATACCAAGGGATTTGGAAGACAGCCACCCAGCAAACTGACTGGAAGAGATCCATATTTGCAACCATTTCAAATAACAGTGATCCCATAGAATGTGGAAATTATCGAACAATATCATTGATATCACAAGCAAGTAAAATCTTACTGAAGATAATTCAAAAGCAGTTGCAGCAGTATGTTGACAGAGAACTTCCAGAAATGCATGCTATATTCAGAAGAGGACATGGAATGAGGAATATCATTGCTGATGTCAGATGAATCTTGGCTGAAAGCAAATAATACCAGAAAGATGTTTACTTGTGTTTTATTGACTATGCAAAAGCATTCAATTGTGTGGATCACAACAAATTATGGGTAACAGTGAGAAGAATGGAAATTCCAGAACACTTAACTATACTCATGAGGAAGCTGTACATAGACGAGAAGGCTGTCATTCAAACAGAACAAGGGGACACTGCATGGTTTAAAATCAAGAAGGGAATGTGTCAGTGTTGTATCCTTTCACCATATTTATTCAATCTGTATGCTGAGCAAGTAATCTGAGAAGCTGGAGTATATGAAGAAGAACATAGTATCAGGATTACAGGAAGATTCAGTAACAACTTGCGATAAGCAGATGACACAAATTTGCTTGCTGAAAGTAGCACTCACTGATGAAGATTGAAGAATACAGTCTGCAGTATGGATTACACTTCAATATAAAGAAAACAAAAATCCTCCCAACTGGGCCAATAAGCAGCATCACGATAAATGGAGAAAAGTTTGAAGTAGTCAAAGACTCTGTATTACTTGGTTCTACAATCAATACCAATGGAAGCAACAATCAAGACATCAGATGACATATTGCATGGGGCAAATCTGCTCCAAAAGACCTCTTTCAAGTGCTGAAGAGCAAAGATGTCCCCTTGAAGACTAAGGTACACCTGACACAAGCCATGGTATTTTCAATTGCCTTATATACGTGTGAGAACTGGACAGTGAATAAAGAGTCTATGCTTTTGAGTTGTGGTGTTGGTGAAGAGTACTGAAAGTACCATGGACTGCTAAAAGAACCAACAAATCTGTCCTAGAGGAAGTGCAACTGGAATGTTCCTTAGAAGCAAGAATGGCCAGACTTCGTCTCACCTCCTTTGGTCATGTTGTCAGAAGGGATCATTTTCTGGAGAAGGATATCATGCTTGGTAAAGTGGAGAGCCAAAAGAAAAAGTGAAGGCCCTCAATGATATGGAGTGACACAGTGGCTACAGTGATGTACTCAGACATAGCAGGGATCACGGGGCTGACGCAAGACCAGGCAGTGTTTTGTTCTATTATACATAGGGTCTCTACGAGTCCAAAATGACTCAATGGCTCCTAACAACAACAGAAGCAGATTTCTGCCCAGAAGAAAACTGACACATGAGTGTGGATGAATACAAGCTCTTAGCAGTAAAAAGACAGTTTTCTGATGAATATGCTTGCATTGCCAAGTTCTTGATTAAAAAATGTGGCTTATAAATCATTCTTTTCCAATAGATAACAGGTGCCATTAAAGCATAATAAATAGTTGGGTCATAGAACAACTGAAGTAACAGAGACAAAAGAAATTATTCTTATATTTTTGTGCATACTTCCCAACAGTCCTTCATTTGTTCCTAACAAGCCCACGGTCTTTCTATTCTGGTCATTCAATTTCTGAGTAACCGCAACGTATGCTCACAAAGTTTTTTATATTTACAAATCTGAAAGTTGTCCTAGAATTCTCTACCCTTGCTCAAACACATTGTGTAAAGTTTAATGAAATTAATCTGGCTTTAGATGTACATCATAAATCAAATCTGGATTTACAGGTTACATGACTTCATTGGTTGCTCCTAGAAATGGAAAAATGTGGCAGGCCCAAGACTCCTCACACAATTCAGTTTATTTTCTTCTTCTTTCCCTGTTTATCTCCTTTCTCTCAGAGACTGTTCACCTGACGCATCCTTCACACACATCATCACTGGGGGTGGGATATGCAAACACATTTGGCAGAGTTTAAAGTCCCTTCTAAGTGGTGTTTTCAATAAGCCTTGAGTATTTCTGATTTGGGAGCTCTGGTAGCATAGTGCCTAAGGCACTTGACTGCTAACCAGGCAGGCTGGTGGTTCAAACCCACCAGTCACTCCTCAGAAGGAAGATGGGGCAATCTACTTCCATAGTGATACTGCCTTGGAAACCCAAGGAGGGGTCGCTATGAGTTGGGTTTGACTTGATGGCACATAACAACAACTTTTCTGATTTGGAGAGGTACTTTAAGCTGGAAAACAAGATTTTCTGGCTTGAAGAAAAATGTTTAAAGACTTATAAAAATCCCATAAGATTCTTTGGACAGCAACTATCTTTTACCAAAGAACATTGTGCAAATGAATTAGAAACATACAGATTATGTTCCCCCTGAACATGCGTTTCAAATATTAAGTTGGTAGGGTTGGGCCAGTACGGGGAAGATTTTGATCAAAATATTTAGAATCTTTGTTAATTCAAAACTATTCAAAAAATTCATTTTTAGAAAGAGAGAAAAAAAGTTACTTATATTTCAGTTCATCCAAATTTGAAATGTTAAGTTTGTTTTGTTTAGAAAGATCTTGATCTTGGCCTTCAATAATATTCAATAAATCAAACAGAAAAAGTTGTTTTCTTGGGTCTCTTTTATAAAAATTCATTGTGTTCCATTCACCTGTTTTGTTTTTTTCTTCATCCCAAATCCCAACCCACTCTCCTCCCCTCCTTTCCCAATAACACCCTCCCCCACCCCGTGCCCCTCATAATTATGCACTCCTTTGTGTCATGTATTTCCTCTGTGCGAATGTTGCCCCTTTGGTGCCCTGTAGTTGATTGCTCCAAGAGAGGCATCTCCATAGAGTATATGGGTGCATTACCCTGGGTTGAGTGGTCTGCATGCACGTCTTATATACTATTGGGCTGAGAGCCAGCCCCTGAGAGTTTTATTCCAGGCCTGAAGTATATCCCAGGGCCATAGTATTGGGGGTCCCACCAGATTCCATCCAACCAGTAATTCTGGTCATTATTGTGTTTTTGGAATTTGTTCCATGTTTTTCCTCCCACTCTATCCAGGATCTCCAGTTTTGATCCTTTCCTGAGTGGTTGGCATTGGTAGCTGGGCACCATCTACTTCTTCAGGTCCCGAGGTCTGTCATGTACTAGGGCTAATAGCTTCCAAATGCCCTTGTTTTTTTGCACTCTACTTTACTTCCAATGATAGGAGACCATTAACTGCCTCTTAGAAGGCCACTTGAAAGCACTTAAGACCGCAGTTGCTACTCACCAGTGTAGGTTGTGGAACAAGATTTTTATGTATTTTGTTGTGCCAATTGAGTCTGGTGTCTCCCAATACTATAGTCCTGAGTCAGTAGATCCATTGGATCTCTCTCCCACAGTGTCTGGCTGTCTGTGAGGGATTGCTCTGTCTGTCTTCTGTTGTTTCTGTAAGGAATGTGGGTATTTTGTATCACTGGTATCTGTGCAAGATTAGCCTCAGCTGAATCTACCCTTGGTCTAGAGTATAATCCTGTTCACTGAATTTCCATTCACCTGTTTCTATGGAGGCCAATGTCAGATCATCTCCCCTCCTGAGGAATAATTTCTAGGAAGTTTCTTACACGATCATTATCTAGGCCTATTTTGTAATCATGACACCTTCTACTGGAGAAGATCAAGAAAAACACATCATTATTTGTCAACTGGAAAACATATTTGCACTTAAGACTCATGTTCTCGAAACCTATGGAATGCTGAGTTAAGAAGACATAGTGTCTTCTTCTTAATTATTTTTAATAGTAATTACAACAAAAATAGTGACCTTGATAACTGTCTCTGCATATGTTGTTGTTGTTGTTGTCGTGTGCCGTCAAGTCGGCCCCGACTCATAGCGACCCCTCCTTGGGTTTCCGAGGCAGTATCACTACGGAAGTAGGATTGCCCAACCTTCCTTCCGAGGAGTGGCAGGTCAATTCCAACTTACATTCTTTTCTAAAAATGCTATTGTCACATCGCCAAGGACAGAGAATGGTTGAGCCCAACTGTACATCCTTCAAAATCTTGGGAATGTTTTAAGGAAAGAAAAGTTTCTTATAATTAACATACAAAACAAACAAAAAACTCATTCCAGTTGAATCACATCTGACTCACAGCAAGCCCTCCTTGGGTTCCCGAGGCAGTATCACTACAGAAGTAGATTGTCCAATCTTCCTTCCGAGAAGTGGCTGGTGGGTTTGAACTGCCAGCCTTCTGGTTAACAGTCAAGTGCCTTAGGCACTATGCCACCAGAGCTCCAATTAGCATATAAGATATATAAATTCAATGCCTGTTATACTCCTGAACTTTAAAAACAGTGAGTTGTTCTTTAATCTCAAGTTTTCCTTGTTTAGTCCATGAATCTGCTTAGAAAACCCTTCTTCTAACAGAATGTAAAGGCAAACTTAAGTTAAGATCTGACAAACTGTCATCTTTCCCATTTTAATACAGGCCAAAGAATTTGTTTCTACAATTTGAATGCAAAATCATTAAACTCCTTACAATGTTGGATTTTCCCCTATCCATTATGACACTTCTGTTTCTTACAACTGTCCAAAGTCCTC
>NW_006921895.1:85722-119383 GCF_000298275.1 Orycteropus afer afer | reverse complement strand
CCAGTCTTCCTTCCAAGGAGTGGGTGGTGTTCTGGTTACCTAGTGCCACTCTGACAAGAATATACCACAAATGGGATGGCTTTAACAAACAGGAGTTTATTCCCTTACAGTTTGGAGGCTTTAAGTCCAAGTTCAAAGTGCCAGGCTCTAGGGACTGGGTGAAAGCCCCTCAATCTTGGGGTCCAGCTCTGCCTCCTATTCCTGGCCCACTGGAGCTAGAGGCATTTCTTCACTCAGACAGCTGCTGGCTGCTGAGGCTCAGAAGCCCCAAGGTTGACAAGTAAAAAAGCACAGTCCCGATGTTACCAAACCACATGGCAGGCCATTAACTTAAGACCATTGTAGGTCCCAAGGTCAATAGAACATAGCAGCCTGCTGAGCAACGACATGGCTACATACAGAGTCCAAGCATGCCATAGGCTAGAGACCATTGTCAAGGCTTCTCCTTATATACAGGAAGCAGACCACATCCCAAAGGCAGCTACTCAGCTGCTTGTGGTAGATCCCACCATGGAGTTGATAACCAGTCTCATCATGTGGAATAATTACCACCAGCTGCCCAGTCACTCAACCAGGCCCAGCCAAGTTGACACACAAACATAACTACCACAGGTGGTATGTTTGAACCGCCAGCCTTCTGGTTAGCAGTCAAATGCCTTAGGTGCTATGCATCTTAAGGTCTTGAAAATCACTGTTTCTTCTGCCTAAGATGCTGGGCTCTGAGATCTTTGCACAGCTGGCTTCTTCTTGCCATTCTAGTCTCTGCTCATTGCCCCTTCATAATCACTCAGCTGAAAGTTGTCCCACTCTGCATACCCTTTGCCTCAGTTATCCCACAACTTATTTATTGTTTATTACCTTTCTTAGCATATTATCACTCACTGAAGTTATACATTTATCTAACAGCTTCTACCTGCCCCCCAAAAAAACCATAGACTTTATGAAAGTAAGGATATTACCTATTCACTACTCTAGACTCAGCTCCTAAGAGGGATACTTACACAGAGTAGGCACTCAATAAACATTTGTTGAATGAATGAAGAAGTCATGTAACAATTTCTATTAGCGTCTGCTATGGATTGAGTTATGTCCCCCCAAAAAATATGTGTTGGAATCCTAGCTCCTGTCTCTGTAACTATGACCCTGTTTGAAAATATGGGTTTTTTCTTTTGTCATACCAGTGTAGGATGGATCTTTAAACTAATCACTTCTGAGTTATAAAAAGATCAGATTAGACACAGAGATACACACATGGGGAAGGCAGACATCATGTGAGGATTGTCTAAAACCCAGGGGACCTAGAAATCCCTGGTGCTGCTGTCAAGAAAGAAATCAACCTGGCCAAGACTCTGATTTGGACTTTTAGCCTCCAGAACTTTAGGAAAATAAGTTTCTGTTCTTTAAAGCCACCCATTTGTGGCATTTGTGTTATATAAGCACTAGGTAACTAAAACAGTCCCTTACCCAAATCCCTAGGTTCCTTTTACCAATTCCTTACACTCAGTCCTAGCTGTTGTGTGGTCCTTGCTGCTAATGCTTTTGCCTACAACAATCTCTGGAGGTTTAACCTTGGGCTACGGGACTCACCTGGAGGAAGCTGTCAGTTCCCGCCAGAGGTATCCCATAGACAATGACTGCTGGTGCAAGGAGGACCAAAAACGCGTTTTCAGGAAGGACAAACTCCCAAGCAGTGTCATTACACCTCAGAGCTCTCTTTAGGGTCTGGCTGATACTAGATTTTACCTGAATCTCATCTTTGCCAGGCTTCCTCCCACTTCCTGTCCTACTTCTCTTCCTTTCTCCTGAGAACACTCCCTCAAGAAATCACCTTCTTCCAAATCCCTATCTGAGACTCTGCTACTAGGGAACCCAACCAAAAAAAAAAAAAAGAAAAAAACTAAGCCCATTGCCATCAATTTGATTCCAACTCATAGCAACCCTGTAAGACAGAGTAGACTTGTCTCTATGGCATTTCCGAGGCTGTACGTATTTACTGAAACAGGCTACCTCATCTTTCTCCCATGGAGCTGTCAGTGAGTTTGAACGGACAACATTTTGTTAGCAGTCAAATATCTTGATCACTGAGCCATCAGTGCTCCTGTAACCTAGAATAAGCCATAAATAAAAATTCTTGAAGTCAGCATTCATCCCACTGATTATGGTAGACAATGTCTCATTAACATTCAATCCATGATTATAAACAATTCCCACTGTGTATTCTGAATGCTAATGGAAAGGTGGGGAGAGAAAAGGTGCAGCTTTTACACCAGTGGCCCAGGAATCCTTGGAGTTATTGGAAAATTATTTGCAAACCACTCTTAATCTGCAGACTATATTAATGATGTGCCTAATGTGATTATATACCAATACTAATAAATGCATGTGGATATTTTGATACTAAAGTACTTTTCATTATAAAACATTGTTCAAGTCAGGGTAAGTCTTACATTTTATCTATTTCAAACCCACTTTGGCAAATGAGATTATTTCTCTAAATTAAACAGAGGTCCTCATATTCTGAAAAGTGAGGAATTACTAGTTTATAAAATAAATGCTCAAACTAAAGAGAAGGGAAAATGCTGTGCCTAGCCTAAGGCCCAGGGTCAAACTCTAAGAAAAAGATGCCTTCTCTGCCTCAGAATCTCTTTCTCTATCCTCTTCTTAAATATGTTGTTGCTGTTTGTTGTTAGGTGCTGTTGAGTCATCTCCAACTCATAGTGACCCTATGTACAGCAGAACAAAACATTGCCCAGTCCTGTAACAGCTCCATGATCCCTGCTATACCTGAGGCCATCATTGCAGCCACTATGTCAATCCATCTTGTTGAGGGCCTTCCCCTCTTCTGTTGACCTTCCACTTTACCAAATGCGATATCCTTCTTCAGGGAATGGTCTCTTCTTACAAAGTGACTGTGGTAGTTAAGGTTGTGTGTCAAGTTGGCTGGGACTGGCTGAGTAGCTAGCTGCTTTAGAGATGTCGTCTGCTTCCTGTATATAAGCAGCAGCTTTGGGAATGGTCTCTAGCTTATGGCACACTTGATCCCTGCATGTAGACAAGTTGTTATTCAGCAGCCTGCCATGTTGCCCTACCAGTCTTGGAACTTTTTCTGTACTTGAATCAATGGCCTGCTGTGTGATTTGGTAGCATTGGGATTGTGCCTTTGTACTTGTCGACCTTGGATTTGTCAGCCTCAGCAGCCAGCAGCTCTCTGAGTGAAGAAAAGCCTCCAACTTCAGTGGGCTAGGAGCAGAAGGCAGAGTTGAAGCCCAAGATTGAGGAGATTTTACCCGGCACCTAGAGCCCGGCACTTTGAACTTGGACTTAATGCCCCCAAACTGTAAGAGAATCAACTCCTGTTTGTAATCAAGACATTCCATTTGTGGTACTTTCTATTAGAGTGACACTAGTTAACCAAAACAAAGACCAAAGTAGGTGAGACAAAGTCTAGTCATTCTCACTTCCAAGGAGCATTCTGGCTGCACTTCTTCCAGGACAGATTTGTTAGTTCTTTTAGTAGCCCATGGGACTTTCAGCATTCTTTGCCAGCACCACAACTCAAAAGCATTGACTCTTCTTTGGTCTTTCTTATTCATTGTTCAGCTCTCACATGCATATGAGGTGATTAAAATACCATGGCTTGTGTCAGGTGTAGCTTAGTCCTCAAGAAGATATCTTTGCTCTTCAGCACTTGAAAGAGGTCTTTAATATATATATATATACATATATATATATATATATATATATAGTTATTTGGAGGAGCTCTGGTAGAGTAGTGCCTAAGGCTTTTGACTGCTAACCAGAAGGCTGATGGTTCAAACCTACCAGCCACTCCTTGGAAGGAAGACTGGGCAATCTACTTCTGTAGTGATACCACCTCAGAAACCCAAGGAGGGGTTTATATGAGTCAGATCCCACTCCACAGCAGTGCATTACATTGTCGTTTATTGTTATTTAGGTGAAAGTTTACAGAGCAAGTTCATTTTCCATACAGCAGTTCACACACACTTTGTCTCATGACACTGACTGCAATTTCCCACAATGCAACAGCTCCCTTCCCACTTCATCCCCATAGTTACTTCTTCCCTTTGTCCTTCCCTCCCATGCACTCCTGCCCCTCAAGCTGTCTTCCTGTGCATACACAGCCCTTCTATTCTTCCATGGTTAATCTCTCCAAGGAATGTATCTACCTAATGTAAATGTTCAGCTCATATGTCTGTCTTTTGTTTGGCTGGAAGCCATGTGAATGGGTTCAATTCCAGATCTCAAGGGTAGCTAGGGGCTGTAGTCTCAGGGGTTCCACCACACTATATCAGACCAGCAAACCTGGTCCCCCATTTGTTTGTTTGTTTGTTTGTTTTGAGTTTTGTGATAGTTCAGTGTGTGTGTCAACTTGGCTGGGCCTGGTTGAATGGCTGGGCAGCTGGATGTAGTATTCCCCATGATAAGACTGGTAATCAACTCCATGGTGGAATCTACTGTGAGAAGCTGAGCAGCTGCCTTAGGGAATGTGGTTTGCTTCCTGTATATAAGTAGAAGCCTTGGAGAATGGTCTCTAACTCATAGCACACTTGGACCCTGCAAGTAGCCATGTCATTCATTGTTCAGCAGACTGCCATGCTCTGCCAACCTTGGAACTTACAAAGGACTTGAATTAATGGCCTGCCTTGTGGTTTGGTAACATCGGGACTATGCCTTTTTATTTGTCGACCTTGGGCTTGTTAGCCTCAGCAGCCAGTAGCTGCCTGAGTGAAGAGATGCCTCTAGCTTCACTGGGCCAGGAGCAGGAGGCAGAGCTGAAGCCCAAGGTTGAGGGGCTTTCACACAGGCCCTAGAGCTTGGCACTTTGAACTTGGACTTAAAACCTCCAAACTGTAAGAGAATAAACTCCTGTATGTTAAGGCCATCCCATTTGTGGTATGTTTCCTATCAGAGTGGTACTAGGTACCCAGAACAAGTTTTGTTCCACATTGTTCTCCCACTCTATCCAGGACTTCCTAAATAGATCCCCCTCTGAGTGATTGACAGTGGTAGCTGGGCACCATCTAGTTCTTCTGGTCTCATAGTTGTATAGGCTGAGAATCACAAGATGTACCAGTCCCTTAGACTAATTGTTTCCCTGTGTCTTTGGTTTTCTTCATTCTTCTGTGCTCTGGATGAGGAGAGAACCATCATTGTATCTAGATGGCTGCTTGCAAGTTTTTAAGATCCCAGTCACTACTCACCAAATTTTGTTGTTGTTGTTGTTATGTGCCCTCGAGTCGGCCCCGACTCATAGTGACCCCTCCTTGGGTTTCTGAGGCAGTATCACTATGGAAGTAGGATTGCCCAACTTTCCTTCCAAGGAGTGGCTGGTGGGTTTGAACCGCCAGCCTTCTGGTTAGCAGTCAAGTGCTTTAACCACTATGCTACCAGAGCTCCTACTCACCAAATTAGGATGTGGAATAATGTTTCTATGTAGTATGTTATGCCAACTGAGCTTGATGTCCATTGAGACCATGATCCCAAGCCCACAGACCCAACTTCTTGCTCCCTGAATGGTCTTTTGCAACTGATTTGCCCAGTGCTATATGTCGTCTGATATCTTGACTGCTGCTTCCATTGGTGTTGATTGTAGAACTAAGTATTATGAAGTCTTTGACAACTTCAATCTTTTCTCCAGTCATCATGATGCTGTTAATTGGCCCAATTGTGAGGATTTTTGTTTTATTTATCACCAAACCAAACTCACTGCCGTTGAGTCATTTCCAACTCATAGTAACCCCTCCTTGGGTTTCCAAGGCAGTATCTCTACGGATTTCCTCTATATTGAGGTGTAATCCATACTGCAGACTATAGCCTTCAATCTTCATCAGTAAGTGTTTCAAGACATCCTCACTTTCAGCAAGCAAAGTGTTAATGATTCTTCCTCCAATCCTGATGCCATGTTCTTCTTCATGTAGTCCAGCTTCTTGGATTATTTCCTCAGCATATAGATTGAATAAGTATGGTGAAAGGATACAGTCCTGATGCATTCCCTTCTTGATGCTAAACCATGCAGTTTAAACCCTGCTCTGTTCTAATGACAGCCTCCTATGTACAAGTTCTTCATGAGTACAATTAAGTGTTCTGGAATTCCCATTCTTCTCAATGGTATCCGTAATTTGTTATGATCCACACAATCAAATGCTTTTGCATAGTCAATAAAACACAAGTAAACATTTTTCTGGTATTTGCTTTCAGCCAAGATCCATCTGGCATCAACAATGATATCTCTCATTCTGCATCCTCTTCTGAATCCAGCTTGCATTTCTGGAAGTTCTCTGTCAATATACTACTGCAAATGTTTTTGAATTATCTTCAGTAAGATTTTACTTGCATGTGATATTAATGATATTGTTCAATAATTTCCATATTCTGTGGGGTCACCTTTCTTTGGAATGGGTACAAATATGGATTTCTTCCAGTCAGTTGGCCAAGTAATTATCTTCCAAATCTCCTGGCATAGCTGAGTGAGTGCCTCCAGTATGGCATCTGTTTGTTAAAACATCTCAGTGGGTATCCTATCAATTCCTTGGAGCCTTGTTTCTCACCACTTCTTTCAGTGCAGCTTCTACTTCTTCATTCAATACCATTAGTTCCTGATCATATGCCACCTCCTAAAATGGATGAACATCAACCAATTCTTCTTGGTACAGTGACTCTGTTTATTCCTTCCATCTTCTTTTGATGTTTCCTGCATCATTCAATATTTTGCCCATAGAATCTTTCAGTATTCCAACTTGAGGCTTAATTTTTTTCTTCAGTTCTTTCAGCTTGAGAAATGCTGAGTGTGTTCTTCCCTTTTGGTTTTCTAACTCCAGGTCTTTGCACACATCACTTTACCTGAAGTTTTGTAAGTTAAATTCATTGGAGCTAGTGAGTAATCTCATTTAAAAATGCTAGTAACTCTGGAAAGGTTAGGGTGTCAACAACCATCCCATTTTAGAAAGAAATCACCAATATTATTGATTCAATAAATATTTGAGAACCCACTATGTACAGGATACTAACCTAGCCTTGGATGCAAGATTTCCACAAAGGACAGCTCCTTCTCTTAAAATATGTTCTGTTCCTGTCATCTGGCTCAAACAAGGTAGAGCAGTGAAGGAATAAATCTAGGAGTAAGAAACTTTCATGCCACTGAAAACAGCAAGTTGGAGGCACAAAACACTTGGAGACTAAGAAAGTTAGAACCATATAAAAACATGAGCAGGTGAGAAAGAGAAGTTCCAGGCAATTAGGATGACCAAAGAAAGTTTTCTTTTTAGTCAGAAATGTTGCCTGAATCAGATCATAAAACAAGGAAAGGGCAAGAAACTCCCTTCTCCCTCACTGCTGTACTATGACTTAAAATTCTTGTTAATACTATCCTTGACTTAAAATTCCTTGATGTAAAATTCAAGTTAATGCTATCTTTGAGCCCTGTATAAACCAAAAGAGAAAACAAAAACTTCTGCCGTTTAGTTGATACAGACTCATATGACCATACAGGACAGAGTAGAACTGCCCCATAGGGTTTCCAAAGCTATAAATCTTTATGGAAGCAGACTGCCTCGTCTGTCTTCTGCAGAGTGGCTGATGGGTTTGAACTGACCACCTTTTTGGTTAGCAGCCAAATGCTTTAACCACTATGCCAACAGAGCTCCTCTTGAGCCCTATATATGTTAAATAAATACTATACACCTAGAGCAGCACTCCAACCACTCATGACTTTGCTTTTATGAATTTTATATATGTTTTCTATGGGAAAAAACTTTCTGCTTGCCAGCCAACTTAGAAATGAACTTTCAGATTCATGATCTATTCATAAGTGAGAACTGACCCTCCTTTCTGAAGGCAGTTAATTATTTTTAAATTTAGTTCAGTAAATATGGATGAAGCCCTTGCTCTAGAGCGAGTACCACACTAGAAGAAATGAGATAAAACAGTATGACTGTCCTTACAGCATGTGGAAGATTATAATAATGGTCCAGTTCTTCCTCTCAATATCCACACCCTTTGCCATATGATTTTTCAGCTCCACCCACAAAAGAGAGTCTATTTCCCCATCCCTTAAATCTGTAACACAAGTAAACATCTTTCTGGTATTCTTTGCTTTCAGCCAAGATCCATCTGACATCAGAAATTATATCCCTCATTCCACATCGTCTTCTGAATCCATCTTGCATTTCTGGAAGTTCTTGGTCAATATACTGCTGCAAATGGCTATGAATATCTTCAGTAAGATTTTACTTACGTGTTATATTAATGATATTGTTGTAACTTTAGCCAATTAAGCCTAGGAATCAAGAGGCTGAGTGCATTTCCATTTGTTTTCTTGTTCTCTTGCTTTTCTATCATAGGACGTGCTCAGGCTAGTCCATGGGAGGATCAAAGAAACATGAATCAGAGATGTCCCAGCTAAGCTAGCTGCCCCTGCCATGCCCAGACTCTGAGCCCCCAACCAAGCAACAGATATAAGAAGGAGCCCATTTGGGATCATTCAAGCCCCAGCTCATCCATCTATTTGTGAACTACAGTAAATATATAATAAATGAATAATTACTTTTAAGCCACTGAATTTGGGGCTTATTTTTAATACACTTATAGCTAATCAATACAGGCAACTTATTATCTAACCTAGGAGCCTGAGATGTGTAAAATTAAATGGTAATACATGCTTGTTTTATCCAAAGAATGAGTTTCCTTATTTTGTTTGTTCTTATTGTTGATTCATTCCTAAAGCTTAGCATATAACATGCATGAAATGAATGAGTAGATTAATATATATCTAATTCTTCACAATGATGTATAGTCAAGTAAATATTCAGAGAAGGGAAAGATCTTTGAAGGATAAAGTCAGTCAGTGAATGGGGTAGAGTTGAGTGTGTATGTTGGGGGTAGGAATGGCAGAACTATTCCATGCTTTCAGAGTAAACCACAGCTCATCCATACTTCCCTGATCCACGAACACACATTTTTAACTCCTCATTTACCATTCTGAACAAATTTCACTTTCCTCTTAGGTTAAAGGATACAGTCTTGGGTGACCACGTAAACCACATTCTGTTTTTTTTTTTAAAAAATACTCTGTGTATTGCCTTGCACACTCTAAGTGCCAAGTTTGTCAAATGTTTTTGGCCACAAGGGTCTGGCTTCACATGGCTAAAAACTCTTTAAACCAGGGAAAAGCTTAATTGAGCATATTAGAAAAGAGGCTGTGATCTGTTCTGACTCATCACAACCTATGTCTCTTCAATTACCTTGCTGAATGGCAATGCTGGTTTTCAGACCTATTTATTATTACATGTCTTAATGTGCAATTCAATCTATAGAGCAGTAGGCCTTTATCCACAGGCTTGTGGTAAATTCTATTCACTGAATATGAGCAATGATTTGGGAAAGGAGCCAGCATTTTTCCCTGTGAAGTAACCTTTGTATTGGCTAATAAAGCAATCCTATGTTCAACACAGGAAACCTTTGTTACCACATATACCTCATTGGTTTTAGATCCTATCTGGGGATTTGAGGGGAAAGTCATACATTCATTCAGAAAGACATTTATCTATCACCTATTATGCATCAAGTGCAAACCTATGCACTAGGGACATCAGTAAAATACTATTTGCAGGAACTCAAGCTCTAAGATTCCAAAGAAGTAATAATTAATTCTGCCTGGTGGAATCAGGGAGGCTTTGGGAAGGAGTTTATATTCTTCCATCTGGTCCTTAAAAGACAAGTAAGTGGAAAAGAAGGCAAAGGTGCCTTAGGGATTCAGAAAAGCCTATGCAAAGATAATGAAGTAGGAAAGTATATGGCCTATTGGAGAATGACAAATAGATAAGTAAAATTGAAACATAATGCCTACACACCTTCTCATACATTTAGAGCCTCTAGCCATTGTGATATGCTTTTTGGGAAAGTACCTGTTCAAGTTTTCTGTCTATTTTTCTTTTGAATTATTTACTCTCTTATTACTGATTTAAAGTAATTCTTTACATATCCCTTTTTCATGAGCCTTTTTTCAGATATGCGTCTTGCAAATATTTTCCAGTCTATGAGTTTCCTTTTCTCTCTTGATGGTGTCTTCTGAAACAGGGGATCTTAATTAAACATAGCCTAGTTTATGAGCTTTTCCTTTATGCTTAGAACTTTTAGGATCTTGTTTAAGAAAATTTTTTATTACCACAATGTCCATACTTGCCAATGTTGTTATTGTTGTTGTTATGTGCCGGCAAGTCAGCCCCGACTCATAGTGACCCCTCCTTAGGTTTCTGAGGCAGTATCATTACAGAAGTAGATTGCCCCATCTTCCTTCCGAGGAGTGGCTGGTGGCTTTGAACCGCCAGCCTTCTGGTTAGCAGTCAAGTGCCTTAGGCACTACGCTACCAGAGCCCCTAATTGCCAATAGTTGGATGCAACTCAAATGTCCATCAAAAATACAATGGATAAATAAATTGGGTCATACCCCTTCAGTGGAATACTATACAACATTGAACATGATCAATTCCAACCACACACACCATATGGATGAAGAAAAAATAATTTTAACTGCCACAATAATACACTCTGTATGATTTTATTAGGTAAAGTTTAAAAAGGCAAAACTAATCTATGGGGTTTGAAGTCAAGATCATGGTTATGCCTGGGGGAAAGTAACAGAAAGGGAACTTGAGGGGCTTTGGGAGTGCTAGTCGTGATCTGTTTCCTGATGTAGGTGCTGGCCTCATGGGCATGTGCATTTTATAAGAATCAAGCAGCATATGTATTTTTCCTACATTCCTTATAGCTCCATAAAAATATTTATGTTTGATATATGCAGGAAAAAGACCGTGAAGGGAGAACAATGGCAAAATAATTGTCTAGAGAAACATGGTTTCAGATTTGGAAGAGTCACTCAAAGAAGTCTGAGAACTTTTAAAAAGATTTTAATGTCTATGCTTCAGAAAGACGAGCATGCTGTGTGGAGTGTAAGCAGAATATGGATGTGATGGGAGACAATGAGACAAGTTTGAAAGTTCACAATAGTTCAGGTGAAAGATGACCATTGCTGGTTGGAAGCAGATGCAGTGACAGTGAAATAAGATGTCCTTGGATTTTCCCACTGAATGTTTTTTAAAAGACCAGAAGCACCTGCCCAATGTGTGGGGTGGAGTGGGGGAGGGTTATCTACAAGTCTTTGACAGATGTTGAATTTTCAAACAATGTTAGACCTTAATAAACACACCACTCTCCTGGATTTATTAAGCCCTAGAATGTTTGCCTGGCTTCTATCTTGGGTTGTAAGACATGAATGCTGATATAAAGCCACACACAGATTAGTGGAAAATTATAGAACTGAAACAATACTGTTTGAATACATTTTTCCTTTCCTCCTTTCCTTACTCCCCTCTGCACATGACTCAAGTCCTTTTGCTGAGTGGTGCCTACTTCTCACCTTAATTCCCTCCTCTGTTTGCATGCTCATTAAGAAAAAGAATGATTCCTTTTCTTGGAAATGAAGAGCTCAGGAAGGCAGTAAAGTGCACAGGCAACTCAGGTAGGCAGCATGATGCAAGATGAAGTGTGGACAGGCCTCCAGGCTAAAACAGTACCATAAAATCTTCCATAGACATGGCTTCAGGACTGCTTTCATGTCGTCTCTGAGAAGCAGCTCAAGTGGGACAAACACCTTGCTGTCTTCAGTGTTCCCTCCATTATGTTGACCAGCAAATATTTATTGGGTGTCTTTAGCTGAGCCACCCACTCATTTTCATGCTTCATGTGAAAGGGCAAGAAGGAAGTACGAAATCTATTCCCACCACTTAGAGTGAAATCTCAATGAAAAGAATTAGGGGGGCATTCTACTCCAGGCTGCCTAAGGCCATAGGAGAGTAGACTCTGCTCATCCAAGAATCCCTAAAGAAAAAAGAGATAGTACATAGGAACCCAAACACTGTCTCCTCAAGAGCAAAATCACAAGCGAAGAGAAGACAAAAGGTTTCTGGTCAAGGGGTTGGATTTGGTTGCCTAATCTTTTCCTTTGTGGCATATTCTTTTTTGAGTTGATATGAGAATGTCTATGAGATGGTCTTTCTTTGCAAATTATTTGAATTCTCTTCAATGCCTCATGTCTTGTCACATAGGAAATAGCTGATGCTATGGCCTAAAACCAACTCCAAACTTCATCTCCCTAAGCTAGCTGCATGTCCATTTCCTAGGAAGCCAAAGACATCAGAATCAAGTCATTCTGCCCAGAAAAGTCCCCAGCAAACTTAGACCAAAATGAGGCTTCTCTATGTATCCTTTCTGGAGAAGCATATTCTATGCAGTGCCTTGGTCAGCGTCAGGGCTCCCACACTTACCAGACATAGTACCTGAGGAAATATGCCCTCCCCCCACTGATTTGGGATAATTCCTGAGTCTAACTTAGGCCAAATACTACTAGTTCAAGTGTGAGAACAACATGATAGTGATTGAGAATCCATGAGAAGGAAGTTTTCTCTCAGGCCAGGTTAAGCTTGCAAACTACCAAGTGTATTTTTAGCCAGATTATACCTAGTTAGCTGAACTTGAAATATCATTGGCATTTCCAGTATTGGGATAAAAATGGCACGAAAAGTTTCCCATCTTTCCCTCCCTCCTTTTGCATAAGTTATCTTGTAGTCTTGCTTACTTTATATTCTGAGCTGGTTGAAGCCATACACAGAAGCATTTCTCAGACACTTCCACAAAAGTTGACCTTTTTGGATAAAAGACCATTGTACTATTCAGAGATCTGAGGGGTGAATTCATAAGGGTCGAACATGATCATAATTGTTTTCCTTGAAATCTCATGTTTATCTTTAAAGTTTATGCAAACTTTATATTATGCTCTATCTTATCTGTGCTTCTGTCAATATAAAACTAATATTATAAATGAAGTTGATCCTCTAGGTAGCTACACTAGGTCCTGTTCCTTAGACAGCCTCACATGGCTTTCGGGAGCAAAAACGAATTTCATAAGATGTTTTGGGGAAAAAGGGGGTATCATAACTCATCTTAACAAATGCTTTAATAGTTTATTGAATTGAGTTTACAGAGATATACTTACTTCATACATAGATTGAGGTCAAGAGAGAGAAGGGAAAAAAAAGGTTGAGAGATGAACTCTTACATTCTCTTATGGGAAATAGAAGCTAATTCTGCAAAGATACTGTATTTCATGCCATCGAACAAGATGGATTACATTTAAGTGGGTGGCTGGTTCTTCAGCACTTGCAAACCCAAGCCTATACCTGCAGAAAATTGTATCTGTTACCTCTTTCTGTGATCTTGTCCTGGAAAAAACTGCTCTGTGTTTAAACCCAGCCAGAACTTTATAAGCAAGCAACTGTACTTACCATCCTAATTCATTCCAAAATATATTCATTTGTGCAGTCTTCTTTGGTGAGTATGGATAGGGACAAAGGGCTGGGAAAACTAGATCTAGCTGACAAGCAAAGAAAGCAACTGACATAAAAGAAAAGTGGACTTCCACATAGTTAAAAGATGTTGGGCATGAAATTTAAGATGGAAGATATCTTGAGTCTTGAAAGATTCTAAGTTTAGTTGGTATTCACTATTTTAAGAGTCACATGGGTCATCCAAATCTGTATAGGCTCATGCGGGTCACAAAAATCTATGTGTAGGCTTTATATTTTACAGTATACCCAAGACTTCAATAACACAGAGCCTATAATTGCTGGTTTTAATACTATTGCCTAAAGCTCTCTTATCTCAACTTCTAATCATCCCCTCCAGCTCCTTCATCCAAAAACTTGGATAGAATCAAAACTACTCCTACCTGTGATGTTTGCCAACCCAGAAAGTCAAGTTATAACATCTCAGAGTCTCTGGAGTTGCTCAGAACAATGAGCAAATTCTCTTTCCCTTACTATCTTAACTTGAAGCTTAGAAGCAGAGCCCAAGATGGAGATTTGGTGCAAGTGATTTATTGAGAAATGAGAAAGGGAATGAGGGAAGCAGGACAAGGAAAGGGAAAGGGTGTGGTCTTAGTTGGAACCCAGCCTCAGCCTGATCCCACAGGGTTCTCTGGAGCATGGGTTGCACCACAGAGTTGACTCCCCTCCTTTAGAGGCAAAGGGTCCTTTTGTACCCCTTGCAGCTGTCAGTCATTGGCTGTGGGCTGCCCCTAGGGGCTGGAGAGTTGCATAACTTCCCAGGCAATTCAAAGCTAAGCAACTCCCACTTGGCCCCAGAGCAGTTCTCCAGAGAAAGAGGCAGCTGTAAACTATTAACAGTCAATGCTCATAGCACGTGGGATATGGGAATACCAGCCTGGTAAAGGGGATCTGGGTGGGGCAGCAACAGCATGCCAATAGTTACCATCCTAATCCATTCCCAAAAAAATGTTCCTTTGGACATTGCTTGTGCTCCTAATACTTGCTCTAAAACAATTTCAGTGGAGCAAAACATGAACATATACTAATCCACAGTATTTATTAAGAGGCTACTGTGTGCCAGGAAATTTCTAAATATATCATGCCACTTAATTACACAATAATCTTATTGGTAATCATATGAGGTGGGAACAATTATTGTCCACATTTTACACATGAAAAACTAAAGGACAAACTAATTAAAATGCTAGGTTAGGACCCTTCTACTTAATACTGCTTTGATATGTCTCTTGCTTATTGCCTAAGGTTAGCAGCAAAAGATAGAGAAAAATAAACTCAGAGCTACAGTAACAAATTCATTTTCATAAAACATTACACCCAACTATGTGAGGGTAAACAAAAAAAACAAAAAAAAAAAAAAAAAAAAAAACCTTGAATTATGGGTGTAAGAGCTTGGGAATGGTTAATACTCTTTTTGTGTGTGAGTGAATTTCAAAGCACGCAGGAGTTTTATCCACTGGGTTGATGTTCACCATTTGAACTTTTATCATTTAAATCCCACGAAACTGTGTTGCATAAGATATGACTCTGTGCCAAATGAAATAATAGCTAACATTTGCTAAGCACATTCTATGTGTCAGGCACTTTTCTAATCAGTTTACATGGATTATATCGTGTAATCCTCAGAACGATGCCATGAGGCAACCCCATTTTCAGATAAGAAAACTGAGGTACAGAGAGAATAACAAATGTGCCCAAGGGCACATAGCAAAAAAGCATTAGAGCCAGATTCCAAATCAAACAGTTTGGCTTTGGAGCTTAGGACCCTAACTTCACTAAGATGCTGCCAGGAGAATCTCAGAGTGTTGAAGGTAGAAGTCCAATAGAGTCCAATTTTCCCAATTTAGAGATGAGGAAATTGAGGTTCAAAACAAGTTATAATTCACTCAAGACCACACACACCCAGGACTCACAGTTTTCCTGACAATGCTGTCCATATTTTAATAAATTTTGTCTAAAACAAAAAAAGTATAAATCAGATATAAATGTTTGAAGTCTCTTTCCTTTTCCATCTCAGGAAGCAGATAGCACCAAGAGTTGCTGTTTAGGAAGGCCAAAAAAGAACATCAATATCCTGTCTGGCCTCAGAAAAAACTACTCCCTGATTTTACAGAGTGTTGAGAGTCCTCATTGATGTCTACCCTACTGGTGTATCACTTCTGAGCTGCTACTTTATCTTCTGGCTAGAACTTGCACACTCCAGTATGGAGTACATCTTTTAAGGGAAGGAAAAGAAGAAAAGAACCAGTATTTATTAAATATTCATGAGGTGCCAAATTCATTGCTAGTAGTTCTATGTATGCTATATAAATTATCCATCAAAACAACCATTGGAATCAGAATGTGTTTCAGTTAGCATTTGCTGTATAACAAACTAAACCAAAATGCAGTGGCTCAAAACACAAACCTTTATTACTGTTAATGAGTATATGGGTCAGTTGAATGGTTTTTATGATCTGGATCAGGCTTAGTAGATTTTTAACCACCTTCCCTTTATACCTGCAGTTAGCTGCCAGATTCGCTGGGGGCAGGCTGGTCTAAGTTGCTCTCAGCTGGGATGGTTTGTTTGGGTTCCACATCCTACAGAGGAATATTCCAGACTTGTTCAATATTCCAGTATCAAGCAGAAGTAGCAGAAATACACCAGGTTTCTTAAGAGCTAGGCTCAGAATGGATACACCATTACTTCCACTCAATGCTATTGGCCAAAGCAAGTCACAAGCTGGCCCAGAGTCAAGAAGAGGTAAAACAGACTCTACCTCTTTAGGGGAGAAACTAAAGTCACATTGTCAATGGCCTAGATACAGGAAGAGATGGAAAACCAGGGCCTATTTTATAATCAACCTACCATAGATATCCTAGAATATTCCAGACCATTTAAATTTCATGTTTAAGAAAAAGTACATCTCCCTCATTTATCTAGTCTAGGGAAAAAAAAAAAAAAAACATTGAGTCGATTCTAACTCATAGCTACCCCCTTTGGGTTTCCAAGGCAGTAAATCTTTGCAGAAGTAGATTGCCCAGTCTTCCTTCTGTAGAGTGGCTGGTGGGTTTGAACCACCAACCTTCTGGTTAGCAGTCAAATGCCTTAGGCACTATGCCACCAGAGCTCCTTATATCTAATCTACTTGTAAAAATAGTTCAGTTCCCTTTGTTCCACTTAGAGAAAAACTCAGGAAAGATGTCATTGGGTTTTACAATAACACACAATTTTCAGTTTGTGCCAGTAGACAAATGACTACCCAAACCCAGCAAAAGTCTTCAGCTTTCATGCCAAATGGTAGCAGGATAGAGTAAATTCTGTCTACTCTCTCTCTGCCCACAGCATCACTTATAGGTTGAAAGAAGCAGCAAATAGACAGGAAGCTTTCTATTGCTGACAGCTGGTTTGGGTAAGAGACCTGTTCACACATCTTTCTCTGGGATTTTATTTTGCAAGCAGAAAACAAAGATGCATTAGAGAAAGAGAGATAAATGAATAAATAAGTCAGGGATTGCAAAGGATTACTGCCATAGGAGTAGGTTGAAAAGGAATATTAGGCCTCAGGCAGTTCTAATAAAACCAGTATATTATAAGAATTTTCCCACCGATGGAGATAAAGTGTCTTGATGAAGTGGTGCCTGTATCCTAGTTCATAGTAAGATGAAATATGGTCAGAAAGGGACATTTCCCATCATAAGGCTATACTCATAGGGCAATCTGACCCTTCTCCACTGGGCCTCTCTCCAAGCACTTCTTTCCCTCAACCTCTAGTTGGGCTGTTTTTGAAAAAGGTTAGCACTACAGGGTTTGGATCAGCTGTCGGGTGTGATCGTGGATCCGCAAGATAGACACAGTTTGATATTTTTAGTGCTTTCAGGTGGGTATATGATAACATTATGGATCTAAATGAAGACACTCTAATCCAAAAATAAATACACTGTCTCAGACCAAATGTAAAAGCCAGGAGGAATAATCAAAGATGCAAAATAATTCAATAATATTACAGCAGAATACACACTCTCTTTGCTCACATCAGACCTACATTTATGTGTTTCACAATATCACATCCTCTATATACTAACTTGGGAGCTCTGGTAGCATAGTGTCTAAGGAACTTGACTGCCAACCAGAAAGCTGGCAGTTCAAACCCACCAGCCACTCCTCAGAAGGAAGATTGGGCAATCTACTTCCGTAGTGATACTGCCTTGGAAACCCAAGGAGGGGTCACTATGAGTCGGGTCTGACTCGACGGCACGTAACAACAACAACAACAACATATACTAACTCAGGGAGCTCTGGTAGCTTACTGCCTAAGGCATTTGACTGCTAACCAGAAGGCTGGCGGTTCAAATCCACCAGCCACTCCTCGGAAGGAAGGTTGGGCAATCTACTTCTGTAGTGATACTGCCTCGGAAACCCAAGGAGGAGTCTCTATGAGTCGTATCCAATTCGATGGCAAATAATAACAACAACATATACTAACTCAAGAAGGACCTGAAGCCAGATCCTGATGGTCAAGGTTTGCTCTAATTTAAGAAGAAACATCTCAGACTTAGAACAAGGTTTATCAACAACAGAGCAATTCACAATATTATATAGTATAATAAAAAGGGCCCAAAGACTGGGGTTCCAATTTTGCCTTTGCCCCTTGACATTGTGCAAGTTTTCAAACTCCTAGAATCTCAAAAGAGATAATATATCTATCTCAGGGGAAGTGGTGATAATTAAATGGGCTAATAAATAAAGCACTCAGACTAGTACCTGGCACACAGTCAAGACCCCATAAATGGTGACTATTATTGTCAATAGCAAGTATTTATCAAATTTCTACTGTGTTCCAGACACTTTGTTTAATGCCATATGTAAGGAATAGAGAAAACAACCAAAGTATAAAGACATGTCCTTTACCCTTGAGAGATACAGAGTCTACTTGGAAGACAAGATGAATATGCATGGAATAAATAAGAATTGTGGAGTACAGTACACAGATTGCTCACGTAGACTCCAAGATTGTTAGAAATCTAAGATCATCGTTCCCATTTCTTGCCAAAGCAATAAATTACTTTCTCAAACATGTTGACAGTTACATTTTCTTAAGACAATTGTTTGAAGTAAACTAACAATCCAAACTTGCTTCATCCTATTTTTTCAACTTTTTGATTTGTATTTTGAGGCCACCAAATCATTGTATATGACAGGTACAAAGGATAGGCCATCTTTAACTAGAGAGTGAGGCCACCATCATTACCCTGGTGCTCCATCTTCTCATTTCCATTTCATCATCTACCTGTCATCTGGTATATCACAAGCCCTCAATGAGGTAGAATAAAATTGACAATGGGCCAAGGCCTGACGCTTTCAGAATGTTCCTCTAGATGCCAGTGGTTCTGGATAATCATCCTTTCTTTCCATTACTGAGATGTCATTATGCAGGCAAAGCATGTTCTCAGTTGCCCACAGTAGGCAAGAGGCAGAGGGATACATTGTTCAAAGATAATTCATATCCTATTAAATGTCAAAACTTTACTCACACGATTCAGCCACTGCCTCACCCAGTTGCAGGCTGGAAAATTCATCTGGACAGCATCTCTGTGAACAGTGAGGAATAAAGGTGATCACAGAGCCCCATCAATGAGCAGGAAACAAGGACTGAAGCATGGAGATGAAGGCCTTTGTCAGGTCATAAAACAGCACTGATTGAAATTACCTGCTGATAAAATATGAAAGAGCCTCTTGTTGCTGGATGTCAGATACTAGGACAAAGTACAACTCTTTCCTCAGAAGCTTGGGAAAAGCATGCCACCGAAATGTGTTTGTGAAACAATAGATGAGTCGATCCATGTTGCAGGTATTTGGGGGAAAAAACAATTGAATAGAGCCATATAAGATTGAGAGAAAATCCAAAATGTGGACACTGTCAGGTTAATGCGCAAGTTCCCTGGTTAAAATGGCTCCTCCAGCATACAGTTGCTTGGGATGATTTTTACAACGACATTTTGATGGAGACATTGATGAGTAGGGAGCAAACACAACAGTTGTTGGGTCATCACCAGAATCCAGAAGGAAATATAGACAAAACAAGCTAGCATTTAAAATGAGTGAACACTGAAATCTTTGGAATAAAGTTTTTAGAATTAAAAATATCTAGATCTTGTTGATCTATGTGTATGAAATGAAACATAGAAGTTAGCAGTAATAAAGGCATTTTTTATAGAAAGCTTTTTAATTGTCTCTAAATTCTAAAATGCATGTTTCCTAACAGCTCACTCCCAGGCTCAAGATGTGTACGAGCTATGCAGGTGTGGCTGTGTGTGTTTGTGTATTGAGGGCTGCAGGCCATAAATGGATGAGATTTTTTAATACTTTGATCTTCTTGGTCATTTAGGAAATGATTAATATACAGGAAATCAATATGCAATAGGAAAACAATTGAATATAAATAGAATTCAATTCAAATAGAATTGAATATCCCTAAATAATTTTGTGGTTCCAAAAAGCTAGTCATGGACTGAATAAATCAAAATCACCAAAGGGTCTTGTTAATATACTAATTCCAAGGCTTCAGCCTTTAATAATTAAATTAGAATTCTGAGGGAAGGACCTAGAATTCCAAAATTCTAGGGATTACTCAAGTGATTCTAACTCAAAACTGCTCATGTAAGTGATAGTTTCAGGCCTTGTAACAAATAAATTCATGATTATATCCTGTATAGGAAAGAGCACTGGACAGTGAGTTGGGAAAATGGAACGCGTTCAGCCTCTGGCTCTGAGAAGCTCTGTATGTTTGCCTTGGCAGTACCTAGTGTGGGCTGTGGATCAGCTGCCTCTACCAGAGCTTTTTAGAAGTACAGAATCTTGGGTCCCACTCTAGGCCTGCTGAATGAGAACCTGCATTTGAACAAGATGCCCTTGTGAGTCCTGCACACTTTCAAATTTGACCAAGTCATGTCAAAACTGATGGCATTGAGCCAGATGATTTCTATATCCTACTCCAGCTCTACTAATCTATAATGGCCAACGATGTGCAGATGCAAAGAGAGAATATAACAGACATTTTTAAACAGGATGCCAAAAAAGAGAAAGTTTGAGATTTTGTGTGTGTGTGTGTGTATACATGCATATGTATATGGGAGTCCCTGAGTGTCACAAATGGTAAAATGCTCCACTACTAACCAAAATGTTAGTGATTCGAACCCACTAGAGGCACCTTGAAAGAAAGGCTTGAAAGGCTTGCCAATCTGCTTCCTAAAGATCACAGTTATTGAAAACTCTATGGAGCAGTTCTACCATGCAACACATGGGGCTTCCACGAGTCAGAACTGACTCAATGGCATCTGTTGGTTTGTTTTTATGTATATGTGTATTTGTGTGTGTCTGTGTGTTCATGTGTATGTATTCACACATTCACACACACACACACACACACACACATACTTTAATAGAAACTATTTGTCTAAGAAAAATCCAAATGCCGGGGCAGACCTTCCCTAACCTGGAGACCATGAGATCCTAATCAATCAGGAGCAGTCCCTTTCTGGGAATGGGAAACTGAGGAAGTGAGAAGTGTGGACTACCCAAAGTTCCAGCACAAGTCCAGAGAAGAGGAAAGACTAGAATCCAGGTGTCTGCACTCCTGGCCCCTGGACCACCCTGCCTTGTTGTCTCAGCTGCATTGGGGAAAAATTAAGAAAATAAGAACAGGACATAATAACAAAGACAGCAGGTGTTTATAGGGGGTGGTATATGGGCATGGCTCCTTAGCCTCATCCTGAGCCACTTTACTCCTTGGATTATTATTTTAACATTATTGAAATGTAACATTATGGCCCCCATATTCTGACAGCCATCTTGTCCTTCCCCACCTCCAGCTCATTTGATTTCTCTTGGGGAGCCTAGATTCAAATTGCATACTCTTTATTTCCCAAGAGTCAATTTCATGAATCCAGTTTGGCACTCTCATATTCCAGATTTGAGGGGTTAGTTACCCTTGTTGCAAGCAATCAGTTACCAAATGCATTAATTCTCATCCTTCCAGGCCTATTCACCATTAGAGTACTCCTGGATTGAGAATGTACATCATTGTATTGTCCGGGAGCCACAGGTTCTGTAGGCATGTTTTATGTTTTCCTCACTGGAAGACTGACATGTTAGGAACTTAGAAATTTACACACCTACAGCAAGCTGCATAAAAATAGTAATTCCTTATTCCTTCTAATTGCACAAGAAATTCATAAACATTAATAACATTCAAACATTACAGAGAGATAAAACAAATGCAAGATAAAATTACTTTCCTCACAGATCCCCAGAAACAGTGTCTGCCAACAGCATAGCACATATCCTCCATTGTTTTAGATTTTCCCTATGTATATCTTCTTGAAAAACAGTAACCCACAGAACATACTATCAGTTTGCTCTGTTTACTTTATGGCACTTGGTTAATTAATAATGCTGTCTCTTCAAGTTGATTAATAATGAAGTCTCTTCTTCCTCAGACATTCTATATGATATCCCAGCCTTTTCCCTGCCATGCCCCTGTTAATGGACACTTGGATTATTTTCAATTTTTCTCTCTTACAAATTGTGCTTCACATTTGAATATGTAGCCCAAGGATAAAATGGCAAGGTATTTGGTTTATATCTACTCCTCATTTATTGACTCTCTCATGATCTGACATTTCACATTTAGGACTATAGTAAAAAATCTATTTATTATCCAACTATTTTGTACATTAAGGATGTATGTCTGACAACAATGAATCCAAAGGGTGAGGTGAGAGTAATGCTAGTTGTGATGGTTAAAGTTTTGTGTTAACTTGGCTGGGCCATGATTCTCAGTGGTTTGGCAGTTATGGAAATAATGTAATTTGGCACTTAGGTAATGATGTGATCTAATAGTTATGTAATGATGTGATCATCCTCTGTTTTCAAATAACACTGATTTTCATTTAACAACCTGATCTTTGGGTCCTCACAATGTCGATAAGTGAGGAGTGGGTGTATTGCTTGGTGATTGCTGGGTTTTTTTTCAAGTGCATCATTTAGTTTTAAACTGTGATTATAGTGGTGGTGGAAGCTGGGTTTATGGTTGTTTTTGTTATTAGTTGTTGCTGAGTCAGCTCTGATTCATGGCAACCTTATTTGTAACAGAAGGAAACATTGCCAGTCCTGCACTACCGTCATGTCATTGGTATGTTTGAGTCCATTGGTGCAGATAGTGTGTCAATCCATGTCATTGATGATTTTCCTCATTTTTTTGGCCCTCTACTTTAGAAGATGTCATTCCTAGTGATTGATCTTTCCTGTTGCTGTATCCCAAGTAAGCTAACGAAAGTCTTACCATCATTACTTCTAAGGTACATTCTTATTGTATTTCTTCTAAGATTGATTTTTCATTTTTCATTCTTCTAGATTTATAATAGGAGGGTAAAGAATTCTGTAATTATGACTCCCACTGTCTGAGAACCTGCATACTTACTGAGGGAGTCCATTTTTATTACATGGACCCTTTGTCAATATCACACACCAAGGATCCACACAGCATCACCACTAATACCTAGGAAGTTGGTTCTGTCATTTAGCAGAGATCCACAGACATGGCTCTAGGTGCTGGCACTGCAACATTCAGCAAGACACATACAACCACTGCTCTCAAAGGACTTGTAGCCTAGTAAGGAAATTAGAAAAGTAAATAGAGGAATAAAAATGTTACATGAAGATAAAAGGTATGACAAACATATTACCATCTAATGAGGTGGTAAATGACTGGATGGAGTAGGAGAAGGTAGCTTTTCAAAACTTTTTTTGTTTTAATAAATAACATATACAGATGGTTAAAAATTCTAAAAGTGTTTAAAAAAATTAAGCATTCACTAGACACTTATTTGGAATTGACTAGAAAATAATTAGCAATAGACACCTATTAGAACGGCTAAAATCTAAAACTGACAACACCAAATGCTAACAAGGATATGGAGCAAGAGGAACCCTCAATCACTGCTGGTGGAGATTAAAAACGATACAACCACTATTGAAGATAGTTTGGCAGACTCTTGTAAAACAAAACAGTTTTACCACATGATGCAACAATCACACTCCTAGTTATTTAATCAAATGAGTTGAAAAGCTGTATCTACCCCAAAACCTGCACAATGTTTATAGCAACATTTTTCATAATTGCCCAAAATTGGAAGCAACCAAGATGTCCTTCAGTAGATGAGTGTGTAAACTCCTATAAGAACTAATATTTCTTGTGTAATCTTTAGAGATAATTTATAAAATATATGAGAAAATTGTGTACACATATGCAAACATGTGTACATATATCCATAAATACATCCTTTTTTCCATTTTTGCACAAATGCTAGTATCCATCATTCGATCTATCCGCATTTTATCTTGCTTCTTCACTTAATATATTTAGAGATTTAGAGATTATGCCATATATAAAGTTTTCTTGTCCTTTCATGTAATTGAATATTTCACTCTGTGGGTGTGCAATTATAATTATATAGCTAGTCCCTTATTGATGGACATTTAGCTTGTTTCCAATCTTTTTCCAACCAATGCTGCAATGAATATGTATATATATATATATATATAGAGAGAGAGAGAGAGAGAGAGAGAGAGAGAGAGAGAGGGAGAGAGAGAGATCCTGGACCTATGTCATTTTACACTGTTGCAACTGTATGTATGGGAGAAGTTTCTAGACATGGACTCATTGGAAAAAAAGGAACTGGCAATTTTGATCAATATTGACAAATTGTAGAGCAGAGTTCAAAAACCTTTTTCTCTAGATGGCAAGAAAGTAAATATGTTTAGCTCTGTGGGCTAAATTATATCTGTCACAACTACTCCTATCTGCAGTTGCAGCACAAAAGCAACCATAGACAATATATGAAATATATGCTTGTGTTCCAAAGTAAAAACATATTTAAGGACACCGAGGTTTAATTTCATATAGTTTTCATGTATCACAAAATAGTATTTTTCTTTTGATTTTTATTCACCTATTTAAAAATGTAAGAAGCACCGTTAGCTCACGGGCAGTGCAAAAAACAGGCAGTGAGCTGGATGGGGCTTATAGGCCTTAGTTTGCCAACCCCTATCACTTACGCTCCCATTAGCTGTATGTGAAAGTCTGTTTGCCCAAACCATTATCAACACTGGGCATTATCAAATTGTTGAATCTTTGCCAAGTTGAAAGAGTCAAAAGTTAACAGATAAAGGGGCAGTGGAAATCACCAAGGAAAAATATTTCTTCTCATTTTAGCTTCACTTTGCATTTCTCTTTTAATGAGAAAAGTAAACCATCTTTTCTTGCAACTTTCCCTTTGTATTTAAAAAACAAACAAACAAACTCACTGTCTTCAAGTATCCAACTCATAGGGACCCCTCATTGGTTTTCTGAGACGGTATCACTACGGAAGTAGATTGCCCAAACTTCCTTCCAAGGAGTAGCTGGTGGGTTTCAACAACCAGGCTTCTGGTTAGCAGTCAAATAGATTTCTATTCATTTTTCAATATTTATATGGATATTAGTCTTTTATTTTTATCACTTTGTGTGCATTCTTAATAAAATAGAGAAATTAACATTTTGACAGATAAAATTGCAAATATTTTTCTCAGCTTATCATTTGTTTTTTATTTTGATTTTGGATGTTTTCACCAGATGCAAATACCTTGATTTTATGTAGTCAAATTTATCAATCTTTTTTTTTAAATATCTTACGAATTTTCTATAGCTAGTCCCTTATTGATGGACATTTAGCTGTTTAGACATTTAGACATGATTAGAAAGATCTTTCTCCCTCTGAAATATAAAATGATCTTTCAATTTCTTAAATTTTTACATTTATATCTTCTTTTACCTTTATATCTTTTATTCACTTGGAATTTATTCTAGTATAAGATGTGATGCATTATTTAGCTGCCCAAATTTCACATTTTGAGTAATCTGTCTTTGCTAATTTTAATGCAATCTTCATCTTATATCCAATTTCCATATGTCCTTGGGGCAATTTCTGGATTTTGTGTATTGTTCCATTGATCTCTGTTTATTCATATGTGAGTACCAAGCTGTCTCCATTTATGGATTTTTGTAAGATTTGATAATAGGGTAGTTACCGCTCATTATCCTTCTTTTCAAGAATATTTCTAATTATTCCTTTTTAATTGTTTTTATTTTATTGTAAGGAGTTCTGGTGGCATAGTGCCTAAGGCATTTGACTGGTAACCAGAAGGCTAGTGGTTCAAACCCACCAGCCACTGCTCGGAAGAAAGTTTGGGCAATCAATCAACTTCGATACTGATACTTCCTCAGTAACTCAAGTAGAGGTCACTATGAGTCGGATCTGACTTGACAGCAGTGAGTTTTGGGGGGGGGGTTTTGTTTGTTTTATTATCTTTTTATTATGATTTGAGTGCATGTTTACAGAGCAATTTCTAATGCAGTCCCTACAATGGAACAGCACTCTTCCCACTTCCTCCATGTGCTTATCATTTCCATTTGTCCTTCTTTCCTATCCTTTCCTGCGTTCTGAGATTTATCCCTGGGCAAATGCTGCCCTTTTGAGCTCATATGGCTGATTGTTCTAAGGAGTGCATATCTCCCTAGTGTTATTGTTCACTCTTGGCTGAAATTCTTTGGTTGAAATTTGAGCCATGGGAGTGAGTTCAGTTCAAGGCTTGAAAAATGACCAAGGGCCATAGTGTTGTGGATTCTCACCAGTCTCTATCAAACCAGTAAAGATGTCTTTTTTATGATTTTGAGTTTGTTCCACATTTTTCTCCCACTCTATCCAGGATCTCTAATTTTGATCCGTTTCACAGCGGTTGGCAGTGGTAATGAGGCACCATCTAGTTCTTCGGGTCTCAGGCTAGTGGAGGCTCATGTTCACGTGGTCCACCAGTCCCTTGGACTTAATGTTTCTGTGTCTTATTGATTTCCATCACTCTTCTTTGTTCCAGATGAGGAGAGACCAATGGTAGCACCTTAGATAGCCACTCACAAGCTTTTAAGACTCCAGTTGATACTAACCAAAGTAGGATATGGAACATGGCCTTACGGACTATGTTATGCCAATTGATCTTCATGTCCCCCACAACAATGATCCTAAGCTCCCAGGTCCAGTGACTCATTCCCTCAAGGTGTTTGGTTATAGCTAAGAAGTTTTCATAACTTTGCTCCCTGTTAGCTCTTTAATAATACTGTTAGGATAGTTTAATAGCACATACAAATACAAATGTAGAAATATCATCTGCCAAACCTATATATGGTCATAGATACAGTTCTGTTCACCTACCCATACCTGATTAAAAAAGTGTCTACTTATCCACGCATATATTAATGTTTATTGTTACTGATAATGTAGGATTGTGTACCTAATAGTATTTACCTTTGCTTTCTGTAACTCTTGTACACCTCTCCCTGTCCTCCTTTCCTTGGTGATAATGTGTTGGTCATCTATTTTTTGTATATTGCCTTTCCCTTCATCCAAATTAGTATACGTCTCTTACCTAGTTAGTAATTTTCCTTGCCTTTCCCTCCCATCACAGATAACTATAAAAAATGTGTCCTTCCACATGTAAACCTTTCCTTCACTTTTTATAATAGTGGACTCACAATATTTGTCATTTTGTAATTGACTAATTTCACTCAGCATAATGTCTTCCAGGTTCATCCACATTATTAGGTATTTCAAAGATTCTTCGTTATCCTTTAATGTTGCAAAGTACTCCACTGTGTGTACATACCACTGTTTGCTTATCCGTTCATCTCTTTGTGATTGTGAATAGTGCTTCAATGAACATGGGTGTGCTTATATGTATCTGTGTCCTGGCTCTCATTTTTTAGGATATATACATAGGGAGCTCTGGTAGCATAGTGGCTAAGACACTTGCCTGCTAACCAGACGGCTGGCGGTTCAAACCCACCAGCCACTCCTCGGAAGGAAGGTTGGGCAATCCTACTTCCGTAGTGATACTGCCTCGGAAACCCAAGGAGGGGTCGCTATGAGTCAGGGCTGACTTGATGGCACATAACAACAACAACATAGTAGTGGCATTGCTGGATCAAGTGGTATTTCTATGTCCAACTTTTTAAAGGAAGCTCCATACCCTTAGCCACAGTGGTTGCACCATTTTACACTCCCACCAGCACTGTATGAGAGTTCCAATCTCTACACAACCTCACCAGCATTTATTGTTTTCTGTCTTGAACTTTGTTATTGTTGCTGGGGTGAGATGGTATTTCATTGTTGTTTTGATTTGCATCTCTCTAATGGCTACTGAACTCAAACATTTTTTCATGTGTTTCTTGGTCCATGAATATATTTTTGGGGGAAGTGCCTGTTCACGTCCTGTGCCCATTTTTAAGTGGACTGCTTGTCTTTTTGTTGGTGAGGTGTTGAAGTTTTCTATAAATTTTATAGATAAGTCCCTAGTCAAATATGTTATTGCCAAATATTTTTTCCTAATCTGTAAGTTCTCCTTCTACTCCTTTGGAGAAGTCTCTGATGAGCATAAGAATTTAATTGTTAAAGGGTCCTCGTAGTCTAGTTTAACTTCTGACATTTGTGCATTTTTGGTTATGCTTGATAGTCTTTTTATGCCATAAATTAGGGCCCCTGTTTTTTTACTTTGGTGATCCTTACAGTTTTAGGTTTTATATTTAGATTTTTGATCCATCTGGAGTTACTTTTTGTATACACTGTGAGGTATGTATCTTGTTTCATTTTTCTGCAAATGGATATCCAATTTTGCAAGCACCATTTGTTAAAGAATGTCTTTTCCTCATTTAATGGATTCTGGCCTTTTGTCAAAGATCAGCTGTCCATAGGTGGATGGATCTACTTCTGGGCTCTCAATTCTGTTCCATTTGTCTATGTGTCTGTTATTGTACCAAAATAACAGTACCAGGCTGTTTTAACTACCATGGCTGTATAGTAGGTTTTGAGATCTGGAAGTGTGAGACTTCCTATTTTGTTCTTCCTCAGTAGTGCTTTGCTTATTTGAAGTCTCTTTCCCTTCCATATATATTAGTGATTGGTTTTTCCATCTCCTTAAAGAATGCTGATGGAATCTGGATTGAGATCGAACTTTATCTATAGATTGCTTTGAGTATTATTGACATTTTCACAATGTTTGGTCTTTCCATCCATAAACATGGTGTATTTTTCTATTTATGTAGGTCCCTGTTAGTTTCTTGCAGTTGTGTTTTATAGTTTTATTTCTATAGGTGTTTTGTGTCTATGGTCAGATTTATTCCTAAGCATTTTATCTTTTTGGTAGCTATTGTAGATGGTATTATTCTCCTTATTTCCTTTTCAGAATTCTCTGTTGATGTAGAGGACTGAGTATTGTATGTTGACCTTGTACCCTATCACTTTGCTGAATCTTTCAATTAGTTTCAGTAGTTTTCTTGCTGAGTTTCTGGGAGTTTCTATGTATAGGATCATATCATGCAAACAGGTATAGTTTTACTTTTTCCTTACCAAGTTGGATGCCTTTTATTTCCCCTTCTTGGCTTACTGCCCTGGCTAGGACTTCTAATACCATGTTTAATAGGAGTGGTGATAAAGGGCATCCTTATCTGGTTTCTGTTCACAAGGGGGATGGTTCATTCTCTCTATATTGAGAATAATATTGGCTGTTGGTTTTGCATTGTTGTTGTTGTTGTTGTTATATGCCGTCGAGTCAGCCCCGACTCATAGCTACCCCTCCTTGGGTTTCCGAGGCAGTATCACTACGGAAGTAGGATTGCCCAACCTTCCTTCCGAGGAGTTGGTTTTGCATATATATCCTTAATTATGTTGAGGAATGTCTCTTCTATTTTGATTCTGCTAAGAGCTTTTTTCAGGAATGGGTGCTAGATTTTATCAAATGCCTTTTCTTTATTAACTAATATGATTATGTGGTCCTTTTCCTGTTTTATTTATGTAGTGGATTATACTGATTGTTTTTCTAATGTTGAACCATCCTTTCATACATGGTATGAATCTCATTTGGTTGTGATATAATATTTTTTACGATATAGTGTTGGATTCTATTGGCTAGGATTTTGTTGAAGATTTTTTCCTCTATATTCATGGGGGTTATTGGTCTGTAATTTTCTTTTTTTGTAGTTGTTGTTTCTTTGCCTGGTTTTGGTATCAGGGTTATGCTTGCTTCATAAATGAATTTGGGAGCATTCCATCCTTTTCTACATTCTGAAATACTCTGAGTAGAATCAGTGTTAGCGCTTCTCTGAATGTTTGTTAGATTTTGCTAGTGAAGCCATCTAGTCCAGGACTTTGTTTTCTTAGGAATTTTTTTGACCTAGTCAATTTCTTTTCTTGTTACAGGCTTTTCAAATTCTCTACCCTAGGTTCTGTTGGTTTAGGGAGGTAATGTTTTTAGAAATGTTTCCATTTTTTTCTGGGTTTTCAAATTAGTTGTTGGAACTGTACTTCACAGTTCTTCATAGTATTCTATTATTTTCCTTTTTATTTTGGTTGATTTTGTGTGGCATTACCCATTTCATTTCTCATTCATGTTATTTCCATCTTTTTTTCTTCTCCTTAGTTCAAATTACCAGTGGTTTGTCAATTTTGTTAATGTTCTTGAAGAACCAATTCTAGTAGAATTTTTTATTATAAATTTTAAATTATAAACTTTAATTATAAAATTCTATGTAAATCTAATTAGAAAATTATAAATTTTCTAGTGGTTGGTTTTTCCATCTCCTTAAAGAATGCTGATGGAAACTAGATTGAGATTGAATTATATCTATAGATTGCTTTGGGTACTATTGACATTTTCACACAATGTTTAGTCTTTCCATCCATAAACATGGTGTATTTTTCTATTTATGTAGGTCTCTGTTAATTTCTTGCAGTAGTGTTTTATAGTTTTCCTTCTATAGGTATTTTGTGTCTCTCTGGTCAGATTTATTCCTAAGTATTTTATCTTTTTAGTAGTTATTGTAAATGGTATTATAAAATTAATTTATAGAATTTCAAATTATAAAATCTATCATTTTAAAATATAAAACATAAAACTGTAAGAATCACCAAAAAAGTATATTTTTTTCTATTACTTTTCAGGTTTTTTGTTTCATTTTTTTCTGCTCTAATCTTTATTATTTCCTTTCTTCTGGAGATTATGGGCTTTTTTTGTTGTTGCTCTTTTTCTAATTGTTAGAGTTGTTGGGTTATGGTATTCATTTGGACGTTTCTTCTCCTTTGTTGTATATGTTTATTGCTAAAAACTGATATTCAACTGGTGCTTTTGTTGTGTCCCAAAGGTTATGGGGTGTTGTGTTTTCATTCTTGCTTGCTTCTAGGAATTTTTTTTATTGCAAATTTTATTTCTTCTATTACCTAGTAGTTTTTATGCTGGGTGTTATTAGTTTCCATGTATTCAATTTCTTTCCCCAATTTTCCTACTATTGATTTCTAAATTTATAACATTGTGATCCAAGACAATGCTTTGTAGCATTTCAGCATTTTAAAATGTATTGAGCCTTACTTTGTGCTCTATTCTGGAGAATGAGCTGTGTGCACTGGAAAAGACTGTGTATTTTTGTTGTTGTTGTTGGGTGGAGTGTTAGGTATAGGTCTGTGAGATCAAGTTGGTTGGTTGTGTTGTTGAGATCTTCCGTATCTTTGTTGAGTTTCATTTGTTGTTCTGTCCTTCATCAGGAGTGGTGTTTTGAAGTCTCTCTTTGTAAGTCTGCTAATGTTTGCTTTGTGTATTTTGGGGCTGTTTCATTGGGTCCATGGATATTTATTATGGTTCTGTCCTCTTGATGGATTGACCCTTTAATCATTATAAAATTCCCTTCCTTGTCTTTTATGCTGGTTTTTGCCCTTATGTCTTTTTTATTAGAAATTAATATTGTCACTACTGCTCTTTCTTGGTTGTCATTGCCTTGATACTTTTTTCCATCCTTTGATTTTTATTTTTATCTGTGTGTCTAAGGTGAACCTCTTGTACACAGCATATTCATGGGTTGTACTTTCTTATCCATTCTGCCACTCTCTTTTTCTTGACTGGTGCATTTAATCTATTCACATTCAATGTAATGAATGATAGGTATAAGCTACTGTTACCATTCTTTAATGGGCTTTTTTTTTTTTTTTTTTTTTTTACTGTGATACTGATGGTTTCTTTGTTCTAAGTATTTTTTCTGTGCTGAGTTCATTTTTTGCTATCATATTTTCTTTTCATTTTCTTCGTTGTTGGTTTTGTGTTTACTAAGCCCTTATGATTAGCATAGTGACTAAGGCATTTGACTGCTAACCAGAAGGCTGGCGGTTCAAATCCACCAGCCACTCCTCAAAAGGAAGTTTGGGCAATCTACTTCTGCAGTGATACTGCCTTGGAAACCCAAGGAGGGGTATCTATGAGTCGGGGCCGACTTGACGGCACATAATAACAACAACATGATTTTCTTTGTTGGTATTTTAGTTAGAAGACTTATTCTCTTTGTGGTTATGTTGTAATTAATTTTTACCTTCCTAAGTTTGAAACAGTCTGCTCTACCTTGATATAGTCCTAACTTCCTTTCAATTTGGAAGTTCTGTAATTATAGTATTTATTCCCTCTTTTTGCTTTTTAGTTGTTGTTTTTTAAAGACTGACACCTCTGGTTCTCTATTTTCAGTCTTGTAAGCCTATTTTAATTTTGATAATTCTTTTTCTGGATTAGTTTGTGGGTGATGTTGTCATATGTCTTTATCTTAGGTTGTTTTCTTCTGTTGTTTATTATCTGTCCAAAGGACTCCCTTTAGCATTACATTTCTTGTCAGGTTAGCTTGCATTTTACAAATTCCCTTAATTTCTCTTTATCTGGAAATGTCTTAATTTTGCCATTGTATTTGAGGGATATTTTTGCTGGATATAAAATTCTTGGTTTGTTTTTATTTTTCTTTCAGAGTTTTATATATATCATCTCATTGCCTTCTTGCCTGCGTAGTTTCTGCTGAGAAATAGGAGCTTAGTCTTATTGGTTACCCTTTGTAGGCAATATTTAATTTTTTTCCAAGCTATTTTTGAGATTCTTTCTTTGCGTTTGGTTTTAGAAAATTTGATTATGATATGTCTTGGTGAGTTTCTTTGGGGTCTATCCTATATGGTGCTCATTGAGTTTCTTGAATGGATATCTTTTCATCTTTTATACTATTAGGGAAGTGTTGTAGCAAGCATGACAAATTTCTCTGTATGTTTTTTTTTCCCCCTAGCTCCTGTTTTGGAGTTCCAATCACATGTAAATTTTTCCTCTTGATAATGTCTCACATAATTCTTAGGCATTCTTCATTTTTCTGCACTCTCTTTTCTGATTTATCCTCATACAAATTAGCGTCCAGAGATTTGTCTTCTACTTGATGGATCTGCCCTTAAATTGATTATATTCTACTCTTTCGTCCTTCCAATATGTTATCTATCTCTGTAATTTTAATGTTAATCTTCTGGATTTCTAATCTCTGTTTTGTATGATTTATTTTGTCATTTTGCTCTCTTCTTGTCTTCCTGAATTCTTCTAGGGTACTGTCGGTGTTTTCTTTGATTTTGTTTGTGGTTTCCTTGAGCTCTTGAAAGGATATATAAAGATTCAATTCTTTGTCAGACAGTTCTGTTATCAGTTCTTCCTCAGGGAACTTTTCCAGTTCTTTATTTTGATCACTGGCTTGTGCTATCTTGTCCACTTCCTTTGTTTGATTTGAAGTTTTCTGTTGTCTCTGAGACATTCTGGAGTTGTTGTTTTTATTTATTGATTACATATTGGTTGGTTTTATGTTTTGTTTTGTTTTGATACACTCTGGGAGTGTGGTGGACATGCTTCTTTTGTTGCTAATTTGGCAGCACTGGGGCACTCCCCATCTGTCTCTGAGTTGGTGGAGTGACTGGTAGGAACATGGGCATGGGTCACTGTTGGTCATGAAACAGAGCTGCAGCTGGGTGAGCAGGTGTTGTCTACCATCTGTCATTGACCCAGTGGTGCAGAAGGGGGTTGTTGCAATCACCTATTGGGCAAGATGGTAGGTAATAGGTATAGAAGATTTGGCTGACCAGTGGGGAATTAATGTCCACCAGCCATTGGATGGGGTAGGAAAAAAAAAGAAGAAGGAGGGTTCCGGCAAGATGGAAGACTAGGCAGAAGGATTGCACAGACCCTCTTCAACAAAGAAAAGGGAAACCAATTAACATAGAAGCAGAAGATAATCTTGGACCCCTGAGCCTTGAAGGACAGGATACAGAATTGGACTAAACCCCAACTA
>NW_006921895.1:64269-80836 GCF_000298275.1 Orycteropus afer afer | reverse complement strand
AAAAAAAAAAAAAAGAAGAAGAAGAGGGAATGAGAAGAAAGGTGAGTAAAAATAAAGAAGAGGAAGGGAGAGAAATTAACAAATATAATGGAAGAAAAAAGAAGAGAAAAAGAAAAGAAAAAAGGAGGCCTGGTACAGCTTTGATGCAAGCTGATCAAAGCTGCACCAGTGACAGCAGGCAGCTGTGGCACAATCTGTGGGAGCATGTGCCCAGTGAGAGGGCAGGAGCCTGGCATGCATATTCACCTCTGACAATGGGGCATGTCTCTTGTATTCCATGAGAGCAAGGCCTGTCAATCAGACAGATGTCTCCAGGCAGAGCCACAGACATTGGCTCTGTCTGCTTGGGGCACATTGTGGCAAGTGGCTGCTTGTGGGGGAAGGTGGCCAGAGTAATCAGGTAAGTTGGCAGCGGCAGAGGGGTTATTCTTAGACACTGGGTTGGTAGGGGCAGGAAGGGGTCTCACCCTTGGCCACCAGGATGGTGTGGTGGGGGAAGCAGAGAAAGTACCCCCCCAGTCACAGTTCACTGCCATTGGTCCAGTACACTTCTGGGCATGCACAGCCATTTATCTATTTACTGCCTGGACTCAATCAGGTGGGGGACTGCCAGGAGTCTAGCGTCTCCAATCACCACCCCATAGGCCTTCCTGTTCATTTGGGCCTTCAATCCAAACAACTAGTGTTCACTAGTAGTTTGTCGTTTCATCCCCATTCACTGGCTCTTCACTCCTCGCTCTGTGGTCACCTGTGCAACTGGGAATCTTGCCCATTTCCCTGTACTTTCTTCTCCCAGATCTAACTCATATTCTACTCATCTTATTTCACTCAAGTTCTGTCCACATTGTGTCTCTGTCCCAATGTGGAGTCTGTGAAGGTGGTTTATCCTCACCCATGTATGATGTTTTCTGTGTCTTAAAATAGCCATACTTTTTTGGGCTCTGGCTTCTTCTCTCTCCCCAGTCCTTGTCCTTGCTCCATCTCGCTTTCCAGTCAATGCTCGATCTAATTCTTTATCCTCTCATTTGATGCCCAGGGTTCCACGATAATTATCTGTATCTATTTCACTCAGTTTTTCCAAGTATCTGTTGTGGAGGGATTGACGAAAGTGTGTCAACAGTATGCCATTTGTCTCCTCCCCAGAATGGTTCTAATTATTCTTGATTATTTATCTTTCTACATACATTTTAAAATCAGTCTGCTTAGTTTTAATAAATAATCTTGTTGGTATTATTGGAATCACATAAAATTTACAGTTTATCTAATGGAGAATTAGCATCTTTATCATATTATCTTCTTCTCTATAAACATGGTTTTTTAAGTTTTCAAATCATTGTTATGTCTTTCAGATCTTTCATATTTACTTCCAAAACTGTTCATCCATGCCAAAATGTTAAAAATAAAAACTTCATGATTTTACATGCAATGAAAGTGCCAGTTAACAGATTATAAATGGGAAGTGGAAATTACTCAGGGAAAACCTAGTCTGAGACACCTAGACATGGATCCTCATCAGAGAGAGGAAATATAAATATTCTAACTCACACTATTGTTTGTAATAAAGAGAGCTTATTCCTTTCCATTTACTGAAAAAAGACACACTGGCTCTGACAGCACATTAAAGAATTTTTTAATGGTAAAAGGATGGGTGGAGGTTCAGATGGTTGGTTGGATGGATGGATGGATGGATGGATGGATGGATGGATGGATAGAGATATTAGATTTTTAAAAGAACTTTGGTCTTTCTTTACATCTTTGCTCTATTCCTCACATGTAGACAGTTTAAATTCAACAAATACTGATGCAAAGGCCTTTCAATATTCCTTCCAATTTCAGGATTCCACAAAGGCATGTGGAAAAACAAAATGTTGACTGGTTTTCTTTCCTTATTTTTCTTTTCTTTATTAACTGAACAAAATCCAAAACAAATTTTTAAAATTAAAATTTAGTGAGGAAGAAAGAATGTTGTTCTTATATGCATTCTTTACTGTGGTTTCCCTTTAATTGATCTCTCTCCCACTGGGTCACAATCCAATTGGCATAGAACGTTGTTGCAGATGGAAAGAAAAAGTAAAACACTGAGTTAAACCCCTGATTGGGTTTATGTTTTCTAGGTATCCTGTTAAAATTCTACCTGTTATGGAGGAGAGGGGGTGTGAGGGGTATGAGGTAGGGGTAGTGCCTGGGGTGTAAATATTTTGTTTGATGCATTTTAATGAGGCCATCTTGGTCCCCTCTGAAAACTAAAACATGGGCTGAGTTCACTGACATATATTCTTCACTGGAAACACAGGGCCCAGCCTAGAACCACCACTCTGGCTCCCTCAAACTTGAGCCATTATCATATATTTTTTATTATTATTATTGTTCTCACAGCTATGTTGGAAACTATTTGTATTAGAAGGAAAACTTTCCAGGTGGAATCCTATTATAACTAGAACTTTACCTAATGCTTCCACAGGTAACCAAAGCTACACAACCAACCTTTCAAACATTGTTCTACACCAGAGCAGCCTAGAGAAGTAGAAGATGTGATTATCACTCCCAAGGAAAGTCCAATTTAATTAGGGAGGCATGACTACCTCACACACAATAGTTAGAGACTACACAAAATAGCATACGATTAAGTAGTCAGTTGTGAATTACAGGATAGTGTGTTATTATCTCCAGAGCAGAATGATTGAAAGAAACAGAATGAGGTGAAAATGAGTAGCCAAGGACTTTTTCAATAGCCCAGGGTAGCTTGTCCTTCAATAGGTTCTACCAGACATTAGAGCATTTGAAGCATAAACTGTCATTTCCAACATAAAGATGCTGACATATTAGGACCAAATATCTCATGCCAATCAGATTATATATTTATCAAAGTGAGATATCAGGTAGAAAAACTCTCAGTGCCCTACCCATATCCCCTTATCACCTCCTCATGCAGGAGATGGCTTACTGCAAACTCCTGTGCCTTTCTACTTTTGGGCTTTTTTTTTCTGGGGAAAAATAATGTTAGGCAAGCAAAGTGTTGTGCAGTTATTACTCCCAAACCTAGCCCTTAACCAATGACTGGTGTAAGGTGGTAGATAAATACCCCAGCTCCCTCAAACCTCAAGAAGGACCACTCTGAGGCATATAAGGTATATTCTATACCAGTTTCCAGGGTCTCCTAGTGGAATAAGATTCCAGTTGTTCATATTGCTACATGTTTTGATAGTGCACCACCCCTATTATCTTTTACCTCCATATCCTACTTTTTCACTGTTCAAATAAACTACTTGACCTGGACTCTTTATATAAGGGTCTCTATATAAAGGAGAAGTCAAACTAAGAAAGACAGATTACGTCACCCAGTACAGTGCTCTGTACACAAACTGCCTTTAAAAATATGGCAATAAATTAATAGACAAAGCAGAAAAATCTAGTGTGGATTGGTGATGGTCAGATCTGAAACATATATGTTCATTCTCACCTCTGTGCTTTTGTACATGTCAATTTCCTCACCTGGAATAACATCTTCACTCCTCCTCAACCAATTCAGTTCATACGAATCTTCCAAGGCCAAGCTGTACATCATCTATGACACCTAAAAGAATGACAACACTCGTATCCTGTAATTCACAACTGACTACTTAATCATATGCTATTTTGTGTAGTCTCAACTATTGCATGTTGGTAGTCATGTCTCCCTAATTAAATTGGACTTTCTTTGGGAGTAATAATCACATCTTCTACTCCTCTAGTCCCCTCAGGAGCTAAAATAGTGTGGCATATACAATTAGTTGCTAATATATGACTTACAATTTTGAGTAATAAAATACAACATGTGCATAACTGATAGTCATAAATCACCTTTAATGGGCTTCAAAAGCCCTTCTCTTTTCATGGAAATTGCCAAGGCAGATGTAGTTATCTGGAGCATCCTTCTTGGTGATCCTTCCCAGGGACTCAAAAAAAGACAACAGGCCACAGCAACACCTTGGTTTATACACACAACTTCCCCTCACTGGTTAAAGACAATAAAAGATAAAGCTTCTAGCCATAAATAAAAAGTTCTTCAATGTAATTTTGATACAATGTTTCCCAAGGGTGACTGAAGTCTTTTTCTCTGTGTTGTGATTGTTGCCGTTATAAATAGACAACCATAAAAGAATCAAAAGAAGAAACCTTTTAAAGGCTTATTTCAGGGCCTAATACCCTCCCTACTTTATTTTTCTTAGCCTTAATGCCTAAGGAAAACAAACACTTATCAATGTGCTAATGGTGTTTATACCCCCATCTGCGTTGGAATGATGGCAGTGTGCCAAGCCCTGAGACAGTTAACTAAAGTGGCAAGTGAACCAAAGTAAATGCCATCATCAATTATGCCCAAGACTTACACTTTGAGGGATTGAAAAGGTTCAAGATCCTGAGTTTCTTGTCCCCATCTTCATTTCAAACTCTGTGCCTTTGTCAAAGGCAGTTTTTCCCAGGCCAGCTGTGGCTCAGCTCTTCCATTTTGCTTGCAAGGTTAAGACCACATTTCTGACCTCTCAGACATCTTAGCTGAAAACAGTCAAGAAAATGCAGAATATTCTTTTGCTTCTTCTGTGTTAAGGGTTCTGACTCCCAACTGCTCATGCTAGAGCTGCCCTCATGATGAAGCCTTTGGCCTTGAGGCTGGAATCACTCTCATCGCCACATGTTTGCCACACCATCTCTCACCACACTGTTCCCAGCACTGCCCTGGGAGTGGTGGAGCATTGGACTTGCTTTCCACCCCAAGGCATTTCATCTTCCTGCAAATCATTCCTGACCGACGCAAAGTTCAACAGTCCTTTTCAGGTGGGAGGCCCCTGAAAGATCCCAAGGGAAGAAATGAGCATTTCCTGTTGTTTTTCTGTCTCCTTTCCAAGTAGCAAAGCACACAGAGGAAGTAGCTTTACTTTCTCCTCTCTTCTCTCCAAGTTTTAGCATTTTTGGCATCTAAACCAGAGCACACACCCAAAGCGATTGTGTCTGCAGCAAGATTATCCTTTGGTGGTGCTATCATTCTTAATGGCATCTCAGTCCATCAGCTATTCCAGTAGCTGCCAATCCACTGCAATAGAAACCTCTCAAATGCTTGACAATAGACTTCTTCATGTTAAGCCTAAAAACCAAACAGTAATTAGCTATGGAATCTAATATCCATTTAGATGGACTTCAAGTAATAAAATAAGGGGCTCACAGTGACTAGGGTAAATGTGGAGCTAGCCTCTGATTTGGCTAAAAAATCTTCTCAAAATATGTTGTTAGGTGCTGTCAAGTCGGACCCGACTCATAGCAACTGACCCCTCCTTGGGTTTCCGAGGCAGTATCACTATGGAAGTAGATTGCCCAACCTTCCTTCTGAAGAGTGGCTGGTGGGTTTGAACTGCCAGCCTTCTGGTTAGCAGTCAAGTGCCTTAGGCACTATGCTACCAGAGCTCTTAAACCCAAAGAGGGGTTGCTATGAGTTGGGTTTGACTCAACTGAAGTAAGTTCCTCAAAATATAAGGGTTGTAAAAAGATAAGGTTAGAAAGGTTTTAGTTGCAATCATCCCTTTCATTTCTATAGACATTTGTGTTTTCCAAGTCACTCTAACATCTGTTATTTTATTTGCTTCTTAAAGGAGCAGATGGAATGATTTAGTAGTTAGAAAAATGCTGTTTCCAAAACCAGGTGCCTGAGTTTGAATCCCACCTTGCAAACTTACAGGGTAGCTTTGAGAAAATTGCTTGCTTTCCCCCTACTTGTTGTCATAGAGTTGACTTCAACTCATAGTGACCCTTATAGGACAGATTAGAACTGTCCCATAGGATTTCCAAGGCTTTCAATCTTTACGGAAGTAGACTGCTTCTTATTTCTCCCATGAAGCAGATGGTGAGTTTGTACAGCCAGCATTTCAGTAAGCAGCTGAGTGCTTTAACCACTGTGCTCCCAGAGCTCCTTTTACCCTCCCCACACATACATTTTCCTATCTGTAAAATGCAGATTGTCATCATACATAGCACACAGTCAACGTGAGTGTTCTGATTACCTAGAGCCTCTCTGACAGGAATATGTACCACAAATGGGATGGCCTTAACAAACAGGAGTTTATTCTCTCACAGTTTGGAGGTTTAAAGTCCAAGTTCAAAGAACCAGGCTCTAGGGGCTGTTTTAAAGCCCTTTGACCTTGGGCTTCAGCTCTGCCTCTGGCTTGCTGCCCACTGAAGGTACAGGCATCTCTTCACTCAAGCAGCTACTGGCTGCTGAGGCTAATAAGCCCAAGATCGACAAATAAAATGTCACAGTCCCGATGTCACCAAACCACATGGCAGTCCATTAATTCAAGTCCATTGTAAGTCCCAAGGTCGGCAAAGCGTGACAGTCTGCTGAAGAATAACATGGCTACATGCAGGTTCCAAACGTGCCATAAACTAGAGACCATTCCCCAAAGCTTTTCCTTATATACAGGAACCAGACCACATCCCTAGGGCAGCTACTTAGCTGTTCACAGTAGATTCCACCATGGAGTTGATTACCAGTCTCATCATGAGGGATACTACATCCAGCTGCCTAGCCACTCAACCAGGCCCAGCCAACTTAACACAAAAACTTAACTACCACAGTGAGGGTTCACTTATTTAAGATAGACACATATACATAGGAGCCCTGGTGGAGTACTTGTTAAATGATACCCAAAAGGTCAACAGTTCAAATCTACCCAGTGTTCCACAGGAGAAAAGACCTGGAAATCTGCTCCCATAAAGACTAAAGCCTAGGAAACCCTATGAAGCAGTTCCATCCTGTACTATAGGGTCACTGAGACTAGCATTTGACTCAATGGCACATGACAACAACATATACATATGTATATATAGATGAGAGAGATATAAAAATATACACACACATGCATACACATATATACACACACACTTATATCTATATACAAAGCATTTGGACTGTGCCTGTTACAAAGTACTAAATAAATTATTATTATTATTACTACTTCTACTAGTACTGTGTTGCTGAGGAGAACTGCACTCCATAGAGTTTTCAAGACTGAACTTTTAGAAGCAGATCACCAGGCCTTTCTTCCAGGTGCCTCTGGGTGGGTTCAAATGCCCAATATTTTGGTTAATAGATGAGTACTCAGCCATTTTGCCACCCAGGAACTCATCCATATGACAATGCCTCCTATTACATTATACTACTACTGGTACTACAATTGTAAGCCATGTCTGGCCTAAGCAATACAGTTATTAAGTAAGGAGGTCAGGTATTATCTTAGGTTAAGTTTCCTGGGAAGCAGAACCTTTACACAAGTACCTAGGTGCAAGTAATTAACATGAGACATGAAATACCAGTAAGGATTTGGTGAAATAAGGTAGAGAAGGAAGGAAGCAAGTAAGGCTGTGTTCAGGAACAAGTAACTGCTGTAGGCACAATCCCATTGGAGACCCTTTAAGTGACTATGAAGAACACAAAGCACCTCAGAATTATCCCTCTGAAGGAAAAGGGGCAGCTGAGGAACTTATCCACGAGTTTCAATCTCCCATTGTTGAGGGTTGCTTCTGGGCAGTGTTTCAAGAGCAATGACTTCCAGCCTGCTCCATGGATGAGTGAGCATATTTGCAGAACAAGCTGCATTTTGGCTTAAGATGCAGGAAATCATCATCATGTATGAGAACTATCTGCAAATGAATGCCTGATGTGGTCAAAATAATATGATCAGGATACCAACATTATTGACTACAGGTATACAATTCAAACCTTACAGTTCACCATCTTCCCCATGCAGACAGAACCAGAAGTCAATGAGGCTGGTCTAGGAGAAAATGTCCTGAATTAACTTCTGGAGAAGGATACTATGTGATCTTTCCTGGTAACTTGTTCCAAATCCTATCAAATTTTATACCATCCCTAAATAGCATCAAAATCCCTTTTGGTAACCCTGCTTTTATATATTAGTTTCCAAAGTGGAGAAAGAAACAGTAATGTTGACAAAATATTGTAATCAGTAAAATAAAAGGTATAAAGAAAAGGTGATAATACTGCTTTAGACTCTGCTGTGTATGTGAAGAAGAAAAACTTGAAAAGGTGTGCTTTAAAATGGGATTGCTGTTATTAGGTGCTATCAAGTCAGTTCTAACTCATAGCTACCCTATGTACAATGGAACGAACCACTGCCCAGTTCTGTGCCACCCTCACAATCCCTGCTATGTTTGAGCTCATTATTGTAGCCATTGTGTCAATCTTCAGGGTCTTCTTTTCACTGACACTCTACCAAGCATCATGTCCATCTTCAGAGACTGCTCCCTCCTGATAACATGTCCAAAGTATGTGAGGCAAAATCTTGCCATCCTTGCTTCTAAGCAGCATTTTTAATGTACTTTTTCCAAGACATTTTTTGCTCCTCTGGCAGCCCATGTTATACTTGATATTCTTTGCCAATACCATAATTCAAAGGCATAAATTCTTCTTTGCTATTCCTTATTCATTGCAAGGTTTTTGCATGCATATGAAGAAATTGAAAATACCATGAGTTGGGGCAGGCCTACCTTAGTTCTTAAAAAGTGATATTTTGCTCTTTAACACTTTAAAGAGATCTTTTGCAGCATATTTGCCCAATGAAATACGTCATTTGATTTCTTCACTGCTACTTCCATGCGTGTTAATTATGGATCCAAGTAAAATGAAATCCTTCAAACTTCAGTATTTTCTCTGTTTATCATGATGTTGCTTATTGCTACAGATGTGAGAATTTTTGTTTTCTTTTCATTTAGATGTAATCCATACTAGAGGCTATATATATAGTCTTTGATCTTCATTAGTAAGTGCTTCAAGGCTTCTTTGCTTTCAGAAAGCAAGGTTTTTATCATGTGCATATCACAGATTGTTAATGAGTCTTCCTCAAATTCTGATACCATGTTCTTCTTTATATAGTCCAGCTTCTTGGACTATTTGATTGAATAAATATGGTGAAATGGTACAATCTTAATGCATACCTTTCCTGGGTTTAAGCCATGCAATATCCCCTTGTTCTATTTGAATGACTGCCTTATGGTCTATGTACAGATTCTGCATGAGCACCATGAATACCTATTCATAAATGTGAATGCTCTGGAATACCTATTCTTAACAATGTTGTCCATAATTTATTATGATGTACACAGTTAAATGCCTTTGCATAGTCAATAAAACACAGACAAGTATCTGGTATTCTCAGCTTTCATTCATGATCCATCTTATATCAGCAATGATAATCCTTCATTCCACGTATTCTTCTGAATCCAGCTTGAATTTCTGGCAGTTCCTTGTTGACATACTGCTGCAACTCTTTTGAATTATCTTGAATTTAGAAAACATGGACTAAGAAAATAAAAAGGAAAGAACTTGCTCAGCATTTCTAAAACTGAAAGAACTGAAGGAAAAAATTCAAGCCTTAAGTTGCAATACTGATGGATTCTATGGGCAAAAAAACAGAACAACACAGGAAGGATCAAAATAAAATGGAAGGAAGACACAGAGTCACTGTACCAAAAAGAACTGATTGAGGTTCAACCATTTCAGGAGATAACATATGATCAAAAACCAATGGTATTGAAGGAAGATGTCCAAGCTCTGCAGAAGGCATTAGTTTAAAAAAAAAAAAATAAATCTCCAGGAATTGAATACCAACCAAGATATTTCAACAAATGGACGCAGTGCTGGAAGTGTTCACTTGTCTATTCCAAGAAATTTGGAAAATAGCTATCTGACCAACCAACAGGAAGAGATCTATATTTGTACCCATTCCAAAGAATGGTGATCCAATAGAATGCAGAAATTATCTAACAACAACATTAATATCATATGAAAGTAAAACTTTGCTGAAGAGAATTCAAAAATGGTATACCTATATGAAAAAGTTTATCTTCAAAAAGGTTGACGCCCTCCTCCGTGCCACATATGAATAGCTCTGCACATATGCTTTCTGGTCCACACTTTTAGAATTAAAAGCAGATTGTCATATAACAATTTTGTAGTTGACAAGTCTACACTTGAAAGACACGCCTGAGCTCTTCAAGGCAGAAATCAATCCAGGTTTCTTAATTTTTCTTAAACACCTTCCCTTCAGTCTCCTCTATTCCTCCAGGCAGAGCTTTGGTATCATCTTATCATTCTTCTTTCCAAAGGAAAAAAAAATCTAAAATCAATTTACAAAGCAAGAATTTTCATCCACCCTCCATTTTGGAATAAATAAGGACAGAATACCAAATCAAAACAATTAAACTTCTCACAAGTGATTTTTTTGATTTCTAGCCAAACCCTGTCAACGTGGACAAGATACAATGTGTGACAAGGAGATGGTAGATTCTAGCTTTTATTTGGAAGGTTAATTAAGCCTATTTGCATTAAATATCATTTCGTCTTTATATGTAAAAGTGTTATTTTCTCTATATTTGGGCAAAGCTCACAGGAGTATCTGAAAACCACTACCTCTGAGGATAAACTATGATGTAGAGCAGAGAAACTATTAGTCTAGATAACTGAAGCCAGGGATTCACAGTGGAACTGCACTGTATTATTTCATTTTTCAAACCTACACATTCTCTTACACCCCATTCATTGGGTGATTTATGTTCAGTTGATTTTGCTACAGGCCTGGAATGTTTACACAAAGGCTTAATAGACATTTACTTTGGAAGTTACATTGTGAGATAGAATCAAGGAATTGGCCTATTGCCGGAGTCAGAATGGGAGACCACCTGGAAGTTAATGATCACTTTGTGAAGACCAGAGGCATGTAACAGAAGGTTCCAGAAGAGCAAGGACTTCATGTATTAACAACATTACATTTAGACATACACCTTTGAAATGACTGAGGAGAAAGCCGCACATAATAGATACAGCCACAAACAGAGATGCCCGAGATTACCATTACTCAATAACTTAATACTTTAATATCATATTTTTTGCTGCACTTCACACTTTATATATGTTTTTATGTAATATTTAATGTTCTTCAGAAAAGGTGCCTGTAACTCAACATATCAAATTATCTGCTTTATATATTTCATTCATGTTGAGTTCACTTTTGAGACAAATATATAAGAATTATTACCCTCATTTTATTGATGAGGAAACTGAGACTTATGATGGGTAAATAATCAACTTGCTCAAGTTTACACAAAGTGCAACTGGCAAAAACCATAGTATAATTCAGAATATTTATGTCCCTTTTGTAATTTCATCACTGTTCCACAGCTACTTAGATAAAACCCTTAGTTTATCTATGATTTGACAAAACTCACAGATATTTACTAAGAAATTACTACATAAATATCACTGGGCTCAGTGTAACGGGAGATCAAAATAAATATTATATCCTTGAGATTATAAACTAATTTAGGAGTAGAGCATGTTTCTTTCAGTTGCTTGCGAGAAAAGGTAATACTTACAAAGAAACTATAATAAGCAACAAACAAGTAAACAAGTCAATATACAGTGAAAAACAAAACCAATTACAGTACAGTTGAGTCGACTCATGGTGACCTCATATATGTCAAAGTAGAATTGTGCTCCCTAGGGTTTTCAATGGCTGATTTTGGAAGTAGTCAGCAGGCCTTTCTTCTGAGGAGCCTCTGGATGGACTTGAACTTCCAAACTTTTTGTTACCAACTGAGAATCTTGACCTTTGGTATCTTTATCCCTCCATATGATATGGGTTAAGGAGAAGTTACTATTTCAAAGAAGGTGCTCCAAGGAGTCCTCTATAGTAAAGTGGAATTTGACAGACGTCTAAAAGAGGTAAAGGAGTAAACCATGCAAGTATCCGGGGAAATACCACTCCAGGGATAGAAAATAGCAAAAGCAAAATTTCTGAGGTAGAAGTGTGGTGGGTTTGTTTGAGGAGCAGTAAGAAGATGAGTGTGGTTGGAGCAGAATGGGCAAGGGTAAAAGAGTAGGAGGAGAAAGAAGAAAGGAGCCAAAAGGCTGATCATGTAGGTCCTTCTAAGTCATGGTAAGGAATTTCACTTTGACTATGAGTAAGATGAAACATCACTGGAGAATAGATCACTGACATGGTCTGGTTTAAAAAGGATCATCCCAGTTTCTTTGTAAGAAGAGACTCTGAGACAAAGGCTGATTCAGAAATGCCAGACTTAGGAGATAATTATGGATACAGTGATAAATTGGTGGATTCAAGAAACATTTTGAAGGTAGGCTCCATGTTTGATGATGAACTGGGGGGGGAGGTGAGAGAAAAAAAGGGAAGTGAATTATTACTTACTCCAAGTGTTTTAAATTGAGCACTGGAAAGAATGGAGTTGCCCAAATGAAAATGAGGAAGACCAGGTTAGATCAGGTCAATCTCTGTCCCTTAAAGTTTGAGATATCCATTGAACATATAAGTAGGGATGTTGAAAAAGCACTCAGATATATCAGTTTGGAATTTTAGCTAAACATTTGTGCTAGAGATATAAATGTGGGCATCATAAGGATATGCACTGTTATGTGCCATCGAGTCGGACCCGACTCATAGTGACCCCTCCTTGGGTTTCTGGGGGAGTATCACTATGGAAATAGATTGCCCATCCTTCCTTCCGAGGAGTGGCTGGTAGGTTTGAACAGCCAGCCTTCTGGTTAGCAGTCAAATGCCTTAGGCACTACACTACCAGAGCTCCTGATTCCATTTATATGTAGTTCAAGAAAAGGTAAATCTACTCCATAGGAATAGAAGTCAGAACAGGTTGCAAGGGAGAAGTATTGATTAGGAATGGTTTCTAGGAGAACTTTTCAGAGAGACAATAATGTTCGATATTTTGATCAAGATGGGAATACAGGCACACACATATGTAAAAACTGATCAAATCATAGCCTTAAAATGTGAATATTTTATTCAAATTATACCTCAATAATAAAAAGGAAAAAAATGAGGGCATGATTTTGATGTTATATGAATAGAGCAGAAAGACAAAAACAAATAAATGGTCTACGCCTTGAAGAGAATATTTATCAGATTAAAAATTAAAAGAAAAGAAAATGCATAGTTTCTCTCTTCAAAACAAGAAGACTGAACGATTTTATCTTTTTATGCTCTTTCTAAGAACTTCTACTCTCCACTCTCTCATGTCCACTCTAGCCAAACACAGTTCTAGCTTGAGAACTGCCTGATAACTGGCCCTCACATACCTTACAGGAAACAAGAGAAAATGTTGAACCAATTGCCTTGATGTCCAGGGCTTCTCTATGGCGGGCTCTTTGGCTCTGTCCTCCTCCATGTTCCTCCCAGTTACCACAGCTCTTCCAGCTACTGTCTGCCTGAAGCTGCCAGCATCTCTCTACTATGCACTCCAGTGATTAAGCTGCCCCTTCCAACCAATTTCCCTCCCCTTTTTTTTGACTCCTTACTTACTCTTTATTCTGAATTTGTATCATTGTTTTTACCAAATTTTTAGCAGGCTTCTGGGGTTCTAACTCATGGTGTTGCTTGAATCTCAAATCCCCACATGCATTTGTTGCTCTAATGGGTACACCACCACCAGTCAATACATTTCCCAGGTTGTGTTGTGGTTAGATGGCATTGAGTCAATTCCAACTCATAGTAACCCTATGTACAAAAAAATAAAACACTACCCTGTCCTGTACCAACCTCAAAATCCTTGCTATGCTTGAGCCCTTGGTTGCAGCCACTATGTCAAATGTTTGCAGCTGTTTCTTACCATTTCTAGTTGTGCCCCATCAGCAAATGAAGGTCTTGAAAGCCTTATTCCATCCACATCAGTAAGGGTGGCTCTACTTTGAGGAGGCAACACTTCCACAGTTGTATTTTGAGTGTCTTACTACTTGAGGAGCTCATCTTCTGGCACTGTACCCGACAATGTTTCACGACTCTTCGTAAAGTTTTCCAGTAATATATTAGAGTGTTTCACTGCTATTCATAAGATTTTCAATAGCCAATTCTTTCAGAAGTGGATGGCCCCCTCCTTCTTCCCATTCTGTCTTAGTCTGGAAGCTCTGCTGAAACATGTCCACCACATGACCCTGCTGGTATTCAAAATACCAGTGGCATAGCCTCCAGCCTCACAGCAACATACAAGACACCACAGCATGACAAACTAACAGATGAATGGTGGACATTTTCTAGGAAAACTATACAAATTCCTTCATGGATGAAGAATTTTTCCCTACTTCCACAACCTTTGATGTTACATGGGATTTATTACCCTGTTAGTCTTTAAAGTAAAAACTTTGTAGCTAAGACTTAGTCTCCATCTGAAAGCAAAGAGAAGGGAGAGAGGATTCTGCTGTGAATAATATGACAAATCAGACACATATTTACTCCTAGTTGGATCCTGTGCCCAATGACAAAGTGATTATTTTCCTTGAGTCAGATAGTCCTAGCTTGAGAAGTCTGCTTTGACTGCCAGATTTTTGTTTTCAACAAATCAAAAAGATGATATCTCATATGCAGTTCTCAAAAAAGTTTCTTCTGGGCAAAAATTAAAAACAACTTAGGAGTCAACATGGGAGTCGATACTGAGTTGAGGTTTCCAGCTTGACTCAAACCCAGCTCTGTCCACCAACTCATACTCTCCACTACTATCTAGAGGCTCCCAGGTGGTTACAGGACAGCAGATCACAACAGCAATTTATTGGGCTTATTCAATCTTTCCACAATGAAGTTAAAGGAGAACCTAACTCAGGGTTTAGAAGTATCCAAAATTAAACCTCAGTAGTGAAATGCAAGAGATAGGGAAAGCTAGTGAGGTTTCTGCTACATATATTACTGCTCCTGGATTGCTTCCAGAACTAGAATCATGTGCTTGTGACATGAGCAGTTACCCAAAGGGCTCAGTTTAATGTTCCGCTATCACTATCTTGAAATTGTTAATAACATTTTAGCAAAGGTCATACATTTTCATTTTGTACTGGGCCCCACAAATTATTTAGCCCATCATGATTGTTTCAGTTCAGTTATCAGAAAACTAAACATTACTGGATATTTTTAGATTGAACTTGATAAACAGAGAGGCAAAGAAAGACCTGTGCTCAGAATCTCTGTGGAGACCACTGTGTGTGTCACTAGAGGAACACTGGTAAATTGGATTTCTAGGTTCCCAGCTGGGAAACATTACTCCAAAACAAAATAAAACAAACAACAAAGAGTATCTCCACACATTGAAGGTTTAGGTCATTGTTAAGAATGTATTAAAAAGAAAGATTGCAAGTAAAACTTTCATCCTTGGATTGGTGATGGCATTAGACATATACTCATTGCTCTAAAAATAATCATCAGTCATAACTGAATGGTAGAAAAACACATGTAATCTGAAAGCCCTCAGTCTATCATCTACAAGAGGGCAGATATGGAAAAATAGTTGAACTGGGTTACAAATCAACTTCTGGTCATGTGTTATGGATTGAATTTAAAAAAAAAAAAAAAGAAGAAGAAGAAGAAGAAAACTTACTGCCATCAAGCTGAATATGATTCATAGTGACCCCCTTTAGGTTTCAGAGGCAATAAATCTTTAGGGAAGTAGATTGTCCCATCTTCCTTCTGGGGACCGGCTGGTAGGTTTGAACTGCCAACCTTCTGGTTAGTAATCAAATGTCTTAGGCACTGCACCACCAGAGCTCCTTATGGATTGAATTAAGTCCTCCAAAAATATGTTGTAAAATCCCAACCTCTATGCCTATGGTTGTAATCCCATTTGGAAATGGGTTGACTTTGTTATGTTAATGAGATGGGATTAATATAGGGTCTGATATGAATTAATCTCTTTTGAGACATAAAAGTGATATAAAACAAGCAAGCTAAGAAGGAGAGATGGGGAAGATAGATACCAAGATACATGGAGATCTCCAAGGAGTCAGGAAGCTGAAGAGACAAGAACCTTCCTCCAGAGCCAAGAGACAAAGCCTTCCTTACAGCCTGTGCTCAGAATTTGGAATTCTATCCTCCTAAACTGTGAGTATAGGTGCAGCAGTATATTGAAGGGAACATCCAAATATGCAAGCTGGATTCAGAAGAGGACATGGAATAAGGGAAATCATTACTGATATCAGATGGATCTTAACTGAAAGCAAAGAATACTAGAAAGATGTCTACCTGTGTTTTACTAACTATGCAAAGGCATTCAATTGTGTGGACCATAAACAATTATTGACAACATTGTCATAGGACAACTTAATTGTTCCTATGAGGAAACTGTACATAGACCAAGAAGCTGCCATTCAGTCAGAACAAGGGGACATTGCATGGTTTAAAATCAGGAAGGGTTCTTGGCCACAGCCAGCTACCCTGAGGGAGGGAGAAGTTAGAACTGCGGGCTCAGGACCATGATCACAAGGGACATCAAGCTCAATTGGCATAAAATACTACACAAAAAAAAAATTTTCTATGTCCTACTTTGGTGAGTAGCAACTGGGTCTTGCAAGTGGCCATCTAGATGCAACGATGAGTCTCTCCTCATTCAGAGCAAAGAAGAATGAAGAAAACTGAAGACACGTGGAAACAATTAGTCCAAGGGACTGGCTGTTGTTGTTGTTGTTGTTGTTAGGTGCCTTTGAGTTGGCTTTGAATTGTAGCGACCCTATGTACAA
>NW_006921895.1:39473-63614 GCF_000298275.1 Orycteropus afer afer | reverse complement strand
GCAGGTCTTTAATGAGTCTTCCCCCAATCCTGATGCCATGTTCTTCTTCATATAGTTCAGCTTCTCAGGTTATTTGCTCAGCATACAAGTTGAATAAGTATGGTGAAAGGATACAGCCCTGACACACTCCCTTCTTGATTTTAAACCATGCAGTATCCCTTTGCTCTGTTTGAACAACAACTTCCTGGTCTATGTACAGGTTCCTCATGAGCACAATTAAATGTTCTGGAATTTCCATTCTTCTCAATGTTGTCCATAATTTGCTATGATCCATGCAATCGAATGTTTTTGCATAGTCAATAATACACAAGTAAACATCTTTCTGGTATTCTTTGCTTCCAGCCAAGATCCATCTGACATCAGCAATGATATCCCTCATTCCACATCCTCTTCTGAATCCAGCTTGCATTTCTGGAAGTTCTTTGTCAATATGCTGCTGCGACCATTTTTGCATTGTCTTCAGCAGCATAATTTGCTGAAGATACTTGCATGTGATATTAATGATATTGTTTGATAATTTTCACATTCTGTGGTATCACCTTTCTTTTGAATGGGTACAAATATGGATCTCTTCCAGTCAGTTGGCCAGAAAGCTATCTTACAAATTTCTTGGCATAAAGGAATAAATTCCTCCAGTGCGGCATCCATATGTTGAAACATCCCAGTGGGTATTCCATCAATTCCTGGAGGCTTGTTCTTCAATTCCTTCAGTGCAGCTTTGATTTCTTCCTTCAATGCCATTGTTTTTCATCATATGCCACCTCCTGAAATGGATGAACATTGACCAATTCTTTTTGGTATAGTGATTCTGTGAATTCCTTCCATCTTCTTTTGATGTTTCCTGCCTCATGCAATAATTTGCCCACAGAAGTTTTCAATATTGCAACTCAAGACTTAATTTTTTTTCTTCAGTTCTTTCAGCTTGAGAAATGCCAAGCATGTTCTTCCCTTTTGGTTTTCTAACTCCAGATCTTTGCACATTTCATTATAATAATTGACTTTGTCTTTTCCAACTGCTCTTTGAAATCTTCTGTTCAGCTTTTTTATCTTGTCATTTCTTCCATTTGCTTTAGCTACTCTCCATTCAAGGGCAAGTTTCAGAATATCTCCTGACATCCATTTTGGCTTTTTTCCTTTCCTGTCTTAATGACCTTTTGTTTTCTTCATGGATGATGTTCTTGATGTCATCCCACAATTCCTCTGGTTTTCAGTCATTGCTGTTCATTGTATGAAATCTATTATTTAGATGGTTTCTAAATTCATGAGAAATATAATGAAGGTCATATTTTGGCTCTCATGGACTTGTTTTGGTTGTCTTCAGCTTCAACCTGAATTTGCTTATGAGCAGTTGATGGTCTGTTCCACAGTCAGCTCCTGGTCTTGTTTTGGCAGAAGATACTGAGATTCTCCATCACCTCTTTCCACACATGTAGTCAAACTGATTCCTGTGTACTCCATCTAATGACGTTCATATGTGTACCTGTCATTTATGTTGTTGAAAAAAGGCATTTGCAAGGAATAAGTCATTGGTCTTGCAAAATTCTATCATGCAATCTTCAGAGTTATTTCTATCACCAAGGCCATATTTTCCAACTACCAGTGATTCCTCTTTGTTCCCACCTTTTGCATTCCAATTACCAATGATAATCAACATGCCTTCGTTGCACATTTAGTCAATTTCAGACTGCAGAAGTTGGTAGAAACCTTCAATTTCCTTTCCTTGGCTTTTGTGGTTGGTGCGTAAATCTGAATAATACTGCCATCGAGTCGATCACAACTCATAGCAACCCCTCCCTTGGGTTACCAAGGTGGTATTCCTATGGAAGTAGATTGCCCAACCTTCTTTCCGAGGAGTGGCTAGGGGGTTTGAACCACCAGCCTTCTGGTTAGCAGTCAAGTGCCTTAGGCACTATGCTACCAGAGCTCCCAAATCTGAATAATAGTACTATTAATTGGGCTTCCTTGTAGGTATATGGATATTATTCTATCACTGACAGCATTGTACTTCAGGACAGATTTTGAAACATTCTTTGTGACAATGAATGTCATGCCATTCCTCTTCAATTTGTCATTCCTGGCATAGCAGATCATATGGTTGTCTGATTCAAAATGGCCAAAACAAGTCCATTTCTGCTCACTAATGCCTATGACATCGATCTTTATGCATTCCATTTCATTTTTGACAACTTCCAACTTTTCTAGATTCATGCTTCCTACAGTCCATGTTTGGATTATTAATGGATGTTTGCAGCTGTTTCTTCTCATTTTGAGTCATGCCACATCAGCAAATGGAGGCACCAAAAGCTTTGTTCTACCTACATCGTTAAAGTCAAGGCTACTCTGAAGAAGCAGCCCTTCCCCAGTCATATTTTGAGTCCTTTCTGACCTGAGGGGCTTATCTTCTGGCACTATATCGGACAATGTTTCAGGGCTATTCATAAAGTTGTCCAGTATTATATCAGACAGTGTTTCACTGCTATTCATAAGGTTTTCACTGGACAATTCTTTCAGCAGTGGATGGCCCCTTCCTTTTTCTGAGTCTGTCTTAGTCTGGAAGCTCCATTGAAATCTGTCTACCATAGGTGAACCTGCTGGTATTTGAAATACCAGTGGCATAGCCTCCAGCCTTACAGCAACATGCAAGCCACCACAGTATGACAAACTGACAGACAAGTGGTGGAATGGACTGGTAGACAATGCAGTCCTCAGCCTATATGACCTTGGGACCAGAATAGACAGTGCCCGGCTACCACTGTCAACCACTTGGAGGGGGATAGGTGCAGAAGATCCTAGATAGAGTGGAAGAGCAATGTGGAACAAAACTCAAAATCAAAAAAAAAAAAAAAAGACCTGATTTGCTGGTGTGATAGAGCCTGGTGAGACCCCTGAGACTCTGGCCCTTAGTTACCCTTCAGGTCTGGAATTGAACTCATACCTGTGGCTTCCAGCCAAACAATAGACAGGGATATGGGATGAACATTTACATCACGTAGATACACTCTTTGGAGCAGGTAGATACACTCTTTGGAGCAATCAATTATGAGGGGACATAAGGGCAGTGTTTACACAAGGAGACAACTGGGTGGGGGAGTGCATGGGAGGGAAGGACGGAAGTAAGTGGTAACTACAGGGAGGAAGTGGGAAGAAAGGTGTTAAATTGTGTGGAATTGCAGTCACTGTATTAAAAAAAAATAATTAAAAAATAAAAAGATAAAATCAGGAAGGGTATGTGTCAGGGTTCTATCATTTCACCATATTTATTCAATCTCCACACTGAGCAAAGAATCCGAGAAGCTGTACTATATGAAGAAGAATGCAGCATCAGGAGTGGAGGAAGACTCATTAACAGCCTGAGATATACAGATGACACAACTGTGCTTGCTAAAAGAGAAGAGGACTTGAAGCACTTACGGATGAAGATCAAAGAATACTGTCTTTAGTATGGATCACACCTCAACATAAAGAAAACAAAAATCCTCACAAATGGACCAATAAGCAACACCATGATAAATGGAGAAAAGATTGAACTTGTCAAAGATTTCATTTTACTTGGATCCACAATCAACACTCATGGAAGCAGCAATCAAGAAATCAGATGCCATATTGCACTGGGTAAATCTACTGCAAACTCTTTAAAGTGCTGAAAAGCAAAGATGTCTCTTTGAAGACTAACTGCACCTAACCAGGCCATGGTATTTTCAATCATTCATAAGCATGTGAAAGATGGACAATGAATAAAGAAGTCTGAAGAAGAATGGATGCTTTTGAATTGTGGGCCACTATATCTCAGATCTCTAAGGGTAGGGCCACAGATTTATAGGTTTCAAGAGTTGGATCTTTATCAATTTGGTTCCAGAGTGTAGGGCTGCTATTAAAGTACGCCACAAGGATGGTGCCACCACCAAAAGCTGAAGGAGTGAGGCTGCCATGCCCAAGGAGAAGAAGAATGGTACCTTCCAGGGCCAACAAGATAGAGTCACTACCCAGATGGACTAAGAGAATGGGGTCACCTGAAGCCAAGAGAGTAGAGTTACCAACCCAGAGAGCCTAGAAGGTGGAGCTGAAACCCAGTACCTAGGGGCTATTCTGAGAATCCAGAGAGCATGGCCAACACCCAGAGTCTGGAGGGTAGGGTCTTTACCCTGATGGTCTCAGAGACAAGTGGACTGTTTTCAATACTTCAGAGCTAATGTAATTTGTTCTGCTGGGTTTGGGGCTTGTTTGGTACCTGTTATCCCTTCTTTCTCTCTAATTTATCCTATTTGTAATGGAAATGTCTGCTTGTACTTTGGAAACAGATAATTTGTAGTCAAGATTTCAAAGGTACACATGAAGATAAATTTGTCTCAGAATGGAATACACTTAAAGTCACACCCGTATTTTAATTTAGATCTTTCAGAAGATGAGATTTTGGGCTTGGGGTTGATTTAGGACTTTTGGGATGATGTGATGAGATGAATGTGCTTTGTATGTGGCAAGGAAATGAATTGAGAGGGGCAACAAAGGGTGAAATGTTATGGATTGAATTATTCCCAAAAAATGTACCGTAAATTCTAAATTCTATGTCTGGTTATGGGACCTCTGGTGGCATAGTGCCTAAGGCATTTGACTGCTAACCAGAAGGCTGGTAGTTCAAACCCACCAGCCAACCAGCCACTCCTCAGAAGGAAGACTGGGCAATCTACTTCCATAGACATACCACCTTAGAAATCCAAAGAGGGATGGCTATGAGTCAAAATTTCTTGATGGCAGTGAGTTTTGGTTTTTTGTTTTTTGTTTTATGTCTGTGGTTATAATCTCACTTGGGAATGGGTTGTCTTTTGTACGTAAATTGGGCAGGATTGCTGTAGGGTGTCTTGAATTAATCTCTTTTGAGACATAAAATGATAAAATAAGCAAGCTAAGAAAGAGACATGGGGAAGATAGATGCTAAGATACACGGAGATCTCCAAGGCACTAAGAAGCAGAAGCTGAAGAGATAAGGACCTTCCTCCAGAGTTAACAGAAAGAAAGACTTCTCCTAGAGCCGATGCTCCAAATTTAGAATTCTAGCCTCCTAAACTGTGAGAAAATAAGTTTGTTTGTTAATGTCACCCATTTGTGGTATTTATGTTATAGCAGCACTACATAACTAAGACCCCATGTTACAATGAAGCAAAAGATGGAACCTGGATAATCAACTAAAAAGTAAGTGCTTCTACCCCCTCCCTAAATAACTAAGGGATACCTTTCCAGAGAGACGCATCTGATCCCTGATTATTTCTCAAGATTTCTCTCTATTCTCAGATCAAACTCTTCTGAACTCTCCACCTCTGGAAAGTCTTCCCTGACTATTAAAAAAAAAAAAAAATTCAGACTTGCTTGGTTTTTTCCCTTATGATCTCCAATCGTTCAATAAATCTCTAAACATGGAAAGTCTCTTCTGGCCCTCATCAGCATCAATGCTAAAAGTGGCTGGGGCAGCAGGAACAGACAAGGTGGACATCGGTAGCTGGGCTTGGTGTTTGGCTGCAGCCCTTCTTATCACCTACAGTGTCCTCCCTGTCCTGGAATTCACCACAGCAGCCTTCCCAACCATCTTCATTCTCCTCCAGTTATATTTCTTCCCTTGCTCCTTCACTCTCAAAGATGACCTCTCCACCTACTTCCCTGGGAAAATTGAGAACATCTGATGAGAACTCCCACAAGTTTCCTCCCAACTCCTTAAGTTTTCTTTGGATCATCACCCAAACTTTCCTCCTTCCCACCCATCTTGGAAGAAAGTCTCTCTGCCACATAGCTAGGTTAACCCCTTCTTCTGCCTCCCATCATGCTGGGCCTCCCTGTAATGACTGTGATCTCTGTTTTCCAATGCCTGCTTCTCCAATTCCTCAACACATGCTCAAACCTTCTTGCCCCAAAATATATAAACACACAAACACTCGTAACATCCCATCTTGATCTACTGTTTAATCTCCAGTCTTTCTTCACCAGTCTCCCTCCAAGCCTTCTACTTCCTCTCCTCATTTTATGTTCTCAATTAAACAATATATTGTCTAAACATCATCCAGCACTAAATTTGGATTGATAGATAGATAGCTGCCATTGAAGATAGAGTCAACTCTGATTTACAGTGACCCTATGTACAACAGAATGAAATGTTGTTCAGTTCTGCACCATCCTCACAATCACCAGTACATTCAAATTCATCATTGCAACTATTTCACCAAACATGGTGTCCTACTATAGCAATTGGGAGCTCTGATAGTGTAGTGCCTAAGGCACTTGACTGCTCACCAGAAGGCTGGAGGTTCAAACCCACGAGCCACTCCTCGGAAGGAAGGTTGGGCAATCTACTTCCATAGTGATACTGTCTCGGAAACCCACAGAGGGGTCACTATGAGTCAGATCTGACTCAATGGCACATAACAACAACAACAACAACTATAGCAACTGATCTCTCCTGATGACATGTCCATAGTCAGTAAGTTGGACAATGTTCTGTTTTGATGTGTAGGATTTTTACTAGTTCATTTTCAGAAGTTGATCACCAGGCCTTTCTTCCTAATCTGTCTTAGTCTGAAATTTCCACTGAAACCTGTCCATTATGTTTGATCCTGCCGGTAAATGAAATACTGGTGACATAGCTTCCAGTATCACAGTAACATACAAACCACCACAGTACAACAAACAGACAGACAGGTGGCAGAACACTAAATTTAGAAAATGCCGAATATGTATTGGTCCCCATTCCTTGGTCCCATGCCTCTTGGCTCTTCCTCTCTCCCGTCTATTGAAATTGTCTTCTCACAGGTCAAACCAAAGCAAAAGTCTACATTTGTAAGCTACTCAGCTTCCACTGCCAACAGCACTCTTGCATCTCAAGATGAGCATTCTCTTCTTTGGTTTAACTCCAACCTTTCCTACTGTTCATTTTAAGTACCTTGGCCTGTTCTCTGCACTATCTTTATTCCATAATGATACTCATTGCTGCCATCTTCACCTTGCATTTCCCAGACCTATCTTCCCACTTCCTAAGTCTGTTTTATCTGCTAAATACTCAGACCTCCAGATATCTGCTAAATACCCCCAGCTACCTGTCTGACATACCTGTAAGCATGACCTACTAGTTCCTCAAACTCTAGTTATCCAAAGTATAACTACTATGAAATACCACAGACCATTTTTAAAAACTTTCAGGAAGCTGCTTATAGGATTCTTTCTGGAAGCAGGAACTGGTGTCATATTGAGGTTTAACAGGACTATAGGTAGAAGCAATAAATGATTTTACCTGTCTGGAGAAAAGTGTGAGACACAAAACAAGGTAAGATCCTGACCTAGAGCAGCAAAGTTTCTGTGTTTGGAATTGTATGTTTGCTTCTTGGTTCTTCTGAAGTTTACACTTTGACAGATACATCATCAAACTAGATAAACATTGCCTGCATGCCTGAAGACAGAAAATGAAGTAGTTACTTTATATGCAAGTCAAGGCACAATAGCATCACATGGAGCACTAGATGATGGGTGTTTCTGACTCTGGCACAGTGGATCATGAAAAGTTGTGATCTCTTTTCTTCTTATTGTTCATACTGTAAATGCTTTGGTTACATTAATTAAATGGCATGTCCAACCAGACTCTATCCCTCCAATTGTCTGTGATCTGTTAAGCATCTTTCTGTGATCAAGATTCACTTTTCTGAGTGTGAGTGTCTGCATCTGCTTTCCTAATCACATCCCCAAATTCCAAGTATTTTAGTGAGTTATGTTCTCCTGGAAAATACTAGTGCTAACATTTACCTCTCCGAGTTAGGGAAGTTAAGAAGAGTTGATAAATGCTTGGCTATACATCATATGTCCCTCCTTACCATTAGAAAGAAGAATAATCTCTCTTTTAAACAAAGAAGAATGAAAGTTCCCCTCCTCCACCAGGAGCTTGACCCCATCTAAGGCCTCCTGCTAATTCCAGGCCTCATGCTAGAATCAGGGAGGCCTGAGCCCCCGGGATACTCACCACCCCTCTCAGCCTGACCTGTGGCATTCACAGCTTCCGAGGATCATAATCTGTTCCATATTCAAGCAGGCTCTCCAAAGCAAAGGATAATCATTCTCACACACACAGTCACTCCACACTTTCTTTCTCACTCACATCCGTTTAAGGTTGAGAACAAGAGGGGATTGAGTTCTTCCCTTCCTGGCACAGTGTAGTTCCTTGACTTTTGTTTAATCAATAAGCCATGCACAAAGTGGCCTGCCCATTAGAAAGTAGGTAATTATAAAAGTGCCTTCTCCCAGTTTAAAAGGAGCATCTGAACAAAGCCACATACACTACTAAAGAAGTATAAGAAGCAAGAAGGTACAAACACTCTTAGGTACAAATAATTGTTGGGACATGTACATGTAGCGGAAGACAACTGAATGATTCCAGTAGTTTCCTCTAACTACCATTTTATTTCATTTTAATTCAAAACTGTATCAGCTTTCAGATTCATCCATCAATGTTGTTGTTGTTGTTATGTGCTGTCGAGTCGGACCCGACTCATAGCAACCCTTCTTTGGGTTGCCGAGGCAGTATCACTGCGGAAGTATTGCCCAACTTTCCTTCCAAGGAGTGGCTGGTGGGTTTGAGTGTCTTCTGGTTAGCAGTTAAGTGCCTTAGGCACTATGCTACCAGAGCTCCTAAACCATGGTTAGATGGCACAAAGTAGGTGGCAATGACTTAATAGTATGCATGTTGTAAGGCCCAAGGGCCTTTTCCATCCTTGTCAAGGGTAGTGCTAACCTTTTCTCCTTTCATAAAATATTCATCAATAGGGAAGTTGGAATTAAGAGTGGAGACTCATTTGAGAAATTTCCAGGACCTAAGATGAAGCAGGTACTGCTCCAAGAAAACCTAGCCATTAGCCTGGCAATAAACCTAGGTTCCTTAGCTCTACTGCACACAGTCTACCAGGAATTCCTGACTCTACTTCTCAGCTCCTGTTCACATCCTTTATCATGACCTTTTTAACTCAAGGCAAAATCGTTTCTTGGCTGGAATACTACAATAGATGACCTACTAGACTTCCTGCCTCTCCTACCCTCATAATCCAGTCTCCACATGACAGCCAGAGAGAGCATTTTAATACCTAATTCACTTCCAAAACTTCCTCATTTCCCTTTGAATGAATTCCAAATTCTTTACATATCTACATAATTCCTGGGTCCCCTTCCTACATCTTTTCCCTCATTCCCCAATATTCTCACCCTCACTCACTAGACTTCAGCCACATTAGCTCCCTGGCTGTCCATCCTGTCCATATATAACATGAGCCTCTTCCCTATTGCCTTGTATTGGGTTCCCAAGAAGGAGAACCCCTGATTAGTATCTTAGTTAACTGGTACTGTTGCAACAGAAATACTACAGTAGATGGCTTTAAAGAACAGAAATTTATTTTCTCACAGTTCTGGAGACTAAAAGTCCAAATCAAGGTTTTGACCATGTCAGTTCTTTCTGTGAGCTGCTCTCCTGATTTCTGGTACCTACTGGCTATCTTTAGCATTCCTTGGGTATTTCTTGATGCCAGTCCTCTTCCCATCCCCATATGTGTCTCTGTATCTATTCTAGCCTGTTTATAACTCAGAAGTAATTAGGTTTAGGATCCACTCTACCTTGTTATGACCTCATTAACAACAAAATATTACTTCTAAATAGAATCTCATTCACTGGTACAAGGGCCAGGAATTCAACACTTGTTTTGGTGGCACACGGTTCAATCATAACACAGGGATTTATGTGCACATACTTTATGGAGGGAGGGCTCAAACCTCAAAGCTGTGGGACAACGAGAAAAGCAAAACAGCTGGAAAGGAAGATGGTGTGGTAGACATAACCCACATGATCACTCCATCTTCCAATTGAGACTCTGAATAACTAGGTAAAGCAGATACAAATAATGATATTGGGGTTATGAGCAACTAAGGAGAAGATAAAGTATTAGATTCAGTGAAGGCAAAGAAAGCGAGCAGGTTTAAAACTGGGAAAATAGGCAGGTCAGCCCAGCCAGTGGAGATGGAGAGGAATCTTCAGAAATACAAAAGAGGTCAAGCAAAAGTGTGGGGTGCACTGCAGAATTCACAGGTGTTGGGGACTCAGAATAGTCACACCCAGAGTTTTTCAAGGTGAGCTGGAGCTTTGATGGGGAGTAAAGATCTTATGGGAAATGGATCAAGACCCCCCCCCTTGACTTGGGCTGCTGTGGACTCCAGAGGGGAGTGGGAGAAAGGTAAGAGAAGAGCCAGCCCTCCAAGTAGGCAGAGCCCTGGAGCAAGTGCACAGCAATGGGCTTGGGACCAACTCTTGGAAACCCTTTTTAATTTGGATTGGATCTGTGTACTTGGTTTCTGTGGCTTGTTGATCCACCCAGAAAAGGGTATTCCCTTTTCCTTTGGGGCTACTCCTGGATTTGAAACATGAGACTTTTACTGACAACTGGGCATCATCTTCAGCAGAGGGCCCTAAAAAGACCCAGGCTGCTCTGCCCATTCCTGCATTGCTGATTGAATTATCTTGCCCCAAATGCAGAAAACTTCTGCCTTGCCATCCTGTGGTTCACTTCTGGTGGTTTTGTTTTTTTTCTGTTTGTTTGTTTTCTTTTTTTCCCTGCCTCACCTAATAGAAGGAATATATTAAACCTCCAGTAGGAAACCATAGCTACTACACTGAACACTTCAAGCAATAGACTGGTAACACCAATAGCTCCTACACCACAGGATCAATGACAGATGGTGGACACACCTGTTTGTCCTAATACCAAATCCTCTTCACAACAAACAAAGATCTTCACCCACATTCCCACCAGTGATTGCATCAACACAGGGTGAACTGGAGAGACACTAAGACAGCTGAGTTAATAAACTAAGAAGTACACCTGCTACACACTCCCAGATATAGTAAAACATAAAATCAGAGTGAAACAAATCAATACATAGCTAACAATTAAAGACAACAACTTCAAAATGTCTAGGAAACAACAGACAAACTCAAAAAAAAAAAGGAGGCGGGGGACAAAATGCTAGAAACAAAAGTCGAGAGTAAAGAATTATATGTACCTTACTGAAGAGGAATATATATATATATATATATATATATATATGGAAGATATGTATAAAGGAAGATATAGATATAGATATATATCACCCTCTAAGAGCTCAAAAAACCAAAAACAAAACTCACTGCCATCAAGTTGACTCCAACTTTGAGTTTCTGAGCTGGTAAATCTTTACAGAAATAGATTTCCCAGTCTTCTTTCCAAGGAGTGGCTGGTGGGTTTCAACTGCCAGCTCTCTCTGGTTGGCAGTCAAAAGCCTCAGGCATTAAGCCACCAGAGCTTCTTGAGGAAACTGTAAACAGAAATGAGAAGACAGACAGTATCCTGAAAGAATTCAGGAAAATCATTCAAGAACAAAATAACAAGATAAATACACGATTAGAACTCATACCAAAACAACTATTAGAAATTCAGAGGATGAACATTAAAATTACAGAGATAGACAACACAGTGGAAGGAAAAAAGAGTGGAGTAGAACTGTCTGAAGAACATATTTGCCAGCTAGAAGACAAATCCCTTGATGCCAGCCTGTATGAAGAAAAATCAGAACAAAGATTTAAAACAAATGAACGAACATAAGAGTTATATGGGATGACATGAAAAGAAACAATATACATCTGATTGGAATACTAGAACAAGAGGAGGCAAAAATAACACAGAGAAAATTATTGAAGACTTGCTAACAGAAAATTTCCTACATATCATGAAGGAAGAAAAGATATCCATTCAACAAACCCCATACAGGATAGATCCCAAGAGAAAGTCACCAAGACATATTATAATCAAACTTTCCAAGACCAAAGACAAAGAAGGAATCTTAGGAGCAACTCAGGAGAAACAAAATGTCACCTACAATGGACAACCAGTAAGACTAAGCTCTGATTTCTCAGCAGAAACCATGCAGGCAAGAAGGCAGTGGGATGGTATATAAAGGCTTGAAGGAAAGGAACTGTCAACCAAGAATTATACACCCAGCCAAACTATCCCTCAAATATGAGGGTGAAATCAAGACATTCTCAAACAAACAGAAATTGAGGGAATTTGTGAAAACCACACAAAACCTACAATAAATCCTAAAGGGAGCCCTTCCAATAGAGAGCCACAACAGAGAACAACAAATTAAAATCAAGACACTTGACACCACCACCTAGAAACCAAATCAGAAAAAGATTCTCAAAATAAGCTCATAAGAAATTATATAGAGAAATAAGGGAGTCAATCTGCAGATGACACCAGCAACAAAGAAAACAGAGGGAATAAAAGTTTTAATTATAAAACTTCCAAATGGTGAAGAAGACAAGACAATGTCTTTATAGAATAGACTATTCCAAACTTAGGGAGATAAGAATTTACTTCAGGGTAAACACAAAGAGAATTAACAATCTTTATAAGCAAACTCAGGAGAAAAAAAGGGGGGGGGAGCTTAATAAGTACAAAACCAAAAATAATGAAGAAAAGAGAAGAAACACTTGATAACAAAATGAACTCAACACAGAAACATAGTTGGAACAAGGAAATCACCAACAACACAACAAAAAACACAACAGAATGACAATAAATTCATACCTATCATAATTACACTCAATGTGAATGGACTAAATGTACCAGTCAAGAGAAAGAGAGTGGCAGATTGGATAAGAAAAAAAGACTCATCGATATGCTGCCTACAAGAGACCCACATTAGACACAAAGATAAAAATAAATTAAAAATTGAGCAGTGAGAAAAAAATACATCAAGCTAATGGCAACCAAAAAAAGAGCAGGAGTGGCAATATCTGATAAAATAAACTTCAAGGTGAAAAACAGCGTGAGGGACAAAGAAAGATGCTATATGATGCTGAAAGAGTCCATTGGCCCAGAGGATATTACCATAATAAATAACTATGCACCCAATGAAAAAGATTCAAAATACATAAAGCAAATATTAACTGAATTGAATGGAAAAATAGACAACTCTATAATAAGTGTAGGAGATTTTAACATACCACTTTCAAGGAGGGACAGAACAGCTGGAAAAAAGATTCAGCAAAGTAACAGCAGAACTCAACAACACAATCAAAGAACTCGACCTCATAAACATATAGAGAGCACTCCACCTAACAAAAGCACAATACACATTCTTCTCCAGTGCACATGGATCATTCTCCAGAATAGACCATATATTAGGACACAAGCCTCAATAAATTAAAAAAAAACATTGAAATACTATGAAACACCTTTTCAGATCATGATGCTATAAAATTAGAAATCAATAATAAGAAGATCAAAGAAAAAAAATCAAGTATGTGGAAACTGAATAATGTACTTCCCAAAAGCTACTGGGGAATAGAAAAAATAAAAGGTGGAATTAAAAATTCCTAGAAACTAATGAGAATGAAGATACAACTCACCAAAACCTAAGGGATATAGCAAAAGCAGTACCCAGAGGTCAATTTATAGCAATAAAGGCACACATCAAAAAAAGAGGAAAGAATCAAAATCAACACTTTAACTCAACAGATCCAAAAATTACAAAAACAGCAACAAAGAAATATACAGTATCCAGAAGTAAGGAAATAATAAAGATCAGAGCAGAAATAAGTGAATCAGAAAACAAAAAATAGATAAAATCAACAGAATAAGAAGCTGGTTCTTTGAAAAGATTAACAAAATTGACAAACAAATTTAACAAAGGAAAAGAAAGAGAAGATGCAAATAATATGAACAATAAATGAAAAAGGTGAGATCACAAGAGAACCAACTGAAATCAAAAAGATAGTAACAGAATATTATGAAGAATTGTACTCCAACAAATTTGAGAACCTAAAAGGGATGGACAAGTTTTTACAAAGACCTACCTAAATTATCCCTGTCAGAGAAAGCACATACTTTAACAGACCCATAACAAAAGAAGAAATTGAACAGGTCATAAAAAGAAACTCCCCACAAAAAAACATCCTGGCCCAGACAGCATCACTGGAGAATTCTACCAAACATTCAGGAAAGAGCTGACAGTCACACTATTCCAGAACACAGAAAAAGGTGGAATACTCTGAAATTCATTATGAAGCAAGCATTACACTGATACCAAAACCAGGGAAAGACACCACTAAAAAGGAAAACTACAGACCTATATCCCTTGTGGATATAGAGGTAAATATCTTCAACAAAATCCTAGCAAACAGAATCCAACAACATATCAAAAAAATAATACATCATGACCAAGTGGGATTCATACCAGATATGCAAGGATGGTTCAACATCAGAAAAACAATCAATGTAATTTACCACATAAACAAAAGAAAAGAACTATATGATCATATCAATCGACAAAACAACACACTCAATAAAATCGAACACCCATTCCTCTTCAAAACTCTCAGCAAAATAGGGATAGAAGGGGAAATCCTCAACATAATAAAGGTCATATATGCAAAATCAACAGTCAGCATTATCATTAATGGAAAAAGACTCAAAGCATTCCCCCTGAAAACAGGAACCAGACAAGGATGCCCTCTGTCACCACTTCTATTTAACGTTGTATTAGAAGTCTTAGCCAAGGCAATAAGGCAAGAAAGAGAAATAAAAGCCATCTAAATTGGCAAAGAAGTAAAGCTATTTCTGTCTGCAGATGACATGATCTTATACACACAAAACCTAAGAGATTCAGCAAAAAAATTACTAGAACTAATAGAAAGGTTCAGCAAAGTGTCAGGATACAAGGTCAACATACAAAAATAAGTTGCATTCTTCTACATCAACAAAGAGCCTTCTGAAATAGGAAATAAGGAAAACAATATCATTTACAACAGCTACCATAAAGATAAAATACTTAGAAATAAATCTTACCAGGGAAAAAAAGACCTATACAAAGAAAACTACAAAACACTGCTACAAGAAACTACAAGGGATCTACATAAATGGAAGAACATACCTTGTTCACAGATAGGAAGACTGAATATTACGAGAATGTCAATACTACCCAAAGCAGTCTACACATTCAATGCAATCTCGATCCTGATTTCACCATTTTTTAAGGACATGGAAAAACAAATGACTAACTGTATATAGAAAAGAAAGAGACTTCGGACAAGCAAAGCACTGCTGAAGAAGAAAAACAAAGTAGGAGGTCTCACACTTCTGAATCTCAAAACTTACTATACAGCCATATTAGTCAAAACAGCATGGTATTGGTGCAATGATACAGAGATAGACCAATGGAACAGAATAGAAAACTCAGAAATAAATCCACCCACCTACAGACTGCTGATCATTGACAAGGACCAAAACCCATTAAATGGGGAAGAGATAGCCTCTTTAACAAATGGTGCTGGCAAAATTGAGTATACACTTGCACAAAAATAAAACAAGACCCATACCTCACTCATACAGAAAAACAAACTCAAGTTGGATCAAAGACTTAAATGTTAAACCCAAAACTATGAAGGTCATCAAAGATAAAATAGGGGCAAATCTAGGGGCCCTAATTTATGGCACCCAAAATGCACAGGCACTGGAAGACAAACTAGATGACTGTGACCTCTTAAAAATTAAATTCTTACGTGCATCTACAGACTTCTCCAAAAGAGTACAAAGAGAATCTACAGATTGGGAAAAAATATTTGGCTGTGACATATTGGACAAGGGACTCATCTCCAAAATTTATGGAAAACTTCAATACCTCAACACCAAAAAGACAAACAACCCAATTAAAAAATGGGCAAAGGACACTAACAGACACTTACTAAAATTATACAGGCAGCCAACAAACTCATGAGGAAATGCTCATGATCATTAGACATTGTTGTTGTTGTTGTTGTTATGTGCCATCGAGTCGACCCCGACTCATAGCTACCCCTCCTTGGGTTTCCGAGGCAGTATCACTACGGAAGTAGGATTGCCCAACCTTCCTTCCGAGGACATTAGAGAGATGCAAATAAAAAAAAAAAAATGAGATATTATCTCATCCCCACAATAATAGCAAAGTTCAACAAAATTAAAAGTAACAAATACTGGTGAGGCTGTGGAGAGATTGGAACTCTCATACACTGCTGGTAGGACTGCAAAATGGTACAACCATTGTGGAAAGTGGAATGGCGTTTCCTTAAAAAACTGAAAATAGAAATACCATTTGATCTACCAATTCCATTACTAGGAATATATCCTAAAGAGGTGAGAGATAGAACACAAATAGACATATGCACACCCATGTTCACTGCAGCACAATTCACTATAGCAAAGAGATGGAAACAATTTAAATGACTATCAACAGATGATTGGATAGCCAAACTATGGTACTTTCACACAATGGAATACTATGCAACACTAACGAATAACGAAGAATACACAAATCATCTTAAAGCATGGGTGAATTTAGAGGAATTATGCTGAGTGAAATAAGTCAATCACAAAAGGACAAATATTATATAAGCCCACTATTGTAAAAAGTCAAAGAAAGGTTTATTCATGGAAAGAAACTCACTTTGTTGGTTACTGGGGATGGGAAGGAAGTGGAGGGAAAATTTCAGACTATTCAGGGGACACATGTTGATTTATGTGAAGGGAGGAATGGGACAGAAAGAGTCTTTGAGCAGCATGGGGACATTGGGAAAAGTAAAGACACTAAAATATATACAAAAGTTATAGATAATAGAGACAAATACTATTACATGCATAACATTTCAGTATCACTAGCACCAAAAACCAGGCTACAGATTAATGCATAGACAGGTGAGAAGATCAGGTGGGGGTAGGCAAACAGGAATATACCCTAGACCAAGGATAGATTTGGCTGAGGATAATCTTACCTTTGCACTTGTGCTACAAAATTAGCCACATACATTACATTAGCAACAGAAGACAAGGTTGGAGTAACTTCTCAAACACAATCAAACATTTTGTGAGAGAGAATTACCAGGCCGGTGGGCTCAGGACCATAGTCTCAGGGGACATCATGATTAATTGCTACACATAGTTCATAAAAATTTTGCTCTACAACCTACTTTGGTGAGTAGCAACTGAGGTCTTAAAAGCTTCTGAGTGGCCATCTAAGATGCAACTATTGGTCTCTTCTTGCTTTGGGTGGCATAGTGCCTAAGGCACTTGACTGCTAACCAGAAGGCTGGAGGTTCAAACCCACCAGCCACTTCTCGGAAGAAAGATTGAGCAATCTACTTCCGTAGTGATACTGCCTTGGAAACCCAAGGAGGGGTCGTTATAAGTAGGATCTGACTCAACAGCAGTGAGTTTGTTTGGTTTTGGTTTGTCTGGAGCAAAGAAGAGTGAAGAAAATCAAAGTCATCTGGAAACAATTAGTCCAAATGTAAGATGGACCACAAGGACCTCAGCCTCCACGACCCAGAGACCAGAAGAACTAGATGGTGCCCAGCTACCAATGCCAACTGCTCAGAAAGGGATCAAATCTGGAGATTCTGGATAGAGTTAGAGGAAAAATATGGAACAAGATTCAAAAACACAAAAATGACCAGAATTACTGGTCAGAAAGAGACTGGTGGAACTGCTGAGACTATGGCCCCAGGTTACCTTTCAGGCCTAGAAATGGCCTCACTCTCATGAATTGGATCTCAGCCCAACAGTAGAAATATCTACATGTTGAATACCTACCCCAGGTCGATGTGCCCACCTATTCTAGGGAGATGCACCACTTGGATCAATCAGCCATGAGACACCAGAGAGGTAGCACTTACATAGAGGGAAAGCCGGATAGATAGAAATGCATAGATGAGAAGGGCACAGGGAGCAGGTGGTCACAGGGAAGAGATGGGGGGAAAGGTTTTAATGGTTGGGGACAGTAATCAGGGCCATGAAATCAGATGTGCATGAACTGTTGAATGTAAAACAAGTTTGCTCTGTAAATTTGCACCCAAAACATAATTTTAAAAAATAAATAAATTTTAAAAAGAAGAAGAAGAAAAGAAAAGCAGAACAGTGAAAGGGAAGAAGCCAGGCAGAGATATGATCTCTTCTGGAGACTCGGCCCAGCCTGATCCACAGGAATCTCTGGAGCATGAACAGCAACACAAAGTAGCCCTGTTCATTGCAAGGGGCCCAGCATCTTGCACCCCTGTACAGTCCTTGGCTGTTAGCTACTTTCAAGGGAGGACATAACCCCCAAGGCATTCTCCTTCAGCAATTTCAGGGCAATTGCAGTTGGGAGCATTTAGCAACCAATGCTCACAGAAGCTGTGGGATGGGCTCCTTGGCCCAGGAAGGGGATCTGGGATGGACACCTGCAGTTCTGTAGGTCCACTTTTAGAACCTGTTTTAACTATTCTTCCCACTTGAAACATTCTCTTTCCAGACCTTCCTGTGTCTGGGTTCTTATTAGTTGCATCTTGGTACAAATGTCACCTTTTTTCTGTGGCCATCCCTAACAATTTAGCTGAAGTAGCTACTCTGCCACTCTGCATCCTGGTAATTCTATCTCATTATCTCATATTATAGTTAAGAATGTTTTTTATATTTGAAATAATATATTCTGTTTATTTTTTGCTTACATGTTCTTTGGCTGTCTTTCTTACTAGAATATAAAGTCCATGAGAGCAGAAATCTTGTCTTGTTCCCCAATCTAATGTAAAGTCAAAAGATTCAGCAATCAGAATTCCTGGTTCAAATTCTGAGTCCACCATTTACTAACTATGTATGTTTGAGAAAGTTAATTAACTTCTTATAGTGACAAATTAATAGGGGTACTGGGATGATAAAATGAGTTGATATATGTAAACTGATTAGAAGAATGTCTGAGACATTAATCACTCAAAAAATTCTAGCCTAGAAGATGCTTAGCATATGAATGGATGCATGCATGGGTGAAGAAAGGAAGCATTTCCCTGGCATCTCAACATTCCACCCTGCACAAGCTACATGATGTGTGGCAAAGACCATTGATATTTCTTTGACTTTTACTCTTTAAGGATACCAAAGTTCTTATTCTCTTTACCAGCCATCCGTCAGTAGACATACAAAATACCCAAATTATTTTTATTTTTCATTTTCTTTATGATGCCTGAAAATCAGTCAATATTCCCATCTCAACCACATTCATTGCTGAGTCTATAGATTTAAAGTGTTAATTTCCTGGGACATCATGCTAAACCTTGAAAGCAAGCCATCAACCTTCAGCCATAAGCAGTCACCCTTCCAACAACCCTTGCCCACTGCTACTTTTGGGCCAACCCTGCCATATGATTAAATAAGCTGGCTGCATCCACAGGAAAGGAAGCTTTCAGTAAGCTTCAGCCACCAAATGAGCTGTGGTTTTGTCTGTGGCCTGGATGAAATGGGCAATGAAGTGATTAGTTCAACTCTCTTCTGGAAAAGAGTTTTTATTGGAAGTAAGAAACAGGGGTAGTCATTAAACAAATATAAAATGGCCACTTTCTGTCAGCAGGCACAGTAGGGAACATAAAGATGAACCATAACATAGGATGAGATGAAGAATAAAAGGCCCAGTTCAGAAGTAGTTGTAATGAGAGGAATATCTTTTTTCATTTTTTTTTTTTTCACTAAAATTTCTCTTAAGAACTACACTGTTCTTGTTTAGATGGAAAAATCTAATGAAATGTTTGGGATTTAGTGAAAGATAACTTAAGGGTTGGTATCTTAAGCTAAAACCAAAAAAAAAAAAAAAACCAAATGCACTGCCGTTGAGTCAGATCTGACTCATAGAAACCCCTCCTTGGGTTTCCAAGGCAGTATCACTACAGAAGTAGATTGCCCAACCTTCCTTCCGAGGAGTGGTCTGTGGGTTTGAACCACCAGCCTTCTGGTTAACAGTGAAATGCCTTAGGCACTACGCCACCTTAAGCTGCTAAACTGTTATTGGGAGATAAGGAAGTGTATTTGTCCCAGAGGAGAGAGGAGGAAATGAAGAGGAAGTAGGGTGCAGATGGAAACCAGAGAAGTTACAAATGGCTTCTTACATATATATTGACCCCCAACTTTCAGTAAGGTGCCTAAATTCAAGAATTCCTATTGTAAGGAGAGTTTTTATAGAAATGAGTAGAGGATTTTCTGTACCCGCTGACTTGAGGTGATACACGTGCCACACCTACTCTGCAGGAGCCAAAGAAGACCCTGGAGATGAAAGAATCATGGAAGGTATTAGACCTTTATGGCCATGAGAAGAGTTTGCACCAAGTTAACCAGATCTCCAAGGGATGGGAGGACTCAGTAATCATTGGACCACATCTAGATACCTGTGCAATCAACCAAAAGATACAAGACAGATATCCATGACTCAATGACAGCCTCAGTGGTCTCATTTCCAAAACAAGGCCTAAGATCTTTATCATAGGCCCAAATTCAAGACAATGGGCCATACTAAGCAGTAACAGAGGTTTCAGAAATAGTACAAGGAAGGGAAGACCAGTGGAGATCACCCAACAGCTCTTCTCTTTCTACATCGTCTTCCTGGATCATCTCATTCATTCTCTTAGTGTTAATTCCCATTTTGTCTGAAAAAATCTCGAGCCTAGTGTTGTTCTCACTGGACACATCTGGCTCCTGAGCACATGAAATGTGACTAGAGGGAAAATAATAATTTTAAATTTTAAATTTATTTAAGTTTTAAAAAATGATACTGGATTGAGTTATTAGAAAGCTTTTAAGTATGTTTTGAACAATTTGGGTATATGGATGTACTTCTTTAACAATAAATGTTTCAACTGCCAATGACAATTTAGCATCCAAATTGAATTGTACTATAAGTGTAAAATATACACTAGATTTAAAAGATTTATCAGAAAAAGTGTAAAAGTCCCATTAGTTTTCAAATTGATTTCATGTTGAAATAATGATATTGTGAATATATTGGATTAAATAAAAGTAGAATTAGAATTAATTTCATGTGTTTTGATTTTTAAAGAGCTCTGGATGTCTAGTGATTAAGGCATTTGGCTGGTAACCAAAAGTTCAGTGGTTTGAACTCACCAACTGCTCCAGGGAAGAAAAATGAAGCAGTCTGCTTCCATAAAGATTTACAGCCCTGGAAACACAATGGAAGTCGCTGAGTTGGAATCAACTTGAAGGCAGTGAGGTTTTCTTTGGTTTTCTTTTGTTTTTGGTTTTGGTTTTGTGTTTTTTTATCATTATTATTGTCATTGCTTTTTAAATGTGTTTTAGAATGGCTTCTCAAACATTTAAAGTTATTTATGCGTTTTCATTATCTTTTTATTGGACAGCACTGCTCTAGAACCATATAGCCACGTCTCCCCTTAGATCTTTCATAAATACCCCAAACTTATCACATCAAAAATCAAACATTATATTTTGTTCCAAACCACATATTTTAATGTCTTCCTCCTTTAAAATTTCCTAAATGCCTTTTAGCTTATGCTGGACAAAAATCTGAGATTTATCTTTGATGCTCCACAGTCTTCATTTTTACTGTTTTCCATTTCTGGAGTGCTCACTAGTCCCTTTTGCCTAGCTTATTTTTTCTGGTCTATGATCATTATCTTAAACATCATGTCCTCAAGGTGGCAGGTGCTGTCCCACCTCATATTTCTTCAGCCCACTGAGTTCATAGAAACTAGTTATAATTTCCAGTATGCCAACAGCTTCCCACCTTAAGGCCTGCATCTTTCTTTTCTTTGGCCTGAGCTAGAGTGGAGAAGTAGAAGGGTATAAACACTACAAGAAGCAATCAATGGGAGAGGAAGGAGTTCTGGTTAAGATGGTTTCTTAGATAGGGTGCACTTTAATACTCCCCTACAATAAAGATTCTGGAAACCAAGTGAAACAGATATAAGCAACAACTCCAGATCTCTGAACTTCAAATTGAAGATAAGAACTAGAATGACAACCAATTATAAGAGAGTTAGAACAAAATCAGCAGGAAAGTAGAGAATCTCAAAGCATCCATGCCTGATGGGCTGACCTAGCACAGCATGTCCATTTTGAAATGGCAGCAAACAACATCCCAAGGTGAGGAGCCACGGAAGGCAACATTACAGAAAACACAGCAGGAGACAGAGACACTGAGTAAACAAGCCTGGAAAGAAACAAGGTAGGCAGATGATGTGCCAGGTCCAAACTAGTCCGAAAAAGGAGATATGTGGTAGTGCTATAACTTTGAAACCAGAGGAACCCAAAGAAATGCCACTGGATCAAAGTGAGGCAGACCAAATCATTGGAACCTCGGGATGGGGGATTGATGCACTTCTATGGTGATACATGTGCAAGTACAGGAAGGTGGGTGGGAGCTTTAGAGTACTTGGCAAGTGCAGAGAAGGGAAGGACCAGCCTTCACTGCAAGTAACCCCTGAAGACCTGCCCACTGCTTGTCTGACTTATCCTCTATAGCAACCAACCCTACATGCACCCTGCATGGGTCATGTGGTGACATACCCAGGTGGCTTTCCCACTCTTTACTCCTCCACCTATGCACCCTGCCTTATACACTAGGTGAGAGGCCCCAGCAATCTTCCCACCATGAACCCCTCCCACATTCTGGCTATTCCCTCAGGCCATCCAACCATACACAGAGGCCCCCAGCCTTCCCTCCAACACTAGGACACCTACCCATGATTAAGCAGAGAGTCTGCCTCACCTATGAGAGTATTCCAGCCTCCCTAGGCTTGCAAAGACAACCCATCCAGCTCTCCAAAGGCTGCATTAACAGTATATGCCAATGTAGAAGGACCACACAGTCCCATAGTGCTATGAGTGATCCTCACCCCTGACACCTGGAGCCCCACAATGAGGAAGGAATCAGTTTGCACACCTCAATGCAATCATATAAAGAAAGATATACATACTCAATAATAGGATTCTTGTGTGTATGTAACTCATAATACCCACTAGTGAGAGAAAATTGCTCCCAACCAACCAGCAGCACCTTAGTATATTTACACTATAAAGAGAAAGGGAGAAAGCTGACCTCCAGATACATAGAAACAAAAGCAAAACAAAAAAAAAAGAGGCAAATTATATTAATGTTGTTGCTGTTGTTGTTGTTATGTGCTGTCAAGCATAGCGACCCCTCCTTGGGTTTCCAAGGCAGTATCACTACGGAAGTAGATTGCCCCATCTTCCTTCCGAGGAGTGGCTGGTGGGTTTGAACCGCGAGCCTTCTGGTTAGCAATCAAGTGCCTTAGGTGTTGTTGTTAGGTGTCATCAAGTCAGCGCTGACTCATAGTGACCCTATATGCAACAGAATGACACACTCCACAGTCCTGCACAATCCTCATAATCCCTTCTGTGTTTGAGCCCATTATTGCAGCCACTGAGTCATGCATCTCATTGAAAATCTTCCCCTTTTTTTGTTGACCCTCTACTTCACCAAGCATGATATCCTTCTCCAGGGAATGATCCCTTCTGACAACATGACCAAAGTAAGTAAGACAAAGTCTGCCCATTCTCACTTCCAAGTAACATTCCAGCTGCACTTCTTCCAGGACAGATTTGTTCATTCTTCTGGCAATCCATGGTATTTTCAGTATTGTTTGCCAATACCGCAATTCAAAGGCATCAACTCTTTTTCGGTCTTCCTATTCATTGTCCAACTTTCACATGTATATGAGCAATTGAAGATATCATGCCTTGGGTTAGTTTTCAAAGTGACATCTTTGCTCCTTAACACTTACAAGAGGTCTTTTGCAGCAGATTTGCCCTGTGCAATATAACATCTGATTTCTTCACTGCTGCTTCATGAGTGTTGACTGTGCATCCAGGTAAAATGGAATTCCTGAAATTTCAATCTTTTCTCCATTTATTGTGATGTTGCTTATTGGTCCATTTTCATGATGCTATGAGGCTGGAGACCATCCCACTGTATTTCAAACACCAGTAGGGTCACCCATGTTGGTTTCAGTGGAGTTTCCAGACTAAGACAGACTGGGAAGAAAGATGGGGCCATCCACTTCTGAAAAAATTGGCAAATGAAAACTTTATGAATAGCAGTGAAACACTGTCTGATATGTTACTGAAAACCATACATCAATAAATATATCTTAAAAAATAAAGTAGAAGAAGAAAAACAAAGTAGGAGGTCTCACATTGCTGGATCTCAAAACCTACTATACAACCACAGTAGTCAAAACTGCCTGGTATTGGTTCAATGACAGATACATAG
>NW_006921895.1:16162-18556 GCF_000298275.1 Orycteropus afer afer | reverse complement strand
TGTGGATCAATTTGAAAGTTGGGAAAACTGATTAACTTTGGAGGAAAATAGAAATTATCAAAATTGAAATTATTTGAGATAGAAAACCTAACATGAATCACAAAGGAAGAAATCATGAATATTTAGGGTTACTTCCACTCTTTTCCCTAAATTCTGCCTACTCTGTCCTACTTAATTTAAAAAAAAAAAGGACCAGTTGGTTTTAGGACAAATTTTTGCAAATCTTCAAGGAAAATATTTTTTCTTATGCAATATAATATATCCCAGAGTATAAATAAAGACTATGTCTTAATTTTTTATGAAGATGGCATAAAACTTATAACAAACCTTGAGAAAAAATAATCTAAGAAAAAAATTATAAAACAATCTTACGAGTATCAATAAGAAAAATTCATTACATTAAAAGAATAGCATATCTTGACCTATGGGAATCATAAGATGATTAGATAATGAGAGTCCATTAATGCAATTTGCAATATCACTGGCTAAAGAAAAAAATCTCAATATATTGATAAAATACATTGAAGAAAAACCAACATTATTTCCACCTTTAGAAACATTCCTGGTAGAAGTTTAATTTAGTCAAATCACTTTGAAGAACAATTAGCAATATCTAGTAAAATTGAAAACCTAATTACCATATTATCAAGAAATTCTACTCCTACATATATATTCCAGAGAAATTCTTACATCTAGTCATAAACAGGCATGTTCAACAACCTCCATTGCAAAGCTTTTTGAAATAGAAAAGTATTAATAACCTGTATCAAGAGAAGAATGAAAAACACTTGATAGACTATATTTTTATGCAAATAATGCATGCGTTATACATTTTTTGCAAACCATGCAACACCCTCCTCCCTTTGTATAATCACACTACGTGTATTATATGCGTTTGCACATTATTTGAGAAAAATATGGTATATATACACTGAAATACTATACAACTGTTGAAATAATGTAATTCTATCTATTCAGCTATATAATTAGAGATCCTGATGAAATTTCGAGTAAAACAAGCAAGTTTCAGATGTGTGGTGGTTATGTTTCTGTGTCAACTTGGCTGGGCCTGGTTGAGTGGCTGTGCAGCTGGTGGTAGTTATTCCCCATGATGAGACTGGCAATCAACTACATGGTGGGATCTACCACAAGCAGCTGAGAAGCTGCTTTGGGTATGTGGTCTGCTTCCACATAAGAATAAGTGGTATATTTGTGCTATATAAGCAGCAGCTTTGGGAATGGTCTCGAGCCTATGGCACGTTTGGACCCAGCACATAGCCGTGTCAGTGCTCAGCAGCCTGCTATGCTCTGCCAACTTTGGGACTTACAATGGACTTAAATTAATGGTTGCCATGTGGTTTGGTAACATCGGGACTGTGCCTTTTTACTTGTCAATGTTGGGGCTTCTCAGCCTCAGCAGCTGAGTGAAGAAATGCCTCTAGCTCCAGTGGACTGGGAGCAGGAGTCAGAGCTGGACCCCAAGGTTGAGAGGCTTTCACCCAGCCCCTAGAGCCTAGCACTTTGAACTTGGACTTAAAGCCTCCAAACTTTAAGAGAATAAACTCCTGTTTGTTAAGGCCATCCCATTTGTGGTATATTTTTGTCAGGGAAGCACTAGGAACAAGATGATACACATTTTGCATTGATGTCAAATTTTAAAGCACACAACAAATATTATGTATTATTCAAGGGCACATTTATATATATTTAAGAGTATTAAAATGGAGTGGAAAAAATACGTGCTCAATTCACCTTTACCTCTGGGTTTGGGGCAAGATAAAAAATACTGCAAATAAAAGACAAAGACGATTTCAGCTTTCTCTATAATATTGTATTTTATTTAAATTAAGATGAAGCAAATGGAACAAGATGCTATTAATCCTTAATTCTGAATGATGTGTGAATGAGTGTTGTTGTTGTTGTTGTTAGGTGCCGTCGAGTCATTTCCGACTCATAGCGACCCCATGCACAGCAGAACGAAACACTGCCCAATCCTGCACCAGCTCCATGATCCCTGCTATACGTGAGCTCATCATCGCAGCCACCCATGTCAATCCATCTCCTTGAAGGGCCCCCCTCTTTCGTCAACCCTCCACCCTACCAAGCATGACATCCCTCTTCAGGTAATGGTCCCTTCTGACAACATGACCAAAATAGGTGAAATGAAGTCTGGCCATTCTCGCTTCCAAGGAGCATCTTGGGTGCACTTCCTCCAGGACAGATGTGTTAGTTCTTTTAGAAGTCCATAGTACCTTCAGCATTCTTCTCCAACACCACAACTCAAAAGCATCAACTCTTCTTCAGTCTTCCTTATTCATTGTCCAGCTCTCAAATGCATATGAGGCAATTGGAAATATCATGGATTGTGTCAGGCACACCTTAGTCCTCAAGGAG
>NW_006921895.1:7536-16062 GCF_000298275.1 Orycteropus afer afer | reverse complement strand
GAAGATCCTCAACGAGATGGATTGCCACAGTGGCTACAACAATGGGTTCAAGTATAGCAAGCATAGTGAAGCTGTGCAGGACTGGGCACTGTTTTGTTCTTTTGTACATAGGGTCGCTATGAGTTGGAGCCAACTCAATGGCAGCTAACAAAAACAGTATCTCATTGTGATTTCAGTTTGCATTTCCTTAATGATTAAAGATGTTGAGCATCTTTCCATGCACTCATTGGATATTAGCATAAATTCTCTGAACAAATGTCTATTTAGATCCTTTGCTCACTTTTTAACTGGGTTATTTTTTTTTATTGCTGAGTTGTAATAGTTCTTTATATATTCTGGAAGATCACTGATATGACTTTCACTCTGTGGATCAATTTGAAAGTTGGGAAAACTGATTAACTTTGGAGGAAAATAGAAATTATCAAAATTGAAATTATTTGAGATAGAAAACCTAACATGAATCACAAAGGAAGAAATCATGAATATTTAGGGTTACTTCCACTCTTTTCCCTAAATTCTGCCTACTCTGTCCTACTTAATTTAAAAAAAAAAAGGACCAGTTGGTTTTAGGACAAATTTTTGCAAATCTTCAAGGAAAATATTTTTTCTTATGCAATATAATATATCCCAGAGTATAAATAAAGACTATGTCTTAATTTTTTATGAAGATGGCATAAAACTTATAACAAACCTTGAGAAAAAATAATCTAAGAAAAAAATTATAAAACAATCTTACGAGTATCAATAAGAAAAATTCATTACATTAAAAGAATAGCATATCTTGACCTATGGGAATCATAAGATGATTAGATAATGAGAGTCCATTAATGCAATTTGCAATATCACTGGCTAAAGAAAAAAATCTCAATATATTGATAAAATACATTGAAGAAAAACCAACATTATTTCCACCTTTAGAAACATTTCTGGTAGAAGTTTAATTTAGTCAAATCACTTTGAAGAACAATTAGCAATATCTAGTAAAATTAGATTAGAACAGAAAAAAATCCCTTAATATGATGGATAAATACATAGAGAGAGAAAGTGGCTTCAACAAGGAGCTCAGGTATAGCAAGGATTGTGAGGATGGTGCAGGATCAGGCAGTGTTTCTTTCTGTTGTACATAGATTCACTATGAGTCAGGGCTGACTCAACAGCATTTAAGAACAACAACAACAGCATGAATATACCGGCACCATTTTTAATGGTACCATGAAACCTATGAAAGTAGGAACCTGTGTAACACAGAAATCTGTCAGAGAAGGAAAATTCAAATATTTTCCACTAAAATGATTAAGAAAAGTATAAGACTACACCCTGTCAAGATGACAAACTTATAAGACCCAGAAAAACAAGGCAGTTCCAATGAGTTTTGGCTCTCTGTCAAAACTCTCAGTTAAACAGATTTCACTGTTTAACACCAGAATAAGCTGTATCAAAATAATAAATAAAACAAGGAAATATGAATATATTAATTAACATGGCCCCAAGAGTTCCAGCTAATTAATTAACTAGAAGACCAAAATAAAAGATCTATGTACATATCTATACATATGACTGTGTGTGTATGTGTGTGAGAGTGTATGTGTATATGTCAATGTGTATCTACAGGTGAATGTAGTATATGTGTGTGAGTGGACAATGCATATGAGAGTGTAAATATATGTTTGAAAGTGAGTGTGTTTGAGTATGTGTATTTATGTATATATGAGAAGGTATATGTAATATGTATTACTGTGTATTAATGCATGAGAGTGGGTGTGAGCAGGTGTGTATGTATAAGTGGATTTATTTTAAAATTTATACAAATATAGTAAGTCTAATTTCTGGAATTCACTGTGAATAACAGGTTCTAAAAGCATATAATTACCTGTAAATATTTTGCAATTTCTTAAAAATCACTAAAATTAATGAGAAAATAAGTGATGCTGGGCTGTAGATGGCCTGCTTTAAGTTACCCAGAAGCACTAAAGAGAATTGAATCCATCAGGTCAGCCTCACTTCTACCTCACACCAGTGGGTAACTTGCTCATTTCAGAGAAGGTGCCATCAAGAAGCCAGCGAGTGTGGAGGATCCTTTTCATGGATCTTTTATAACAAGAGAAGGAGATAGTGATGATGGTGGTGGTGGTGGTGATGGGTGTGAGACCTTCCGGCTCTCTGTGGAAAAGCTGTTAGCTCACAAGTTCAACTCCCAGGAGAGGAGGGTGGGTCTGGAGAGGAGAATCAGGACCAGAGCCTGAGCAAACATGCTTAATTTTTCATCTCACTCACAGACACAATCACAATTTTAATTTTGCACAACCTGAAAGGTGCCAGAGCAAGAGAGCCATCCAACAGCAAGAGACCATTTCTTCACAAAAGGAGAAAGTAGCCTCTGATTTTCTTTTCCCCTAGAGCCTGAGTCAGGCAGGAAAGCAATATTGTAAGGTCAGATGTAAGTCGAAGAGGTAAGCCCCATCCGGATGCAATTCAACAGGCTGAAAGACACTGAAGGACCAGTTGGGCAATAAACTAGGAAATCCACAGTGGCAAAAGAAATGCCTTATTCCCAACATTGCTTGGCACCCAACAACAGTCTCTTGCATTTAAGCTAACCTTCCCCACCCAGCAAATCAAGCTGTATTCTTTCTGGGTGGCTGGCTCAAAGAAGCATACATTACAGTGGAAACTCCCATTTACTTCATTTGTAATATTTTCCACTATTTGTAGATAATGAATTCATCCTTTTCTTTTTTCCTTTTTTTTTTTTTTTTTTTTTTTGTGCCAAAGATTATGCAGGCCTCTACAAGAGCCAAAATGTTCCAAAAGCATTTTCAAATGTGTTGCCCTTCATTTTCTATGATTGCCTTAGTAGCTTTTTGGAACAGGCCCAATATCAACCAAATTAACAATGCTGGGCAATAAACTCAACTGTCACCTTCATTCCTTTTGAAAGTCAGGGTGGGGAATGCCACCTTCAAGAGCCTTTCAAGTGTTCAGGCTTAAAGAAGATAGGTTAATTAAAGTCACTCACAGAAAAACAACAACCCACAACAAAAACTCTTTCTCCTTGACCCTGTTGAATTCTACCACAGTTGTAGACAATCTCCAGTTTACTATGCAGGTCTGAAACCACAAATTTTGTCAACGAATTACATCCTTATAATTGCCCCACCTGAGAAGCCTTAGGATAAGAGATTGAGCTTAGAGAGAAAGAAGAATATCCCGGCTTATTTCTCTTTTACAGAGGCCTAGAAACTTTCTCTGCTCAGGAGGAGCCAGGCATTCCTTGCATATGTGCTGCACCACTTGGAAAGCTAACTTTTAAGTCAAATAACAGCCTCTCAGCAAAGCACAATAAACAAAGGCACAACAGCATCTCTCATTTTCACATCCTTCAGTACACCAACAAAATTGGAATAACAAATATGCCAACAGCTTATTCTTCTTTCTTATATTCTGTCATTGTTCACTTTGGCAACAGTCAGTGCCATGGGGTCAACAAGAAAAAGGAACGTACTGGACCAGGAAAAAGATAACAGCAAGCTGAATTCAGCACCAAGTCTCAACTGGTGAGGGAAATTGGTACCCAATTCATATGGTTGCTACTTCTCACAACTAAGATTCTGGGCAAAGTCAACAAGTTATCCTGGAGGAGGCGACAGAAAACTAGACCTTCAGCACTACTAAAAGTGACTACTTATTGGCTTTCTCTCAAAGCAGAAAGAGAAATACATTATTTTGATTGTTTCCTAAACCTCTGGATCTCTGGGGAAACGTTTTCAGCATCTATCAGGATATATCCTTGGTTTAAGGAGTTATTCTTCTCATGGTGTGTCCTGTAAAAGTTTTAAAGATCTATGCAGGAAACCTGTACTTCCTGCTTCAGATACATCTGGTATCATTCAGTCCTGTGGCTCAGTCCTTTCTATTGCATGGCTTTCTCTGTTCTTTACCTTTAACCTCTATGTGTCTTTACATCGAAAATGCATGTCTTGTAAACAAAAACTAGATGGACTTTATTTTTTATCATCTGACAATCTCTGCCTTTTACTTGGAATGTTTAATTCATTAATGTTTAATGTAATTATTAATATGGTTGAGTTTAAATCTATACTCTATTTGTTTTCTATTCGCTCCGCTTTGTCCCTTTGTGCTCCTGCTTTCATTTGGATTGATCAAGTATCTTTTACTATTTCTTTTTATGTACTCTACAGTTTTTAATCAGAAGGAAGGTTGGGCAATCTACTTCCGTAGTGATACTGCCTTGGAAACCCCAGGAGGGGTCATTATGAGTCGGAAAGTATATCTGTTTGGTTATATTTGTTATAAGTTATTTTAAGAAGTATTACATGCCTTGTTAACTGAAATGAGGCTGTTGTTGTTGTCACCTGCCGTCAAGTCAGACCGACTCATAGCGACCCCTCCTTGGATTTCCGAGGCAGTTATCACTATGGGAAGTAGATTGCCTAACCTTCCTTCCAAGGAGTGGCTGGTGGGTTTGAACCGCCAGACTTCTGGTACCATTTCACATCTAATTTATAAATCTTACTATTTTCTTTTAATTCCATCTTTTGCAAATGTTTTTACATATGTTTTAAATCCCAAACTACACTGCTTATTTTGCTTGAAATAAGCAATTATATTTTAAAAGAAGTTATGAAAATAGAAATTAAGAAGATGTGGTATATTTACCCATGTATGTATCGTTTCTGGAGCACTTCGTTCCTTCCTGTACAACAATGAATTTTTACTTCCATTTGGTTCTCTTGAACTTTTCTTTCTTGAAGATGATCTTAAAGCTAGGCTTAACAGAAAGTTAATATGAATTGGTGCCTGATGGAAGAAATAATCTCAGCAGTCCCCACTAAGGACATGCAGCAGCCTTCTTGTGATCATGAATACACAAAACAGTTTTTGCAGCAGGGACTTTTATGACCTATTTATTCTGAGGGAGAGAAAACCCAGAGGTAATGAAAAAATCTCAAAATTCTTTCAAGCAGAAATAATCTTTCCTGAAAGTTAGAACGAGGATCAAAAGGTTTAAGAAACTCTGATGCTGATTTGCACTCAAAGTAAAGTACTAGGACAATTCAACATGGAACAAAATGCCTTGATAAGCGCTAATTCTTTATGACAGGGCTACTCAGGCTGTAAAGGCAGTATGACTCAGAAGTTAAAAGTGAAGGCTGTGATGTGTGATTTTGTGAGTTTGAATACTGCCCCAGCACTTAGTAACAATGTAATCTTGTACAAGTTAATTAACTCCTTTGGCTATTTTTCCTCGTCTGTAAAATGGGTTTGATAACAGTACCTATCTCAGAGTTTATTGCGGAGTAATTGTGTATAAAATACTTGAAATACTCCTTGGCATATTCCATATGTTCAATGAATATTTACTATTGCTCCGGCTTGTTTCCAACTTCAAGATTCTGTTTTTCTGTGAATCTTCACTGTCTTACTGTGCCTGGGGTAAAAAGCAGAAATAAAACATTTGCTTCCATATCATTGTTTTCTTCTTTCATTCTGTCTCAATTCATATAATCTGAACTTTTTGCTTAAGCTTCTACTCAGCAATTACATCTTTTATTGAAATAACCTACCAAGACAGGACCTATAGCACAAATCCATCACATCAGTGATAAACCAAATACTATAGACAAAGCAAACTGATTCCTTGGTGTGTGCTTTTGAAAAGTAGTCAGCCATGAAAAAAATAAAATAAAATAATAATAATACTTGCACTCAAAATGGTCAGACAATGAGAATTAAGAAAAACAACTTATCCTGATGAACTACGTGTTCCATTAAACACACATAAGTGTTTTAAAGTTCTAAACCATTCTCATGATAGGACCCATTTACAGATGTGATCAATGAAGTTTACAGAATTTTAAATAATTTACTTCAGTTGATGAAGATGTGGTCCCCACAGCCATACTCTTTCTATCATGGGTAGCAGAAAGCAGAAACACCTGAGAATGTCATGACCTGGAGAACTAGATATGAATTTGAATAACTCAGTTAATGGAGGGCAGATTACATGGAGATCGGGGGTATGAGCAAACAAAAAAGAGAACTGAGGAGAGAAATCAGTCTAAGGATATCAGTCTTGATTTGGGTTCCTAAAGAAGTAAGGTTAAAGAAATAGTCAAGTACTGAGATAAATTAGCTGACTGAGGAGGTGAAGGGAAACCACAGAGAGTGGAAAAGTCAAAGAGAGAAGGGAAAGCAGATAATAAAGTTTTCATTATCAATCAAATTACTACTACAGGCAACTAAAACTTAAAGCCACAAGGGAACTGTGGGAGCCAGTGCATAAGGTGTACCTCAGTTATCCCACCCAGAGGCAATAGAGGTAGAATATTTACATACCAAGGCAATTTTTTCCTTTTTGTTTTTTCCATCAGTCAGTTGTTGAGGGCTGCTTATGAGAGTGTTAATTACTTAGCACTTCTAACCTAATGTGTGCAAAAGCACCTTGGCCTCTGATGTGGCAGAATGTTTGCAAGCAAAAAGATATAGGTGCTGGAACTTGGGCACTTGGTCAGAATACATTGAAATGGTAAAGGTCCAAGTCAGAAATTCAGCTTGGTAAATATCAGACATCATAGTTTGTTGATGGTCAAATTTTTGGCGAGCAGCTAAAGAAGCCAGATATCATTGACCCAGCTTTATGGAAACTATACACACTGTCTAAATCAACACCTTTATCTTTTTATTGAATTGTCCAAGGGTCAAGAAGAAAATGGCTAAAAGAAGAGCCAAGGTGGTGGTGGTGGTAGTGGTGAACTAGGCAGATATAATGTCCAGACCCTCTACAACAAAGACATAAGAAACCAAGTGAAATGGATACAGATGACAATCCTGGAAGCCAGAGCTTCAAAGGAAAGGATAAACAAGTAGATAAAACATTGATTAAAGGAAGAGATTGAATGAAAACAGCAGACAAGGAGGAAATATGGAGTGGTGAATTGCCAATGGATCCAACACAGCATAGCCATTTTGAATTATTGCAAGCAGCGTTCCAACTAGGACAGGAACCAAATATCCGTCTCTGCTCACTCAGGACTGCACTGGCATCCACATCGGTGATCACTGACCAGAAATGTATGACACCACACACACTGTACATAATCTCCCAGTGACCAGAGGCAAGACATTCCACTAACCCATCTGGAAGGTGATCAACCCCCTTCACTGCTTGTGTTGTGTGTTTTTTTTCTTATTTAATTTTTTATTTCCTTCTTACTTCTTTCCTCACTTTTTTTCCCCTCTCATTTCTCTACCCCCTTTTTTGTGATACCATGGAGTGGTATTGCACTGACACAAGGACCGCCTCAGTAGTGTTCACCCCTACATCTCTGTGATCAGTGGTGTGCACTCCTGTGGCGTGAGCACTGTGTTACCCCTGGAACCATGTTTGGTGACTAGCTCTTGCACCAGTACTGTGTTGCTTTCCTTTTTTCTTTTTCTTCATAGATCTTTTCAATTTCTCTTCATAGTTCTTCTTCTCTTCCTCTTCCATGGTTTTTTTTTTCTTTCTTTTCTTTATGTCCTTCCTCTTCTCTCACCTCTTTTTTCTTTTTCTCTTTTCTTTTCTTTTTTTTTTTTTTGATCCTGTGAGGTGGGAGGCTCACTTCCTGCTGCCTCCATAGTCAAGATCACCCACCACTGCCACCCGTCCTCAGGAAGCACTGTGCACTCCCACAGAGCCAGTGCTGCATTAAAACTATAGCCATGTTTGGGAGCTAACATTTGTGCCAGTAATGTGCCACTATTTTTTTTTTCTTTTTCCTTTATTCATAGTTCTTCCCTCTGCCCTCAGCCTTGGTTTTTTGTTCTACTTGTTCTTTTCTTTTCTTTTCTTTTTCTTCCTCTCCCCCACCCCATTTTTTTTCCTTGATGCTATAAGATATGCACCTTGCCCCCATCAGCTCTGTGGTCAGCAGTGCCACCCCCACCCCCTCCTGCACCAGCCTCACAATCCTTGCTACACCTTAGCACATCATTCCAGCCACTGTGTCCATCCATCGCATTGAGGGTCTTCCCCTTTATCGTTGACCCTCCACTTTACCAAGCATGACGTCCTTCTCCAGGGAATGGTTCCTTCTGACAACATGACCAAAGTAGGTGAGATGAAGTCTAGCCATTCTTGTTTCCTGGGAGCATTCTGGCTGCACTTTTTTCCAGGACAGATTTGCTAGCCCTTTTAGCAGTCCATTTTTCTTAGCATTCTTCTCCAACACCACAACTCAAAAGCATCAACTCTTCTTCTGTCTTCCTTATTCATTGTCCAGCTTTCACACGCATAACGGGTGATTGAAAATACTATGGCTTGAGTTGGGAGCTCTGGTAGCTTAGTGGCTAAAGCACTTGACTGCTAACCAGAAGGCTGGCGGTTCAAACCCACCAGCCACTGCTCGGAAGGAAGGTTGGGCAATCCTACTTCTGTAGTGATACTGCCTCAGAAACCCAAGGAGGGGTCGCTATGAGTCGGGGCTGACTCGACGGCACATAACAACAACAACAACATGGCTTGAG
>NW_006921895.1:4620-6131 GCF_000298275.1 Orycteropus afer afer | reverse complement strand
AAGTGAATTTGCTTTGTAAATCTTCACCCAAATCACTATTTAAAAAAAAAAAAAAAAACCTGTCTCTCAAATATAATGCAAAATTAGTACATTTCCAGATAAACAGAAATTAACGGAATTTGTGAAAATCAGACAACCTTACAAGAAATGCCAAAAAGATTCCTTCAAACAGAGAACAAACAATGGCAAATAACAACCTGAGACTAAAACACCACTCATAAATCAACCAAGATATAGATGTAGCAAAAATAAAATAAACCTATAAGACTGAAAATAGGAAACCAGAAATATCAATATATACATGATGACAATTATAAATCAAAAAGAATGAATAAATTGTGTAGTTACATTACTTCCAAATAGAGAGGAAGTCAAGATGATATCAGGATAGAACAGGTTGTTTTAAACTTGGGAAAATATTAACAAATTACAGGGTAACCTCAAAGAAAATTAAACATTCTTATCAAGATTTTTTTAAAAAGAAGAAAATAATAAATATTCAGTAAACACTAAAATAGGAGCAATGAAGGAAATGATAAGAAAATCCATAAACAAAATTAATTCTCATCACAGAAATTATATGGAACAACAACAAAAAAAACAGTACCATAGACACACACACCTAGCCAAATGACAGCAATAAATTCATACCTATTGATAATTACACTGAATGTAAATGGATTAAATGCACCAGTCAAGAAATGGAGAATAGCAGAATTGATAACAAAATATGACTCATCAACATGCTGTCTACAAGAGATACACCTTAGACACAAAGATGAAAATAAGCTAAAAATCAAAGGATGAAGAAACATATATCAAGCAAATGGTAATCAAAGGAGAGCAGGAGGAACAATATTAATTTCTCATAAATACACTTTAAGGCAAAAAAAAAAAAATCAAGAAATAAGGGAAGACTCTATATAATGATTAAAAGGTCAATTCAGTAAGAAGCCATAATTATAGTAAATATCTATGCACCCAATAAAAAAGCACCAAAATATATAAATTAAACTTTAACAGAATAAAAAAGAGAAATAGATAACCCACAACAATAGTATGAGATTTTAATGTACCATCTTTGAAGACCAGAACTAGAAACTCAACAAAGACACAGAAGAACTAGACAACACAATCAACCAACTTGAACTCATAGACATATACGGAGCATATCGCCCAACAACAGCACAATATATATTCTTTCCCAGCACACATGGAACATTCTCCAGAATAGACCATATGGCAGGCCACAAAGGAAGCCCTTGATAAATTAATAAATATCTAAATATGACAAACCATCTTCTCTGATCACAATGCCATAAAATTAGAAATCAGTAATAGGAAGATCAAGGGGAAATAAAATAAAATAAAATATGTGGAAACTGAATGACGCCCTGCTTAAAAACTACTGGGTAGTAAAAATAAATAAATAAATAAAACAATGAAATAAAAAATTCCTTGAATCAAATGAGAATGAAAACATATTAAAATCTTTGTGAAGAGAGGCGGGG
>NW_006921895.1:0-1869 GCF_000298275.1 Orycteropus afer afer | reverse complement strand
TAGGAGATTTCCAGATAAGCAGAAACTAAGGGAATTTGTTAAAACCAGACCAACCTTACAAGACATCCTAAAGGGAGTCCTTTGATCAGAGAACTAAAATCTTTGTGACACACCAAAAGCAGTGCTCAGAAAACAATTCACAGCAATAAATGCACATATCAAAAAAGAAGAAAGACCCACAATCAGCACCTGAATCTGACATCTCCAACAATTAGAAAAAGAACAGCAAAAAAAAAGCTATAGTCACTGGAAGAAATAAAATAATAAAGATTTGAGGAGATAATGAAATGGAAAACAGAAAAACATAGAAAGAATCAACAAGACTAGAAGTTGGTTCTTCAAGGATTAAAAATATTGACAATCCACTGGCAAATTTAATAAAGGAAAAGGAGAAGATGCAAACAAGTAACACAGGAGATATGCACTCCTTAGAACAACCACCTATAGAAGATAAAAGATCAGCATTAGCCCAGAGGTAAAACTCAGAAGTCAGGAAGAGATAGGAAAGAAAGACAAATGGAAACTATAAACACGGGGAAGAAGAGGGAAGAGGTTATTACATTATGGGCATTGTAATCAATGGCATGAATCAAAATGTGTATGAACTGTTGAATGGAGAACCAATTTGCTATTAACCTTTCACATAAATCACAATAAAAAAGAAAAAGAAAAAGTCCATTAGATGTTCCATGCACTAACCAAAAACCAAACTCACTGCTGTCAAGTTGTATCCGACTCATACCAACCCTTCCTTCGGTTTCCAAGGCAGTATCTCTATGGAAGTAGATTGCCCAGTCTTCCTTCACAGGAGTGACTGGTGGGTTTGAACCTCCAGCCTTCTGGTTAGCTGTCACATGCCTTAGGCATTACACAACCAGAGCTCCAATTCCCCTCACTCAAATTTAGTATTATAATCTATGGCAATATGCAGAGAACTGTGATGCACTTTTTTCCAGAGGAAATCTAATCCTGAAAACAGCCTCTGTTAAGCTACCAGAGAAAGGGGCAGGGGGAGAGTTAATTTGAGGAAATGCATGAGTCTAGGATTGCAAATTCATATAGGGAAGTATGTACGAGAGGTAAATAGGGGAATAAGAACCCAAAGTAGAAACTCTCTTACACTGTTGGTGGGAATGCAAAATGGTGCTGCTATTTTGGAAAAGTATTTAGTTGTTTCTTAAAAAGTTAAACATATGAGGGCAGAGAACACTGCAAAAATTAATTATAAAAATTAAAATTAAAAGTTAAACATATACACTCTCCTTATCTGGAATAAAGAAGAGTGAATAAAATCAAAGATGCATGGAAAAAAATTAGTTCAAGGGACTAGTGGACCATGGCAACATCAGCCTACATGACCTTGAGACCAAAAGAGCTAGGTGGGGCTCTGAAAAGGATCAAAATTGAAGATCCTGGGTAGAGTGGAAGAAAAAATGTGGAACAAAACTCAAAATCATAAAAAAGACCAGGCTTACTTATAAGAGATACTAAAGAAAGTCCTTTGAACAGAGAACCAATATGGCAAACAACAACTCTTCAGTAATACACAAGATGGCATAACTCAGAAACTAACACAGCTATGGAAGTACCCAAAGTACAGCAAACTTACAAGATTGTAAACAGGGAACCAGGCATATCAATTGGCAAATGAGGACAACCACAAACCAAACAGAAGGAAAAAACAGTGTAGTTAAATAACTTCTACATGGTGAGGAAGTCAAGAGAGTTGGAAAATAGAATGGACTGTTCCAAACTCAGGGAGAAAATTATAAATCACAGGGTAACCTCAAGGAAAAATGAAAAACCATCTATTTACCAAAGTGTACTGCCTAAGGCATTTGACTGCTAACCAGAAGTCTGGCAGTTCAA
>NW_006921894.1:4377161-4377737 GCF_000298275.1 Orycteropus afer afer | reverse complement strand
ATGGAAGTGGTATATCAGAGATTGGGCTCGAGCAGGACCTGAAGGCACAAGTAAGTTGCACGAGGAAGTGGCCCAAATGCCTATGGTCTCCACTCAAGTCACATTACCTTCCCATCCCACTCTGCACCTATGGCCTTATGGGGAGTGCCTTATGATCAGCTGACTGAGGAAGAGAAAACTCGTGCCTAGTTTACAGATGGTTCTGCATGATATGCAGGCAACACTCAAAAGCGGACAGCAGCAGCACTGCAGCCCTTTCTGGGACTTCCTTAAAGGACAGTGGTGAAGGGAAATGCTCCCAATGGGCAGAACTTCGAGCCATGCATATGGCTGTTCACTTTGCATGGAACAGGAAATGGCCAGATGTGCAATTATATATGGATTCATGGGCTGTGGCTAACGGCTTAGCTGGATGGTGTCTGGGACTTGGAAGGAGCATGATTGGAAGATTGGTGATAAAGATATATAAGGAAGAGGCATATGGATAGATCTCTCTGAATGGGCCAAAGGAGTAAAGATATTTGTGTCTCATGTGAATGCCCACCAAAAGGTGACTTCAGCAGAGGAGGACTTTAA
>NW_006921894.1:4339428-4345332 GCF_000298275.1 Orycteropus afer afer | reverse complement strand
GACAAAGTATATGTGGACTGCTGTATGGAAAGTGCATTTGCTCTGTGAATCTTCACCCAAATCGAAAAAAAAAGAAACCATGAGAGACCTACATAAATGGAAGAACACACCATGCTCATGGATAGGAAGATTGAATGTTGTAAAAATGTCAGTATTAATCCAAAGCAATTTATGCATTCAGTGCAATCCCAATCCAGATCCCATCAACATTCTTTAAGGATATGGAAAAACCAATTACTAATCTTATATGGAAAGGAAAGAGACCTCAGATAAGCAAAGTACTATTGAAAAAGAACAAAGTGGGAGGCCTCACACTCACAAATCTCAAAACCAGAGCAGTCAAAGCAGCCTGGTATTGGTACAAGGACAGACACATAGACCAATGGAATAGAATTGAGAACCGAGAAATAGAATCATCGACCTATGGTCAGCTATCTTTGACAAAGGGCTGAAATCTATTCAGTAGGGAATCTTTGTCTCTTTAACAAATATTACTGGCAAAACTGGATATCCATTTGTAGAAAAATGAAACAAGATCTGTACCTCACACCATAAACAAAAACTAACTCCAGATGGATCAAAGACTTACATGTGAAATCTAAAACCATAAAGTTTCTCAAGGAAAAAATAGGGACAAATCTGGTGGCATTGTGACTAAGGCATTTGAATGCAAACCAGAAGTCTGTTGATTCAAAAACACCAGCCACTCCTTGGAAGGAAGATTGGGGAATTTATTTCTGTAGAGAAACTGCCTTGGAAACCCAAGGAGGGGTCACTATGAGTCAAATCAACTTGATGGCAGTGAGTTTGAGTTTTATATATGGCACAAATAGACTATCAAGCATAACTCAAGATGTTCAAACAGCAGAAAATAAAATAGATTAATGGGACCTTCTAAAAGTTAAATTTTTATGTACTTCCAAAGACTTCTCCAATAATCAAAAGAGAACCTACAGATTGGGAAAAAAAATATTCAGCAACAACATATCTGACAAGGGACTTATCTCTAAAATTTATGGAAAACTTCAACATCTCAACAACAAAAAGATTAACAATCCAATTAAAAAATGGGCAGAAGACATGAATAGACACTTCACCAAAGAGGATATTCAGGTGGCCAACAAACACATGAAGAAATGTTCATGATCATTAGCCATTAGAGAGATGCAAATCAAAACAACAAAGAGATACAATCTTGCCCCAGCACTAATAGCAAAATTCATCCAGACAAAAAATAACAAATGCTGGCAAGGATGTGGAGAGATTGGGACTCTTATACACTGCTGGTGGGACTATAAAATGATCCAACCACTGTGGAAATCAGTATGGTGATTCCTTCAAAAGTTGAATTAGAAATACTATTTGACCTAGCGATCTCATTAATAGGTATATAGCCTAAAGAAGTGAAAGCCAGGACAAGAACAGATATATGCACACCTGTGTTCATCACAGCACTAATTACAATAGCAAAAAGATGGAAACAACCTTGATGCCCATCAACAGAAGAATGGATAAGCAAACTATGGCACATACACACAATGCAATACTATGCAACCCTAAAGAATAACATAGAATCTGCAAGACACTGCATAATGTGATGAATTTGGTGGACATTATGCTGAGTGAAATAAGTCAATCACAGAAAGACAAATATTGTATTAGTCCACTATTGTAAAAAGTCAAAGAAAGGTTTATGTATGGAAGGAAACTTTCTTTTTTGGTTACCTGGTGTAGGAGGGAAGGAGAGGGAACACTGCCAGATAGGTAGAGATAAGTATTGATTTGGGTGAAGGGAAGGGCAGTGTACCAAATGTGAGTGATCAACACAGTAGCACTGAGGAAGAGGAAGAGATAGAGAGGTACATGGGAGGTACAGACCACAGAAATGAACCCTTTTGTACCTACAGTACTATATTGTCAGTGTGATGGCAAACATTGACCTATAGGTGGATAGAAGGGTGACAGACTGAATGATCAGGTTTGGCTAGGCAGAGGGAAGTGTGCCCATGACCATGTATAGGTTGGCAAACAAATGTTTCTACAAGTGTATTTGTGTGTGCTGTAAGAATGGCCAGGTATATAGTAGAGCTGACATTGGGCAAGGTGATGGTGACGTCTTAGCCACAGCCAGCTACCTGGAGCAAGCAAGTAGTTGTATCTGTGGGCTCAGAACCATGGTTGCAGGGGACATCAAGCTCATTGGCATAACATATTACACAAAAATATTGTTCCACATCCTACTTTGGTGAGTAGCGACTGGGATCTTAAATGTTTGCAAGGGGCCATCTAGATGCAATGATGGGTCTCTTCTCATCCAGACCAAAGAAGAATTAAGAAAACCAAAGACAGATGGAAAAAATTAGCCCAAGGGACTGGTAGATCATGTGATCTTCAGCCTATATGACCATGCAACCAGAACTAGATGGTGCCTGGCTATCAATGTCAACCACTCAGAAGGAGATCTGTGTGGGAGATCCTGGATAGAGTAGGAGAACAATGTGGAACAAAACTCAAAATCATAAAACAAAACAAAAAAAGACCAGGTTTACTGGTTGATAGAGCCTGGTGAAATCCCTGAGACTATGGCCCCTGTGGTAGTTAAGGTTGTGTGTCAACTTGGCTGGGCCTGGTTGAGTGGCTGGGCAGCTGGTGGTAGTTATTCCCCATGATGAGACTGGCAAACAGCTCCATGGTGGGATCTACCACAAGCAGCTGAGTAGCTGCTTTTGGGATGTGGTCTGCTTCCACTGTATAAAAAGCAACTTTGAGGAATGTCTCCATCCTTTTGGCACGCTTGAACCCTGCATGTAGCTAAGTCATTGTTTAACAGCCTGCCCTGCCCTGCCGATCTTGGGACTTCAACTGAACTTGAATTAGTGACCTGCCATGTTGTTTGGTAACATTGGAACTGTGCCTTTTTACTTGTCAACCTTGGGTTTGTCAGCCTCAGCAGCCAGAAGCCATCTAAGTGAAGAAAAACCTCTACTTTCAGTGGACTGGAAGCAGGAGGCAGAGCTGAAGCCCAAGGTTGAGGGGCTTTCACCCAGCTCCTAGAGCCTGGCACTTTGAACTCAGACTTAAAGCCTCCAAAATTGTAAGAGAATAAACTTCTGTCTGTTCAAGCCATCCCATTTGTGGTATATTCTTGTCAGAGCAGTACTAAGTAACCAAAACCGCTCCAAACTGCCTTTCAGATCTGGAATTGAACTCACTCCTGTGGCTTCCAGCCAAATAATAGACAGGCATATGGGCTGAACATTTACATCAGGTAGATACATTACTTAGAGTGATCAATCAAGGGAGAACAGAAGGGCAGTGTATGGACAAGGAGACAGCTTGGAGGACAGTAGTGCATGGGAGGGAAGGACTCAGGGAAGAAGTAACTATGGGAGGAGAGTGGGAGTGAGAGCTGTTATACTGTGGTAAATTGCAGTCAATGTCATGAGACAAAATGTGTATGAACTGCTGTATGGAAAATGAATTTTCTCTGTAAACTTTCACCCAAATCTCAATAAAAATTTTTTAAAAAAAGCAGTCATTCAAACAGAACAAGGTGATTCTACATGGTTTAAAATTGGAAAAGGTGTACAACAGTGTGGTAATTAAATTTGTGTGTCAGCTTGGTTGGGCCATGACTTTGAGTAGCTTGGCAGCTGGAGGTAGTTATTCCCTATGATGAGTTGTAATCACCTCCATGGTGAAATCTGCTGTGAGACCTTAAGCAGTGGAAAGGAAGTTGCTTTCCAGGTGTGTCCTGCTGCAGTGTATATGGAGAAGCTTTGAGGAAGGTCTGGAGCTTTTTGGCACATCTGGATCCTGCATTTGATCAACGCTTCATCTCTAGTTCCTGGACTTGAACTAGTGGCCTGCCTTATTGCCTGCTGATCTTGGGATTGTGGCATTTTACCTGCTGACCTGGGGTTCAGCAGCCTCAGCAGCCAGCAACTTTCTGAGTTAAAAGACACTTCTAGCTCCAGTGGGCCTGGAATAAGAGGCAGAGCTAAAGCCCAAGGTCGAGGGGCCTTCACCCAGTCCCTAGAGCTGGCACTCTGAATTAGGACTTCCAAGGCTCCTCAATTTAAAAGAATAAATTCCTGTTGGTTAGCCATCCACTTGTGGTGTTTCTGTTATAGCAGCATTAGAGAACCAAGACACACAGGATTATAACTTTTCACCTTACTTATTCAATCTATATACTGAACAAATAATTCCAGAAACTGGACTATTCAAAGAACAACATCAAAGTTAGAGGAAGATGCATTAACAACCCATGCAATGCAGATGACCATAACCTTGCTTGATGACTTGAAGCAAATGATGATGAAGATCAAAGGTTATAGCTTTCAGTATGCATTACACCTACACATGAAGCAAATGAAAATCCTCACAATTGGACAAATAAACAGCATTGTGATAAATGGAGAAAAAATTGAAACTGTCACCAGATTTGTTCTACTTGGATCAACAATCAATGTCCATGGAAGCAGCAGTCAAACAACCAAACAACACATTGCATTGGGCAGATCTGCTGCAAAAGACCTCTTTAACGTTTAAAAAGCAAAGATATCTCTTTGATGATTAAGGTGCTCCTGACCCAAGTCATGGTTTTTTCAATCACCTCATATGCACGTGGAAGCTGGAAAATGAAAAAAGAAGACAGAAGAGTCCATGCTTTTGAGTTGTGGTGTTATTGAAAGATATTGAATATACTGTGGACTGTCAGAAAAACAAACAAATCAGTCTTAGAAAAATTTCAACCAGAATGCTCCTTACAAGTGAAGATGGTGAGAGTTTGGCTCACTTACTTTGAACATATCAAGAAAGGCCAATATCTAGAAAAGGATATCATAGTTGGTAAAGCAGAGGCTCAGCAAAAATGAGGAAAACCATAAATGAAATGGATTGACATAATAGCCACAAGAATGGACTCAAAGACTAGTAATTATGAAGATGGCATAGGACCAGGCAACATTTCATTCTATTATACACAAGGTCACCATAAGTTGAATAGGACTCAACTGCAACTAACAACAGTATGTAGAAATACCACTTTTTGTATATTAGCCTTGTATTTTGGGACCTTACCATACTCATTAATTCTGGTAGCTCTTTTGTAGATTCTTTGAGTCTTGTCAAAGCAAATAAAATTTGATTTATCTTCTTCTGATCTATATGCTCTCGCTCTCTCTTTTTTCCTGCCTTGTTGCACTGTCTGGCTCCTCTGACCCCTCCTTGGGTTTCTGAGGTGGTGGAAGTTGATTGCCCAACCTTCCTTCCAAGCAGTGGCTGGTGGATGTGAACTGCCAGCCTTCTGGTTAGGAATCAAATGCCTTAGGCACTACGCTGCCAGAGCCCCTGCAGTAGGGGTAGTGAGAGTGAACATCCTTCCTTTGTTTCCAATCTTAGAAGGAAAGCATTCAATCTTTAACGGTAAATATAATGTTAAATGTAGTTTTTTTAATTATAATATTATTCATATACTATAAAAGTCATCATTTTAGAGTTAGAATTCAGTGGTTTTAGTATATCCTCAAGGCTCTACCACCATCATTTGGGTTGTTTCTACTTTTTAGCTATGTTCTATGTTTAACTTTTCAAAGGACTGCCACACATTTTCCACAATGGCTACACCATTTTACTATCCCACCAGCAATGGATGAGGGTTTCATTTTGTCCACATCCTTGCCAACACTTGTTATTTTCCATTATTTTTATTTTATGATAGCCAATCTAGTGGATACAAAGTAGTATCTCATTGTGGTTTTGATTTACATTTCTCCAATGATTAATGATGTTGAGCATCTTTTATTTATTTTTTTCCCCCACTTTTATTGTGGTGAGAACATATACAAGACATTCACCAACATAACAACTTCCACATTTACAGCTCAGGGACATTGATGA
>NW_006921894.1:4330340-4339298 GCF_000298275.1 Orycteropus afer afer | reverse complement strand
TATATATATATATATATATACATTTTTTTTTCAACCTGTCTAGAAATTTTCCCTCCCTTCCCATCCCATCCCTGGCAACCAAGAATGAAAGTTTCCTTCCATGTATAAACTTTTCCTTGACTTTTTACAATAGTGGACTAATATAATATTGGTCCTCTGTGATTGACTTATTTCACTCAGCATAATATCCTCCAAGTTCATCCATGTTATGCAGTGTTTTGCAGATTCTACATTATTCTTTAAGGTTGCATAGAATTCCATTGTATGTATATACCACAGTTTGGTTATCCATTCCTCAGTTGATGGGCACTTAGATTGTTTCCATCTCTCTGCTATTGTGAATAGTGCTGCAATGGACATGGGTATGCATATATCTATTTATGTCCTGCCTCCCACTTCTTTAGGATATAAATATCTAGTAATGGCATTGCTGGGTCAAATTGTATTTCTATTTCCAAGTGTTTAAGGAATCACCATACCTACCAATTTCCACAGTGGTTGTATCATTTTACGGCCCAACCAGCAATGTATGAGAGTCCTAATCTTTCCACATCCTTGCCAGCATTTGTTCTTTTCTGTCTTGTTGAACTTTGCTATTAATGTTGGGGTGAGATAGTATCTCATGGTTGTTTTGATTTTCATCTCTCTAACAGCTAATGATCTTGAACATTTCTTCATGTGTTTGTTGGCTGCCTGAATATCTTCTTTGGTGATGTGTCTGTTCATGTCTTCTGCCCATTTTTAATTGGATTGTTTGTCTTTCTGATGTTGAGTTGTTGGAGTATTGTATAAATTTTAGAGATAAGTCCTTTGTCTGATACGTCACTGCCAAATATTTTTTCCCATTCTGTAGTTTCTCTTTTTACTTTTTTGGAGAAGTCTTTTGATGAGCATAAGAATTTAATTTTCAGAAGGTCCCAGTCATCTAGTTTATCTTCTGCCATTTGTGCATCTTGGGTTATGCTTGATTGCCTATTTATGCCATAAATTAGGGCACCTTAGTTTGCCCCTACTTTTTCTTTGATGAACTTTATAGTTTTAAGTTGCACATTTAAGTCTTTGGTCCATCTGGAATTCGTTTTTGTGTATGGTGTGAGATATGGATCTTGTTTCATTTTTGTGCAAATGGATATCCAGTTTTGCCAGCACCATTTGTGAAAGAGACTATCTCTTCCCCATTGAATGGATTTCAGCCCTTTGTCAAAGATCAGCTGATCAAAGGTGGATGGATCGATTTATGGGTTCTCAATTCTGTTCCACTGGTCTATGTGTCTGTCATTGTACCAATATCAGGCTGTTTTGACTAGTGTAGCTGTATAATAAGTTTTCATATCCAGGAGTGTGAGAGCTCGTATTCTGTTCTTCTTCTTCAGTAAGTACTTGCTTATCTGAGGTCTCTTTCCTATCCATATAAAATTAGTGATTAGTTTTTCCATGCACTTAAAGAATGTTGATGGAATGTGGATCGGGATTGCATTGAATGTATAGATTGCTTTGGGTAGAACTGACATTTTCACAATGTTCGATCTTCCTCTCCATGAGCATGGTATGTTCTTCCATTTATGTAGATCTCTTATAGTTTCTTGAAGTAATGTTTTGTAGTTTCCTTTGTATAGGTCTTTTGTGTTCCTGGTAAGATTTATTTCCAAGTATTTCATCTTTGTGGTAGGTATTGTAACTGATATTGATTTACTTATTTCCTTTTCATCAATCTCTTTGCTGGTGTAGAAGAATCCAACTAGTTTTTATAAGTTGATCTTGTATCTTACCACTATGCTAAATCTCTCAATTAGTACCAGTTTTTTGTTTTTTGTTTGTTTGTTTGTTTGTTTGTTTGTTTGTTTATTTTGCTGAGTCTCTTCCTCCAGATCTGTCCTGGAGGAAGTGCAGTCAGAATGCTCCTTGGAAGCAAGAATGGCCAGACTTCGTCTCACCTATTTTGGTCATGTTGTAAGAAGGGACCATTCCCTGGAGAAGGATGTCATGCTTGGTAGGGTGGAGGGCCGACAAAAGAGGGGGAGGCCTTCAACGAGATGGATTGACATGGTGGCTGCGATGATGGGCTCGAGTATAGCAGGGATTGTGGGGCTGGCGCGGGATCGAGCAGTGTTTCGTTCTGCTGTGCATGGGGTCACTGTGAGTCGGAAACGACTTGATGGCACTTAACAACAACAACAACTTAGGTTCTACATATAGGATGGTATCATCAGCAAATAGGGATAATTTGACTTCTTCCTCACCAATTTGGATGCCTTTGATTTCCCTTTCTTGCCTTATTGCCCTGGCTAAGACTTCCAATACAATGTTGAATAGAAGTGGTGTAGAGGGCATCCTTGTCTGGTTCCTGTTGGCAAAGGGAATGGTTTCAGTCTCTCTCCATTGAGAATTATGTTGGCTGTTGGTTTTGCATAGATGCCCTTTAGTATGTTGAGGAATGTGCCTTCTAGTCCTATTTTGCTGAGAGTTTTGATCAGGAATTGGTGTTGGATTTTATCAAATGCCTTTTCTGTATCTATTAATATGATCATATGATTATCTTCCTTTATTTTACTTATGTAATGGATTAAATTGATTGTTTTTCTAATGTTGAACTATCCTTGTATACCTGTTGTAAATCCCACTTTATCATAATGTATTATTATTTATGTTGTTGGAGTCTATTGGCTAGGATTTTGTTGAAGATTTTGCATCTATATTCATAAGGAATATTGGTCTGTATTTTTCCTTTCTAGTGGTGTCTTCGTCTGGTTTTGGTATCAAGGTTATGCTTGCTTCATAAAATGAATTTGGGAGGATCCTATCCTTTTCTATGTTCTGGAATAGTTTGAGTATGATTGGTGTCAGCTCTTCTCTGAATGATTCTTAGAATACTCCAGTGAAACCATCTGGGCCAAGATTTTATTTTGTTGGTGATTTTTTAATGACTTGTTTAATTTTTCTTTTGTTTTGGGTCTGTTCAAATTTTCTACCTCAGTCTGTGTTAGTTTATGTAAGTAGTATGTTTCTAGAACTCTACATTTCTTCTAGGATTTCAAATTTGTGGAGTACAGTTCTTCATAATATCCTGATATCATTCTTTTTATTTCTATTGGTTTTGTTGTGATGTCACTCATTTCATTTCTTATTCCTGTTATTTCCATCTCCACCCCCCCTGCTTTTTTTTGGTTAAGTTTGCCAGTGGTTTGTTGATTTTATTAACCTTTTCAAAGAATCAACTTTTAGTCTTGTTGATTTTTTTCTATTGTCTATTTTATATTTCATTTATTTCTGCTTGACTCTTTATTACTTCTTTTCTTCTGGTGATTCTGGGTTTTGTTTTGCTTTGTTTTGTTTTGCTGCTCTTTTTCTAATTGTTGGAGATGTAAGGGTAAGGTGTTGATTTTGACTCTTTCTTCTTTTTTGATGGGTGCATCTATTTCTATAAATTGCCCTCTAATCACTGCTTTTGCTGTCTCCCAAAAATTTTTGTTTGTTGTGTTTTCATTCTCTTTTGATTTAAGGAATTTTTTAAATTTTATATCTTATTTCTTCTATTACCAATCATGAGGAGAGTGTTGTTCAGTTTCCATGCATTTGCTCTTTTTCCATTGGTCTTCCTGGAACAACTTCTAATTTTATGGCATTGTGATCTAAGAAGATGCTTTGCAGTGTTTCAATGTTTTTAAAGTTATTGAGGCTTGCTTTGTCACCTAACATATGGTCTATCCTGGAGAATGTTCCATGTGTGCTGGCAAAGATTGTATATTTTGCTGTTGTTGGGTGAACTGCTCTGTAGATGTCTATAAGGTAAAGTTGGTTCATTGTATTGTTTAGGTCTTCTGCATCTTTGTTGAGTTTCTTTCCAGTTGTTCTATCTCTTATTAAAAGCAGTATATTAAAGTCTCCTACAATATTACTCCTCAGACTATGGAGCAATCTATTTGACTTTTCAATTCTGTTAAAGTCTGATTTATGTATTTTAGGGTTTCATTGGGTGTGTATATATTTATAATGGTTATGTCCTCTTGTTCAATCAATCCTTTAATCATTATATAATGTCCTTCCTTGTCTCTTATGATCATTTTTTTCTTACAGTCTATTTTATCAGAAATTAATATTGTCACTCCTGCCCTTTCTGGTTGCCATTTGCTTGGTATATCTTTTCCCAACCTTTGATTTTTTTTGCTTGTTTCTGTCTTTATGTCTAAGGTGTGTCTCTTGTAGCATATTGATGGGTCATGTTTTCTTATCCAGTCTGCAACTCTCCATCTCTTCAGTGGTGTATTTAATCCATTTACATTCAGTGTAATTATGTGAGAGTATGAATTTATTGATATCATTTTGTTATGTGTTTTTTCGTGGTGTTGCTGATTTCTTTGTTCTGTATATTTTCCTGTGCTGAGCTTATTTTGTTCATGAATTTTGTTATCTCCTTCATTGCTGTTGTTTTACTGTTTGCTAAGTATTTGTGCTTGTGTTCTTTTTTTATTTTGATGTGAAGGTTTATTATTTTTCTTTGAAGTTATCCTGTGATTTATTATTTTTTTCCCCCAAATTTAGAACAGTCTGTTCTATTTAGCAATTGTCTTGACTTCCTCACCATTTAGTTCTGTAACTACACTATTTATTCCCACTTTTTGGTTTGTAGTTGTCCTCAATTACCAACTGATATCTCTGATTCCCTGTTTACAGTCTTGTAAACTTATTTTACTTTGAATACTTCTATAACTGGGTTGGTTTCTGAGTTATATCATCACTGTGTATTAATCATCAGTTGTTGTTTGCTGTTGGTTCTCTGTGACTCCCTTTAGTATCTCTTGTAAGATTGGTCTGTTTTTAACAAATTCCCTTAATTTCTGCTTACTGGAAATGTCCTAATTTCACCCTCATATTTGAGGGACAGTTTTAATGGGTATATAATCCTGGGTTGGAAATTTTTTTCTTTCAGGGTTTTATATTTATCATCCCATTGCTTTCTCACCTGCATGGTTTCCACCAAGAAATCATAGCTTAATCTCATTGGTTGCCTTTTACAGGTACTTTTTCATTCTTCCCATGCTGCTTGCAGGATTCCTTTTTGTCTTTGGTTTTGGTGAGTTTGATGATAATATGTCTTGGTGATTTTCCTTGGGGTCTATTCTGTTTGGGGTTTTTGAACTTCTTGAATGGATATATTGTCATCTTTCTCTTCCAACAAATCTTCAATTTTCTCTGTGCTTTTATCTGTCTTTTCCTGTTCTGGAATACCAATTTTGCATAGATTATTCCACATGTATTAGGCTTTCTTCATTTTGTTTTGATCTTTTTCTGATTGATCCCTTAGCAAAGGAGTATTGAGGTATCTGTCTTCAATCTCACTAATTCTGTCTTTCATTTAATCAATTCTACTCCTTTGCCCATTCAATGTGTTATCTATTTCTGAAATCTTAGATTAATCTTTGGGATTTCTATTTGTTGTTTTTGGATCATTTCTAATTTTTTGTTTATTTTATCAATTTGTTCTTGTATTGTTTTCCTAAATTGTTCTATATTTTTCTGTGTTTTCTTTAATTTTGTCAGTGTTTTTCTTGATCTTGTCAGTGTTTTCCTTGATCTGTCTCTCAGTCTGTTGAAGGTACCCAAATATACATACTTCTTTTGAATTTCTTATCAGCGAGTTCTTATGCTGCTTCTTCCTCAGATGTTTTCTGGGTTTGTATCCTAGTGCCTTGTTTCTACTACTTTATATTGCTTTTTGGTGTGGACTGTGATGGTATGATATCTCCAAGACATTGTGGTGGTGTTGTATTTGTCTCATTTGTGATTGTATGTTGGTGTGATTCACACAAGATTTTTTTCCCTTTATTTTATCTTGATAAATCTGTGTGAGCAGGGTACTGTGCTCCTTTATTTGCTAGTTGTTAGCACTTACGCACTCACCACCTGTCTCCTGGTGGATGTGATAGAGAATGCACTGATCTCTGTTAGCTGTTTGTAAGGAGCAGTTGAGGGTGAGTTGAGCTGGTATTGGCCACTGTCTATTGTTGGTCAGTTGGTGCAAAGGCAAGTGGTGGGGCTGCAGGAGGTATGGTTATGTTGTTGGAATGTTTGCTGTCTTCCACTCAGTTAGACAAAAGAGATCAAAAAGCACATGCAATAAATGAGAAGAAAAAGTTTCAAACTGTATTTAAAAAGGATAAAAGAAAGATAAGGAGGAAAAACAAGCCACAGTATCTGGGGATAGAGGAATGAGAGAAGAGAGCAAGGTAAAAAATAGTAAAGAAAAAATGGGAAAAGTGCAAAAGTAAAAACAAGGGATGGGAAGAGCCAAAAGAAAAAGAAAAAAAGAAGAGAACCAGGAAAAGGGAAGAGAAAACAAATAAAAAGGAAAAAAAAAAAAAAAAAAACAGGGACAGGAAGGGGGGAAAAAAAGGGAAGAAAGGAGGAAGATAAAAATAATAGTTTAAAAACAAACTGGTGAATGGATGGCAGGTCATGGGACCCAGGCTCTGTCAGGGCACAGACCAGGATGGAATTCTTTCTGGTCAAGAAGGTGAGTGGAGGTTGGGGATGGCCACACTTTTGTTCACCAACATAGTGTGGGATATAAGAGTGCTTTGGTTACTTTGTTCTGCTCTAACAGAAGACACCACAAGTGGGATGGCTTTAACAAACAGGAGTTTATTTTCTTACAATTTTGGAGGCTAGAAGTCCAAGTTCAAAGTGTCAGGCTCTAAGGGCTGGGTGAAAGCCCCCCTCTACCTTGGGCTTCAGCTCTGCCTCTTGCTCCCAGCCCACTCACACTGGAGGCTTTCTTCATTTAGATATCTGCTGGCTGCTGAAGCTGACAAACCAAGGTTGACGAGTAAAAAGGCACAGTCCTGATGTTACCAATGTTATGACAGTCCATTAATTCAAGTCAATTAAGAGTCCCAAGATCATCAGCATGGCAAGCTGCTGAATAACTCGGCTACATGCAGGATTCAAGCATGCCAAAAGGTGCAGAGCATTCCTAAAGCTTTTCCTTATGTACTGGAGGCAGACCACATCCCTAAAGCAGCTAATCAGCTGCTCGCAGCAGATTTCCACCATGGAGTTGATTACCAATCTCATCATGGGGAATAACTACATCCAGCTGCCCAGCCACTCAAAACCAGGCCCAGCCAAGTTGACACATAATCTTAACCACCACAAAGAGTAACAAGTGGCTTATCACACCTTTCTAGTCATCACCTTCCCGTATGTTGCCTGTGCTGTTCTTGGCAAACAGAGCCTATTCTTGGGTCACTGTCCAGATAAGAACACCACTTGCATATATTCAAAATGGCTGTGCCCTCAGGACAGCTGCTGCCAGTCCACAGGTCTGTTTGTCTCCTTTTACACTGTTTTCCTTTCTGGTTGTCAGGCACCAGTGCAGTCCTTGCCCATGCAGTCCTTAGTGAACAAAGCTGATTCTTATTTCCAAATACCAGGAAATATTCAAAATGGCTGTGCCCTGAGGACAACCAGCAGTCTGCAGCTCCTTTTGTCTCCTTACTCACTGTTTTCATTCAGATTCTTCTACTAGTTGGTATTTAACCCACTTCTTTATACTTGCCTTCAAAGCTCAGGGTTCTGGGATCATCTTCTGTACAGGTTTCAATTGGTTTCTCATTGCTTTTTCACAGAGGGTTTGTGTAGCTTGCCTGCCTACTTTGCCATCTTACCAGAACTCCTGTTGAGCATCTTTTCTTATGCTTATCAGTCACATGTATATTTTCTTTGGAGAAATATATATTCAAAACTTTTTCCCCATTGTCTTTTTGTTATTGAGTTGTAGGAGTTCATTATATACTCTGGCTCCTAAATATTTTCTCCCATTCTGTTTGTTTTCTCTTCACCTTGTTGATAAAGTCCTTTGAAGTACAAAAGTGATTAATTTTGATGAAGTCCAATGTATCTATTTTGTCTTTTGTTGCTTGTGCTTTTAGTGTCATATCTAAGCATCCATTGTCAAAAACAAGGTCATGAAGTTTTACCCCTATGTTTTCTACTAAGAGTTTCATGATTTTGGTTCTTATATTAGATCACTGATGCATTTGGAGTTAGTTTTCATAACTGGTATGAAGTAAATAACCAAATTCATTCTTTTGTCCCAGCACTGGTTGTTTAAGAGACTATTCTTTCTCCATTGAATGGACTTGGCACCTTTGTTAAAAATCAGTTGGCATAAACACATGGGTTTATTTCTGGACTCTCAATTCTATTCCACTAGCCTATATGCCTATCACTACATCAATTGCAGACTGTTTTGATTACTATTGCTTTATATTAATTTTTAAATAAGGAAGTATGATTCCTCATTTTTGTTCTTCTTATTCAAGATACTTTTGGCTATTCAGAGCCCCTTGCAATTGCTTATGAATTTGAGGTTTGGATTTTAAAAAAAAGGCTCTTGAAATTTTTGATAGGGGTTGAGTTGAATCTATTAATCTATTGTTCATTTTGGGTAGTATTGACATCTTAACAATATTAAATCTTCCTGTCTTAATAGGATGTCTTTCTATTTATTTGAGTCTTATTTAATTTCTCTCAGCAGTGTTTTATAATTATCAGTGTACAATATTTTTACCTCCCTGTTTAAATTTATTCCTAGAAATTTAAAAAAATACTCTTATAAATAGAATTGTTTTTTCTTTCTTTTACTTTTTTTTTTGGCTTGCTTTTCTTTTTATATTTTTTTTTATTTTGTTTTCTTAATTTCATTTTCAGATCGTCCATTGCTGGTATATTGAATCACAATTGTTTTTTTTGTTTGTTTGTTTGTGTTTTTTTTTTTAATTTATTATTTATTGTGATTTGGGTAAAGATTTACAGAGCAAATTCACTTTCCATACAGCAGTTCACAGATACTTTGTCACATTAAATTGACCACAGTTTACCACAATGCAACAGCTCCCCTCCCACGTCCTCCCCATAGTTACCTCTTCCCAGTGTCCATCCCTCCATACTCTCCTGCCC
>NW_006921894.1:4326751-4328345 GCF_000298275.1 Orycteropus afer afer | reverse complement strand
TTTGATCCATCTGGAGTTTGTTTTTGTGTATGGTGTGAGGTACAGATCTTGTTTCATTTTTCTGCAAATGGCTCTCCAGTTTTGCCAGCACCATTTATTAAACACTCTCTTCCCCATTTAATGGATTTTGGGCCTTTGTCAAAGATCAGCTGCACAATTGTTTTTTTGTGTTGATCTTGTACCCTGCAATTTTGCTGAGTTCAGTTATTAGTTCTAATAGTTTTCTTTCAGATTCCTTGGGATTTTGTACATATAGAATTATGCCATCTGTAAAAAAGGGATAGGTTTACTTCCACCTTCCCAATTTGGATTCCTTTATTTCTTTCTTTCTTTTTTTTTTTTTTTTGGTCTAATTGCTCTAGTTAGAACCTCTGATACTGTGTTGAGTAGCAATGGTAAGCATCCTTTATTTATTTTTCTGGTAAAGAATGTTGTTGTATTGTTGTTAGGTACCATTGAGTGGGCTCTGACTCACAGAGACCCTATGCACAGCAGAACAAAACACCGCCTAGCCCTGTGCCAGCCTTCACAATTTTTGCTATATTGTGCCCATTGTTGCAGCCACTGTATCACTGCATCTCATTGAGAACCTTCTCCTTTTCCACTGACCTTCCAGTTTACCAAGCATGATATCCTTCTCCCGAGAATGGTCTCTTCTGACAACATGACCAAAGTAAGTGAGACAAGGTCTGGTCATTCTCGCTTCTGGGAGCATTCTGGTTTCACTTCTTCCAGGACAGATTTGTTAGTTCTTCTGGCAGTCCATGGTACTTTTAGCATTCTTTACCAACACCACAACTCAAAAGCATATACTTTTCTTTGATCTTCCTTATTCATTGCCCAATAGCCATGTGAGGCAATTGAAAAAGCCATGGCTTGGGTAAGTCATACATACCTTAGTCTTCAAAGAGACATCTTTGCTCAGCACTTTAAACAGGTCTTTTTCAGCAGATTTACCCAGTGCAATATGATGCCTGATTTCTTGCTGTTGCTTTCATGGGTGTTGATTGTGGAACCAAGTAATTTGAAATCCTTGACAACTTCAATCTTCTCTCCATTTATTTTATTTATTTATATTGGTCCAGTTGTGAAGATTTTCATTTTCTTTACACTGAGGTGTAATCCATACTGCAGACTGTAGTCTTTAATATTCAAATCATCTTCACTTTAAACAAGCAAGGTTGTGTCATCTGCATATCGTACGTTGTTAATAACTCTTCCTCCAATCCAAATTTCTTTTTCATGTAGTCCAGCTTCTCAGATTATTTGTTCAGCATACAGATTGAAGAAGTATGGTGAAAAGATACAACCTTGATGCGCTCTCTTCCTGATTTTAAACCATGCAGTATCCCCTTGTTTTGTTAGAATGTTTTAAGTTCATACACAAGGAGAAGTGGTAAATTTTTTTTTATTTTCTTTTTGGCAATATTAATGAACCTACTGCTCATATTCTTTATATCAAATGAGAGTCAGAAATTGCAAATTCAGTAGGAACAATGTGGAGGGGCTCAAGGAGCCCATAATTATTTTTCTTGGGGGGGGGGCTCACATTCTTTTTTTTTTTTAATTGTGATTTGGGTGAAGGTTTACAGAG
>NW_006921894.1:4322207-4326319 GCF_000298275.1 Orycteropus afer afer | reverse complement strand
ATGCAGAAAAGATATTTGATAAAATCCAAAACCCATCCCTGATTTAAAAAAAAAAAAAAAAAGTCTCAGAAAAATAGGAATAGAAGGGAAATTCCTCAACATAATAAGGGCATATATGCAAAACTAACAACTAAGCTTATTCTCAAAGGACACTAAAACCATTCCCCTTGCAAACAGGAACCAGACTAGGATGCCCTCTATCACCACTTCTATTCAACATTGTATTGGAAGTCCTAGCCAGGGCAATAACACAAGAAAGGGAAATCAAAGGCATCCAAATTGGTGAGGAAGAAGTCAAACTATCCCTATTTGCTGATGATATCATGCTATATATAGAAAACCCAAGAGACTCAGCAAGAAAAATACTAGAACTAACTGAAAGATTTAGCATAGTGGAGGGATACAAGATCAACATACAAAAATCAGTTGGATTCCTCTACACCAGCAAAGAGATTGCCAAAAAGGAAATCAATACCATTTACCATAGCTACTGTAAAGATGAAATACTTGGAAATAAATCTTACCAGGAACACAAAAGACCTGTACAAAGGAAACTACAAAACACTACTACAAGAACTATAGGAGATCTACATAAATGAAAGAACATACTATGCTCATGGATAAGAAAACTGGACATTGTGAAAATGTCAATACTACCCAAAGCAACCTATACATTCCATGCAATCCCAATCCAGATTCCATTAACATTTTTAAGGACATGAAAAACCAATCACTAATTTTATTTATTTTTTTAATTTTTATTTTTATTGTGATTTGGGTGAAAATTTACAGAGCAAATACACTTTCCATACAGCAGATCACATACACTTTGTCTCATGACATGGACCACAATTTAGCACAATGCAACATCTCCTCTCCCACTTCCTCCCAATAGGTACCACTTCCCTGTGACCATCCCTCCATGCACTCCTACCTACTGAACTGTCTCCCTGTGCCTGAGCAGCCCTTCTTTCTCTCTTGCCTATTCTCTCCAAGGAGTGTATCTACCTCAGATAAATGCTCAACTAGTATGCCTGTCTACTGCTTGGCTGGAAGCTACAGATGTATGTTCAATTCCAGACCTGAAGGGCAGCTAGGGACCATAGTCTCAGTGGTTCCATCAGGCTCCATCGGGCCAGTAAACCTGTTCCCCACTTTTTTTTTTTCTTTCAAATGATTTTGAGTTTTGTTCCACATTGTTCCCCCTGTCTATCCAGGATCTTCTACAAAGATCCTCTTCCAATCACTAATTTTATATGGAAAGGAAAGAGACCTCAGATAAGCAAAGCACTACTCAAGGAGAAGAACAAAGTAGGAGGTCTCACACTACCAGATCTCAAACCCTACTATACAGTCACTGTAATCAAAGCCACCTCATATTGGTACAATGACAGACACATAGAGCAGTGGAACAGAATTGAGAACCCAGAAATAGATCCATCAACCTCTGGTCAGCTGACCTTTGACAAGGGCTAAAATCCATTCAATGGGGAAGAGATAGTCTCTTTCACAAATGGTGCTTGTAAAACTGGATATCCATTTGCACAAAAATGAAATGAGATCCAAACCTCGCACCATACACAAAAACTAACTCCAGATGAGTCAAAGACTTGAACATGAAATGTAAAACTATAAAGTTTATCAAATAAAAAAATAAGGTCAAACTTAGGAGCCCTAATTTATGGCATAAATAGACTATCGAGCATAACCCAAAATATACAAACAGCAGAAGAGAAACTAGATGATTGGGATCTTCTAAAAATTAAATTCTTATGTGCATCAAAAGACTTCTCCAAAAGAGTAAAAAGAGAACATAGAGATGGGAAAAAAATATTTGCCAATGACATATCCGACAAGACACTTATATCTAAAATTTATAGAAAACTGCAACACCTCAGCATCACAAGGACAGACAATCCAATTAAAAAATGGGCAGAAAACATGAACAGATATTTTACCAAACAAGATATTCAGGCAGCCAACAAACACATGAAGAAATGTTCTCAATCATTAGCCATTAGAGAGATGAAAATCAAAACAACAATAAGATATCATCTCACCCCAGCACTAATAGCAAAGTTGAATGAGACAGAAAATAACAAATGCTAGCAAGAATGTGAATGTGAAAAGATTGGGACTCTCATACACTGCTGGTGGGACTGTAAAATTATACAGCCACTGTGGAAATCGGTATGGTGATTCCTTAAAAAGTTGAAAAAAGTAATACCATTTGATCCAGCAATCCTAATACTAGGTATATACCCAAAAGAAGTGAGAGTCAGGACATGAAGAGATATATGCATACTCATGTTCATCACAGCACTATCCACAATAGCAAAGTGATGGAAACAATGTAAGTGCCCATCAACAGAGGAATGGATGACCAAACTGTGGTATATACACACAATGGAATACTATACAACATTAAAGAATAATGTAGAATCTGCAAAACACTGCATTATGTGGATAAACTTGGAGGACATTATGCTGAGTGAAATAAGTCAATCATGTTATTGTTATTTGCCAACGAGTCGGCCGCGACTCATAGCGACCCCTCCTTGGGTTTCCGAGGCAGTATCACTACGGAAGTAGGATTGCCCAACCTTCCTTCTGAGGAGTGGCTGGTGGGTTTGAACCACCAGTCTTCTGGTTAGCGTCAAGTGCCTTAGGCACTATGCTACCAGAGCTCCTAAGTCAATCATGGAAGGACAAATATTGTATCAGTCCACTATTATAAAAAGTCAAGGAAAGGTTTATATATGGAAGGAAAATTTCCTTATTTGTTAGCAGGATGGGAGGGGAGGGGAGAGAAAATTGCTAGATAGGTTAAAAAAAGAAGAAAGAAAATACATTGTGTTCAGTATGTTTATAGTGAATGCCATCTGTAGACAACTTTTATTAGTGGTTTTCTGAGTTGTTTTCTTTCTATCTCTCTTTTACAAATTGGCTTTAATTGTAAGGTGGGAAAGTGGGAAATGCCTGTCTCTGGCCAATCCTAGATGTCATATAATAACAGAGTAGATTAAAGCTACTAACAAAATTTCTTATTTATGAAAGTTTCCCTTTTTCTAAATTCTTATATATGGAAATCCAATACATTATCTAATGAATGTACTCATGAATTCACAAAATAAACAAGCTTGAAGACATGTTCCATTTATTGCTCTTATATAATTCCTTCTAAAATGTCAAAATGATGCCCTTTTAACCAAGTTATTTTTGTTCTGGCTCCTCTCTGCAATCAGAGCTTGGTCTGCCCCTCCTAAAAAGGATGGTCAGCTTCGAGAGCCAGTACACATCACAGAAATCCACTGTTTTATTACTAAACTCCTGGCTGAGGACACCTGAATCCCCAGGGGTCTTGTCCTCATGGAACTTGAGTTCTCCTCAGGTCCCAAGCCTCAGGAGTGGGCCCACTCAAGTACGACCTCCGACTCAATCCTTTATGACCATGAACCACATAAAGAAGAGCCAGGGCTGAGCAACCACCCATGGGTTTCAATCTGGAATACTCAACATGACAGGGTAAAATACAAGGACATTCAGAAAGAGTAAAAGTGGAGGTGCCAGTGAGTGCAGAGGAGAGCCCTCAGGCTGGAAGCCAGAAGAGGCAAAGGTGCAGACAAGGAGAAAAAGGTGTATTTCTACGTTGAGAAAGAAGGCAAACCGGAGGGTGGATTGAGTCCATATTAGAGCCGGCTATGGACACATCACCTCTCCTGCAGCCCCCTCTTGGCCAATTTTGTATGTGACTTGCAGAGCTATAAAATGACTGAGGACATAAAACATGTATAAGTACTGTCAGTGTTTGCCTGACAAGTAGGGTAAGCTCAAAGAAAAATGATAAACCTTCATGTTACAATAAAAAAGAGGACAAGCACAAATACCCAGAAAATACTAAAACAACAGCAACACAGGAAATGATAACAGGATTCAAAACACAATGAGCTCAGCACAGAAAATAATATGGAACAAAGAAACCAGGGACGCCATGAAAAAACACATACCAAAATGACAGCAACCAAATCATACTTGTCAATAATTACACTGAATGTTAATGGTTTAAATACACCACTCAAGAGATGGAGAGTTGCAGATTGGATAAGAAAACA
>NW_006921894.1:4320290-4320851 GCF_000298275.1 Orycteropus afer afer | reverse complement strand
TCCAACAAATTTGAAAATCTGGAAGAAATGGACAGATTTTTAGAAACACACCACTTACCTAAACTAACACAGACTTATGTGGAAAAGTTGAACAGGTCCATCACAAAAGAAGAAATTGAACAGGTCATCAAAAAATTACTAACTAAAAACAGTCCTGGCCCAGACGGTTTCAATGGAGAATTATACCCAACATTCAGAGAAGAACTGATGCCAATCCTACTCAAACTATTCTAAAACACAGAAAAGGATGGAATCCTCCCTAACTCATTTTATGAAGCAACCATAACCTTGATACCAAAACCAGGCAAATATATCACTTTAAAGGAAAACTATAGACAGTATCTCTCATGAATATAGATGCAAAAATCTTCAACAAAATCCTTGCCTATAGACTACAACAACGTATCAAGAAAACCATTCATTATGACCAAGTGGCATTCATACCAGGTATGCAAGTATGGTTCAGCATTAGAAAAATAATCAATGTCATCCACCACGTAAATAAAACAAAGGAGAAGAACCACATGATCATATCAATTGATGCAGAAAAGGCATTTGATA
>NW_006921894.1:4312060-4314193 GCF_000298275.1 Orycteropus afer afer | reverse complement strand
GCAGCACAATTCACCATACAAAGAGATGGAAACAACCTAAATGCCCATCAACGGATGAGTGGATAACCAAATTATGGTATATCCACACAATGGAATGCTATGCCACATTAAAGAACAATAAGGGATACGTGAATAACCTCACAATGTGGATGAACCTGGAGAACAATATGCTGAGTGAAGTAAGTCAATTGCAGAAGGACAAGTACTGTATGAGCCCATTACTGTAAAAAGACAGAGAAGAGTTTGCTTGGGGAAGGGAACTCACCTAGTAGGTTACTGGGATGAGGAAGGCAAGGGAGGGATTAATTTCAGGCTAGTTGGGGCCTACACACTGACATGGGTAGGGGGAGGGATATATGGGAAGGTTATATGACCACCATAATAACATTAGGAAATGGGAGGAAACCTAATTGTGCACATAAGAGATAGACAACAGATGCTAATACTAACCAATGTGTCCACAATACTGCATTGCCATTAACACCAAACACTAAGCTATACAGATAAACACATAAACCCCTGAGGTGATCAGACATTGGTCAGTGAACAGAAGTATTCTCTAGACCAAGGATTGATTCAGCTGAGGCTAATCTTGCACAGACACCAGTGATACAAAATACCTGCAGTCCTTACAGATACAATAGAAGACAGACACAGAGTAATCCCTCACAGACAACCAAACACTATGGGAGAGAAATCCAAAATATCTACTGTCTCAGAACCATAGTACTGGAGGACACCAGACTCAATTGGCACAACAAAATACATATAAGAGTTGCTCCACATCCCACATTCGTGAGTAGTGACTGGGGTCTTAAAAGCTTTCAAGCAGCCATCTAAGATGCAGCTAACAGTCTCCTAGCATCAGAAGTGAAAAAGAACGCAAAAAAAGGGGGCGGGGGAGCATTTAGAAACAATCAGCCTTAGGACACGATGGCCCTCAAGACCAGAAAAGCTAGATGGTGCCCAGCTACCAATGCCAACCACCACTCAGGAAAGGATCTAATCTGGAGATCCTGGATAGAATGGGAGGGAAAACGTGGAACAAAATCCAAAAACTCAATAATGACCAGAATTACTGGTCAGATTAAATCTGGTGAGACTTCCAATACTATGGTCCAGGAATACATTCTGTGCCTGGAATAAAACTCAGCCCTAGGGGCAGGCTCTCAGCCCAATAGTTAACAAGATGTACATGCAGGCCACTCAAGCCAGGATGACGCACCCATATACTCTATGGTAATATATCCCTTAGAGCAATAGACCATGGGACACCAGAGGACCAACATTCAAATTGAGGAAAACAGGAGTGCATAAATATGAAGGGCACAGGGAGGGTTACAGGGTAGGGAGGGGAGGAGACTGGATTAGGGTTGGACATGGCGAATGGGGAATGAAACTAAATGTGTGCATTACATTGAATGTAAAACAAGCTCTTAAAATAATAAATAATAAAGATTCAGCAAAGTGGCAGGATGCAAGATCAACATATAAAAATACAGTCAGATTCTCTACAATGACAAAGAGAACTCTGAAAAGGAAATCAGGAAAACAATACCATTTACAATAGGCACCCAAAAGATGAAGTACTTAAGAATGAATCTAACCAGAGATACAAAAGACTTATATACCAAGGAAACTAAAAAAAAACAAAACAAAAAAAAACCAACTAAAGGAAACCAAAAAGACCTAAATAAATGGAAGATTTCTCATGGATGGGAACATTTACATTGTGAAAGTGTCAGTACTACCCAAATATAAATGCAACCCAGATCCATATCCCATCATCACTCTTTAAAGGGATGGAAAGACGAATCACCAACTTAATATGGAAAGGAAAGAGACACAAGATAAGCAAAGCACTACTAAATAAGAACAAAGTAGGAGGCCTCACTTCCCAATCTCAAAAGCTACTGTACAGCCATGGTAGTAAAAACAATCTATTATTGGTACAATAACAGACATACAGACTGTTCTGGTTACCTAGTGCTGCTCTCACAAGAAATATACCACAAATGGAATTGTCTTAACAAAGAGGAGTTTATTCTTACAATTTGGAGGCTTTAAGTCCAAGTTCAAAGTGCCAGGCTCTAGGGGCTGGGTGAAAGCCCCTCAACCTTGGGGTCCAGCTCT
>NW_006921894.1:4307946-4311940 GCF_000298275.1 Orycteropus afer afer | reverse complement strand
GTAAGTCCCAAGGTTGGCAGAGCATAGCAGGCTGCTGAGCAATGACATGGCTACATGCAGGGTCCAAGCGTGCCAAAGGCTAGAGACCATTCTCAAAGCTTCTCATTATATACAGGAAGCAGACCACATACCCAAAGGCAGCTACTCAGCTGCTCATAGTAGATTCCACCATGGAGTTGATTACCAGTCTCATCATGGGGAATTAACTACCACCAGCTGCCCAGCCACTCAACCAGGCCCAGCCAAGTTGACACACAAACCAAACTACCACACAGACCAATGACACAGAATTGAGAACTCAGAAGTAACTACATCCACCACTGAACAGCTGATCTTTGACAAAGGGCTGAAACCCATTAAATGGGAAAGAAGCAGACTCTTCAACAAATGGTGTTGGCAAAACTGGATATTCATTTGCATAAAAAATAAACAAGATCCGTATCTCACACCATATATAAAAACTTACCAAGAAAGATCAAAGAACTAAATATCAAACCTAAAACCATAAAAATCATCCAAGAAAAAATAGGGGACATTTTAGGGGCCCTAATACATGGTATAAATATGCTATCAAACATAACTAAAAACACCCAAATAGCAAAAGACAAACTAGATGACTATACCACCAAAAATTAAACATTTTAATTTTAAAAGACTTCACTGAGGGATTTCCACCAAGATGGTGCAATGGGCAAACAAGCTACCCAGGCTACCTACAACAAAGAAACAAAAAACAATGGAAACAGATACAGATGATAATCCAGGAACCCTGAACTTTGAAGGGAAGAATAAAGAAAAGGATTATATACTGACTAGTAGAAGAAACTGAATGGAAACAGCAAATAAGGAGACAAATGTAGCTATGGACTGTCAACTCACCTGATGGTTTGGCCATTTTGAATATTTGCAAGGGACATTATGATTGGGGCAACAACCTGAAAATTGCCTCCACTTACCAAGGACTGCAAGCCACATGTGTGATATTCCCCTTGTACCTCCTGGTGAATGTAGGTATAGCCATCCCACCCCTACCTACCTTCTGAGCCACCAAGAATTCCATCCCAGACCAGGTGGCCTGCCACCAGCTGCCTCTGGGCAGGCAAGAACTGGTTCTGGAACCAGGCACCCTGCTCTCAGCCACCTTTTGAGCCAGGAGGAACTTTCTGTGACCAGGTGTCCTACACCTTGGAAGGCAGGAATTTTTTCTGGGAACAAGGGCTGTGTGCCCAGCTGCTTTCTGGGGCAGCAGGAACTTTTTCTGAGACCAGATGTCCTGCGTTAACTGCTTTTTGGGCCAGCAGAAATTCCTTCTGGAATCAGGCACTGTGCTGTCAGCTGCCATTTAGACTGGCAAGAACTTTTTCTGGGTCCAGGCTCCCTATACCTGGCTGCCTTTGGGGATGACATTAACTTTCTGGTGGACCAAACGACCTAGCCTCAACTGCCTTTTAGAATGCCAGGACCTTTTTCTATGACTAGGTGCCCTATGCCCAGCCACATTTTGGAACAGCAGAAACTCCTTCTGGGACCAAGAGCCCTGTCCCCAACTGCTTTCTAAGCTAGCAGGAACTCCTTCTAGAACAAGTTGCCCTGCTCCTCACTTCCTGCTTTACTGGCAGGAAAACTGCCTGAGTGCCCTGCTTCCCCAGTTTTCTCCCTTTTTAAAAAAAATTATTCTCCTCACCCCCTTTTCTTTCTTTCTCTTCACTTTTTCTTTTCTTTCCCTTCCCTGGTTTTTATTCTTTTTCATATTCTTTGTTCCCTATTTTCTTTTTGTTTTCCTCATCCTTTGTTTTTGCATTTTCTTATTCCTTCTTTACTATTCTTCTTCTCTTCCTTGCTTTTCTTTTTCCCCTTCCTCAGATTTTAGTTTTTTCTTTTTTTCTTTATCTTCTTGTTTTTTGTTTTCTTTCTATTTCTTTTTGTGGTGGTGGTTGTATGTGTATGATGTTTGTGTTTTTTTATTTCTTGTTTTTATTTATTTATTTTGTTGGTGTTTCTTTCTTTTTTATCCCACCAGCAGGAGACAGCAACCATGCCCACTCAATCCAACCACACTGACACCTCCTGAAGCCCTGCCTACTGGGAAAGGTTGCTTCTACACCAACTGATCAACAATAGATGGGGGTGGTGTAGTGCCTAAGGCATTTGAGTGCTAACCAGAAGGCTGGTGGTTCAAACCCACCAACCACTCCTTGGAAGGAAGATTGGGCAATCTACTTCTGTAGGGTGCCTCAGAAACCCAAGGAGGGGTCACTAAGAGTTGGGACCTACTTGACAGCAGTGAGTGAGAATATCAGCCTAACATGCCTATAGCTGCTCTACACAAACAGCAAACAGAGATCTGTGCACCCATTCGCATCCTCTATCACACTCTCCAGGAAACAGGTGGTAAATACTTATGTGCTGCCAAACTACCAAATAGACTAGCACACCAGAATGGTTCACTTGGATATTGTTGTTGTTATGTGCCGTGGAGTCAGACCTGACTCACAGCGACCCCTCCTTGGGTTTCTGAGCCGGTATCACTACATAAGTAGATTGCCCAACCTTCCTTCTGAGGAGTGGCTAATGGGTTTGAACCGCCAGCCTTCTGGTTAGCAGTCAAGTGCCTTAGGCATCAAAACAAAATAAAGCAAAAAAAAAAAAAAAACCCTGAGAAAATCACAGCAACATACAATCACCAATTACCCAGTTCGCACAAAGAAGCAAGATAAAGTAGTACAAACAAGGTACCAGAATACAGAGCCAGAAAACCTTCCTGAGAAAGAAGTGGCATTGGAACTACCTGATAAGGAAGTCAAAAGACTTATATTTAGGTACTGTCAATAGATTACCAGGAGATCTGGTGGCATAGTGCCTAAGGCATTTGACTGCTAACCAGAAGGCTGGTGGTTCAAACCCACTAGCCACTCCTTGGAAGGAAGGTTGGGCAATCTCCTTCTGTAGTGATACCACCTTGGAAACCCAAGGAGGGGTCACTATGAGTCAGATCCCACTCCACAGCAGTGAGTCTGGTTTTTTTAATTATTATTATTTTCAGTGGATTAAGAGATAGATCAAGGAAAACACTGAAAATATTAAAGAAAACAGGAAAAACTCTAGAAGGATCCAGAAAAAAATAGAAGAGCAAAGTGACAAAAATAATTGAATAATTAGAAACCACACAAAAACAGCAAATAGAAATTCAGAAGCTTAATACTAACATTTCAGAAATAGATAACATACTGAAAAGGCAAAGAAGTAGAATTGAATAATGGAAAACAGAATTAGTGAGATTGAAGACAAATCACTCAATATTACATTGATAAGGGAACAATCAGAAAAAAGAACAACTACAAAAAAAAAAAAAATGAAGACAGCCAAAGTGCTGCCACCATCAAGAGGAATAACTTACATGTGATTGGAATTCCAGAACAAGAAGAGACAAAAGCACAGAGAAAATTGTTGAAGATTTGTTGGAAGAAAACTACCCTAATATGAAAGACAAGAAGATCAATGTACATCAAATAGGATCAACCCCAAACTTAAGGGCCCTAATTCAAGACATAACTATACTATCCAATATAAGTAAAAACACACAAACACCAGAAGACAAAACAGATGACTGGGACCTCCTAAATATTAGACAATTAAGTGCATCAAAAAGATTCCTCCAAAAGAGTAAAAAGAGAACCCACAGAGTGGGGCAGGGGAGAGGGTGGATTGGCAGTGACATATTGGACAAGGAGCTAATCTCTAAAACTTACAGAAAACTTCAACAACTTAGCAACAGACAACAATCCAATTTAAAAATGGGCAGAGGACATGAACAGACACTTCATCAAAGAAGATATTCAGGCAGCTAACAAACACAAGAGAAGAGTGTTCAGCCAGGGGGCAGTTTAAGCATAGGTACTGAAACAAGGAGGGCTTGTGCTTACTCACTGATCTGCACTGAACACGTTCCCTTGTTACCCTACCGAGAGGGACCAGGTCTTCGGGAGCAAGGTAA
>NW_006921894.1:4294946-4303841 GCF_000298275.1 Orycteropus afer afer | reverse complement strand
GGATCGGGCAGTGTTTCGTTCTGCTGTGCATGGGGTCGCTATGAGTCGGAAACGACTCGACGGCACTTAACAACAACAACAACAACAACAAACACATGAAGAAATGCTTGCAATCATTAGTCATTAGAGAGATGTAAATAAAACAACAATGAGATATCATCACACATCAGCACTAATAGCAAAGTTCAAAGAAAACAGGAAACAACAAATTCTAGCATGTGGAGAGATGGGAACCTTCATACACTGCTGGTAGGACTGTAAAATGGTGCAACAACCGTGGAAAATGGTGTGCCATTTCCTTAAAAGTTAGAAATAGGAAGACCATTTGATCCAGCAATCCACTACTAGGTATATATCCTACAGAAATAAGAGTCGTGACATGAACAGATAGATATATGCACACCCATGTTCATAACAGCACTATTCACAATAGCAAACAATACTAACAACCTAAATGCCCATCAGCAGAGGAATGGATCAACCAACTATGGTATATACACACAGTGGAGTAGTATACATTAAAGAACAATGATGAATCTGCAAAACATCTCATAGTATGGATGAACTTTGAGGCCATTATGGTGAGTGAAATTAGTCAATCACAAAAGGACAAATACTGTATGAGACCATATTGTAAAAAGTCAAGGATAAGAGTTTCACAAAAAAAAAAAAAAAAGAAGAAGAAGAAGAAGAAGTATTCTTCTATGGTTACCAGTGTCGGTGTGGAAGGAAGGGTAAACCACTAACTTGCAGCAGACACATCTTGACTTGGGTGAAGGCAAAGATTAAAAAAAGAAAAAAGAAAAGAAAGATAAATAAGTCTTCCCCAAAAGAATAGAAAGAGAAACTCTACACTGGGAAAAACTTTTGGCAATGGTATTTCTGACAAGGGACTAATCTGTAAAATGTATGGGAAATTTCATCTCAACTGCATCAAGTCTGTGGCTCAGAACTCTCCTATATCTCTTACCACTCCCCCTGCTTCTTCAGAGGTTAAAAACACGCATAACTGCATCTTCTTGGTAGCAGCATCCGCAAGCAGGATGTAGCTAGAAGTACCTCCTCAGCCCTGGGTCAGTTTTTTTACTTCCTACCTCGGAGAAGGCCCCTCACCTATAGTTAAAATATGGTTAATGCAGTCCCAGCGGCTCTTACGTATCTCCAGTTTTGAAATCCTGCCTACCGTTCCCACATGCCCATGGTGTGGCCTGGAGGCATGTGAGCAGGAAAGAAGCCAGGTACCTCTGCGAACCTGATGGACTGTTCTGAATCACTCACTTTCTTGGCTCTATAGCCCTCCAAGGAGCCCCGCGGCCTGCCTGCGAGGAACGGGATGTCCCGGGGCGGGGACCGCGGTCACGAGTGAGCACATCTGGCGCCCCATTCTCCCCACCTGGGGAGTAGGTTTAAAGAGAAGACATCCGCCCTTCCACAACCCAAGTGAGGCTGCGAGACAGGTAAGATCACCTCAGTGCCCCAGCCCGGCAAAGTGCAAGGCGAGTACAGGCGGTTCAGCTACCACCAAGTGAGCCGCAGAACACCTGGGGTGGAGGGTCCTCAGTACCATTCTTTGCAAGAGCAACCAGAGGAGCCGCGGATCCAGAAGTTCTGGGCGGCCTGCCACGACACTCGCCAGGGTCCTCCCTCACCCTGCCCAGTTCATTCGGCGGCCAGAGCGGGGAGGAGCGGGAAGGGGCAGGACTGGCTGCGCTCCTTAAGAGGTGGCGCGAGAGGCCGGGGCTTGTCCTAGGCCGGCCTGTGAGGTGGCACTGCGCGATGGAGACCGCCCGGGACTGCGCCGGAGCCCTCCTAAGGCGAGTGCCGCGCCCGCAGCCATGCTGGGACATCGCGCGCCTGTGTCCCGGCTCCTCCCGCTCCCTGCGTTCCCCACGCTTCTCGGTCCCTACGTCCTGCGCCTGCAGGTTCTGTGTGTTTGCTCGACCTGGCCAAGTCAGAAACCGCTGCGTGTCCCCTGTCCCTTTCGTCTGGCCGCATGTGCCAGGAGTGGCGCTGCGGAGGTGTGTGGAAGTCCGGGTAAGAGTTGACAGTAGCGACTGCAAGAGTGACAGTTATCTCTGGCCAAAGCCCCAGGGCAACATCTCCCCGAGCTCCAGCAGCTGCAGCTGATAACTGGTCTTCTGGCGCGTTGGGTTGGACCCCTCCTAACATCTGCCCAATCCGCGTCGTTAGAGGACCTTGGAGGGAGTGCATTCCCGAACCGCAGGTGAGGCTAGGGCCTCAGGGCCCACGGTCCTGGCCTCACAGCATCGATTTTTTTTTTTTTTTTTTTTTTTTTAATTTTGTTCCTGCTCGGGGTCAACTCCGCATCCTTACCTACCCAAACCATTCCTCTGTGGTAAGTCCTATAGCTTGGGCGTGGCAGCAGCTTTAAAGTATAGATTTAAGGGAGAGACCGCGTTTTTCTGAAGATCTTCGAGAAGTGCCTCAGATGGAAGGGAGAAGTTGTTGAGTTCTTGGAAATGCAGAGGTCGGGGGAGACAGGTCCCATTATGTACCTGTGGTGTTGAAAGGCGCAGCAGATAGAAGGGATAGAGACCAAGTTCTAAAACTGGCGCCATCTACAAGATTCTAAAGTTGGGCTTTTCGAGGGGAGCTGTGAGTACACACTCAAGACTAGAAAAACAGATGCCAAAATGTAAAGTTGTGCTTTCTGAATGCCTTGCTTTTTAAAAGTAAACAAAAACAAAAACCTGAAGTGAAGACGGTGGGGCATGGGAAAGGTGGGAAACAATTCTTCAATGTATCTTCACTAAGATTTTTAAGCATAAAGTTAAGGTCCCTGGTTTCTTTTTGCTCTTCTTCCACCTCCACCCACCCCATACCTCAATTCCAGGAGGTGACAACTGTTGGCGTTCACCCTTCCAAGCTTTTTTCCTATGCATGTGCAACACCCCATTGTTCATGTTCCCAGGGAGCACTATCTTAAAGATGGGTCAGAACTGCCCTAACTAATCCCTAGCATTGCACCTGGGCAGGAAGAAGAGGCAGAACCAGTAGAGTCAAGGTTGAGTTGAGGTTGACAGGCTCAATCTTACAACAGTCTTAAATTGGGCAAGGAATCCATGTGAAGCTCTACCCGGCCAAGTGTTGCCAAGTTGGCCAGCTGATGAAGCATTGGCAATGCAAAGCATGATAAAATGTCTAATCTTCTAAAAGCACATTCCTTTTGAGCTTCAAGCTCTAGTAGCACGTGAATATTTGTTATAGATAGAACAGTTGTTGCAGTTTTTTGATGTTTAACTGCTTCCCAACTAAATGCCCATCTTGAAAATCAGGCTAAGACCCGGTAGAGCCAAAAGCAAGGTGGGGGGAGGGGCACCTTTGCTAAATGTGGTCTTGCAGGGTTCCTACCTCCTGGCACTGTCCCTTAGTTTAGACCACCAGGTGTAGTGACCCTAACCCTGTATTTTATTAGTAAGTAAGCACATTTTGCCAAGAAAGTAACTTAATCAATATATGTCTTTAAAATAAATAAATAAGTCAGATACTTGTAAGCATATTAAATCGACACCTCTTAGCTTTGTGAATAGTATTCTGTGGACTTATATTCTACCCTTCTTGCTTTTTATTACTGTCATGTGGGATCCTTCTTTCCCATATAACAACAAAATGTGGAGTTCCCTTAGCCATTATTTCATTTGTAATGTTCTCTGGGCACTCTCTTAGTCTACTATTGCCTATTGCTACCTCACCACTCATGACACCAGAGTATTTGCTTCCAAATGAGACCTTATTCCTGGGCCACCTCTCCACCAGCACCTCCAGAATAAGCATCAGTTCATATAGTGGCATATAAAGAGTGAGCGCCCTTTTGTGGTGGCAGGGCAGCTTAACTTTACTGGCATAAAGTTCATGGCATAAGGTAGTCTATGTTGCTGTATTTCATACATTTCTGTAAGTTGGGGCCTCCTTGCTTCCCCCAGCAAAAAATACAAAGACGTTACTGTTTCCACTGTCTTCTAGGAGATCTGGCACCTCACAATTTTCAAGAGTATTCTGAGAAGTGTGACTTCTGTTATCATCTTGATTTCCCTGAAACAACCTACTTCCTTAAACAACCTGTTTCCTTGTTGTTGTGAGCTATTTCCCTTCCTGCAATCACTTTCTCAGAAACTGAGAGGTGGCTGTTCTCCTCTGTGGTGTCTCAAAGAAGACTCCTTAGATTTCTCAGTGGCCCAATTTTAACTTTGATGTATTAAAAAATTAAGGTGAGAATAGCAACATTTTGGATATTCTGTTAATGTCCAGTGATATAAAATATTCTGCATATTCAGTAGACCAGAAGTGAGATGGCTTAGAATGTTTATTTAGCTAGCTATGTAACGTCATTGTTCATCTAGCTGGTTGTTTAGCTGGAGCAGACCAAATACCTATATAATGTTTTTAAAATAACTTTAATGTACATCAAACTTTATTTAATTCCCTTTTATGCAATGTGTATGATCCTGATTTCATATAATTTGGCACATAAAATCATTCATCCTGTTCATTTAAAAGAATAGTAGAATTTCATTTTCATAGCTTCAAAATGATTTGTATAAGTAGTCAATAAATCTCTTATCCAACTGTGCCCTAGTTCTTGGTTAGGAAAACAGTCATTGGATCTGTAATGGGCAAGAAGAACAATAGCTGCTGTGTCCTTTCTTATCAAGGATGGCTATCTTGAGGGCAGCAGAGGACCAGAAATGATTGCTGCCTTGTCTTGTCAGAAGTCAAAAGACAATATGAACTCTGAATTTGTAACCTACGCTGGGTTACCAAAGTATGAGGAAATAAGGCACCACAACTAACTAGGACAAAGCTATCTGTACCCAGCAGCCGTGCTATTGACCGCTGGAGGCTGGACTCACCTTCTACCTAATAAGTAGGTCAGGTACCAACAGTGAGCTAGGCAAAATGTACTGACAGTCCCTGGCCTCAGTAAGCACAAGTTCTAAAAGGCCTCCTGGATGATGGCAATGACTTCCTGTTTTCAGGGAAAAGAGAGGTTCTTGCTTCATAGGGCATAGGTCCCCTGTCCTCTGGGTGTTTCATCTGGAAAGAGTGGCAGCCAGATACGAAACTTGGATTCAAGTAAGTACTCTATCACTTTTTAACTCTGATCTTATTTCTTAACTGCCTTGAGCCTCAGTTTTACTCATCTGTAATATTTATCTTATAGCTTTTATAGAGCAATTATAAATATAACATGGATAATCTCTGTTGCCTTATCCACCAGGTCACCAGGGACGAGAACCCAAGGGAATTCTCTGTAGTGCTAGCTCAATACTATGTGAACATTTTGTTCATTTTGTGTAACTGAGAAACCTAGTGTAACTCCTTTGAATCAAGGCAAAAGTTCAGCAGCTATATGCCAGTCCTATTGCTGTGTCTGTCCATCGCGATGTCAGTGCACTGCCACGTAGGCTCCAAGCTCTGACTTCTTTAGTGGGTCACATGTGAAGGCTCCCAGTCATTGTGATGGGTAGCCAGGGCTGTGGACTACTGGCCTTACACAATCCCCTCAGCAGCCTCTGCACTGGAAAGAAATCTTGTAGTGCCTTTGTCAAACTAAAAGTGAAAAGAAATTAAATGTGTGAATGCCAAATACTGTTGTACATTCAACTCTTCCTCACAATGCCCAATTTATTGCTACGGATTTGAAGTTCAGATGGCATAATAACAAAAGAGCCTGCTTTCTTATCCCTGCCTCCCACCCCCCCAAAAAAACTAGCTTTGGACAGATCTGGACTCAAACCCTCTCTCTTTTCCTTATTAACTGGGTGACCCTGAGAAACCATTCTGAGCCTCAGTTTTCTTATCTCCACAATGCATAATATTTTCCTTATAAAGCTGTGATAATTCATTAATATAGTTATTTAAAGAGTTAACACTTTGCTCTCCAAGTAAGTACTAACTAATGTAGTGCTTGCTGAATGTACTTCAGGCCCTGCTTCTAGACTATGTCACTATAGGCAGATTCCTATTAAAGAAGAGAAGCTAATTTTTATTAAGTACCTATTCTGGTGGAGGGGGAGCTGTGGTGGCATCAACCTAAGGCATTTGACTGCAAAGCAGAAGGCCGGCGGTTCAAACCCACTAGCCACTCCTTGGAAGTAAGGTTGCACAATCTACTTCTGTAGTGATACCACCTTGAAAACCCAAGGAGGGGTTGCTATGAGTTGGGTCTGACTCAACAGCAGTGAGGTTGTTTTTTTTTTTTTTTTTTACTTTCTTTTTTCAATTAAAAAAAAAATTCCTCTAAGCTTTTTACTGAACTAGATATATTTCCAAGGTCCCAGGGCCAATTAAGAACAGAACTAGCATGTCGATCTACATCTAAATCACACATTTTCTTTATAACATGTTCTCTGTCTTAGACCAAGTGTTGTTATTGCTATTAATTGCTGTCTGAATCATAGTAACCTTAAGTATAACAGAACAAAAGTTGTTGTTGTTATTTGCTGTTGAGTCAACCTGACTCATAGCGATACCTCCTCGGGTTTCTGAGGTGGTATCACTACGGAAGTAGATTGCCCAACCTTCCTTCTGAGGAGAGGCTGGTGGGTTTGAACTGCCAGCCTTCTGGTTAGCAGTCAAGTGCCTTAGGCACTATGCTACCAGAGCTCCCACAGAACAAAAGAAGGAGTGTTAAATACCAAACAGTGTGAAAAACAGACCAACTTTTAAATTAAAATGAAAGGTGGTTTATGGGTAATTTATGATGGTCTGTTAAATTAGTCTAATGTGGTATTAAGCTAGCTAAATTGAATATGGATGTCTTCAGTTAGCACAATTAATAAGTTTCTAATATAACATAAACCAATGGGAGTCAAAGGCAGAGGAAAGGAAGACAGATGATGGTGTCTACTCTCTTTGCAAGTGGCTTTATGAGGCAACCCGGAAGCAGAGCAGAGTGCCGGGGGATTTTGCAAGCATCTTTAAGAGGTGGCCCAGAAGTGGAGCCAGGCACCATGAGCTTTTGCAAGTGGCTTTAAGGGGTGGCCTGGAAGTGGAGCTGGGTGCTGGGGGCTTTTGGAGCACCTTTAAGCGAGGCCAGGAAGTGAGCAGAGTGATTTGGAACAACTAAAGGAGACAAACTTGTCTGTCAGTTTGTCATCCTGTGGTGGCTTATGTGTTGCTATAAGGCTGAAGGCTAAGCCACTGGTGTTGCAAATGCCAGCAGGGTTACCCATGGTGGACAGGTTTCAGTGGAGCTTCCAGTCCAGGACAGACTCAGAAGAAGGAAGAGGCCATCCACTTCTCAAAGAAATGGCCAATGGAAACCTTATGAATAGCACTGAAATACTGTCTGGTATATTACTGGAAAACTTTATGAATAGCTCCAAAATCGTGTCCAATATAGTGCCAGAAGATGAGCCCCTCAGGTCAGAAGGCACTCAAAATATGAGTGGGGAAGAGTTGCCTTACTCAAAGTAGAGCTGACCTTAATGATATGGATTGAGTAAAGCTTTCAGGACCTCCATTTGCTGATGTGGCATGACTCAACATGAGAAGAAACAGCTGCAAACATCTACTAATAATCGGAACATGGAATGTACAAAGTTTGAATCTAGGAAAATTGGAAGTTGTCAATAATGAGATGGAACACATAAAGATCAATATCCTAGGCATTAGTGAGCTGAAGTGGACTAGTGTTGGCCATTTTGAATCAGACAAACATATGATCTTTTATGCTTGGAATGACAGATTGAGAGGAATGGTGTAGCATTCTTCATCACGAAGAATGTTTAAAGATCTGTCCTGAAGTACAATGCTGTCCATGATAGGATAATATCCATGTGCCTACAAGGAAGACCACTACTATCAGTCAAATATATGCACCAATTACCAAAGCCAAAGATAAGGAAATTGAAGATTTTTACCAACTTCTGCAGTCTGAAACTGACCAAATATGGAATTAAGATGTATTGTTTATCACTGGTGAGTGGAATGTGAAAGTTGGAAACAAAGAAGGATCACCAGTAGTTGGAAAATATAGCCTTGGTGATTGAAATGTTGCTAGAAATCACATGATAGAATTTTGCAAGACCAACAAATTATTCATTGCAAAAATCTCTTTTCAACAACACAAAAGGCAGCTATACATGTGGATTTCACCAGATGGAGTACACAGGAATCAGATTGACTGCATCTGTGGAAAGAGGTGATGGAGAAGCTCAATATCTTCAGCCAAAACAAGACCAGGAGATAATTGTGGAAGAGACTATCAACTGCTCATATTCAAGTTCAAGTTGAAGTTGCAGACAATTAAAACAAGTCCACGAGAGCCAAAACATGACTTTGATTATACCCCTCCTTAATTCAGAGACCATCTAAAGAATAGATTTGATGCCTTAAATGCCAATGACCAAAAACCAGAGAAATTGTAGGATGACATCAAGAACATCATCCATGAAGAAAGCAAGAGATCATTCAAAAGACAGGAAAGGAAGAAAAGACCAAAATGTATGTCAGAAGAGACTCTGAAACTTGCCCTTGAACAGAGAGTAGCTAAAGCAAATGGAAGAAATGACAAGATAAAAGAGCTGAACAGAAGATTTCAAAGAGCAGCTCAAGAAGACAAAGCCAATTATAATGAAATGTCCAAAAACCTGGAGTTAGAAAACCAAAAGGGAAGAACATCCTTGGCATTTCTTAAGCTGAAAGAACTGAAGAAAAAATTTAAGCCTCAAGTTGCAATAATGAACGATTCTATGGGTAAAATATTAAATGATGAAGGAAACATCAAAAGAAAATGGAAGGAATACATAGAGTCATTGTACCAAAAAGAATTGGTCAATGTTCATCCATTTCAGGAGGTGGCATATGATCAAGAATCAATGGTAATGAAGGAAGAAGTCAAGGCTACACTGAAGGAATTGGCAAAAAAAA
>NW_006921894.1:4289973-4294846 GCF_000298275.1 Orycteropus afer afer | reverse complement strand
AAAAAAAAAAAAAAGTCTCCAGGAATTGACAGAATACCAATTGAAATGTTTCAACAAACAGATACAATGCTGGAGGCATTCACTCAGCTGTGCCAAGAGATTTAGAAGACAGCTATGTACTTGGCCAACTGACTGGAAAAATCCATATTTGTACCTATTCCAAAGAAAGGTGATCCCACCTTTAAACAATATCATTAATATCACATGCAAGTATCATCTTCCTGAAGATAATTCAAAAATGGCTGCAGCAGCATATTGACAGAGAATTTCCAGAAATGCAAGCTGGATTCCGAAGAGGATGCGGAACAAGGGATATCATTGCTGATGTCAGATGGAACTTGACTGAAAGCAAAGAATACCAGAAAGATGTTTACTTGTGTTTTATCGACGATGCAAAAGCATCTGATTGTATGAATCATAACAAAGTATGGATAACATTGAGAAGAATGGGAATTCCAGAACACTTACTTGTATTCATGAGGAACCTGTACATAGACCAGGAGGCTGTCATTTGAATGTAACAAGGGGATACTGCATGGTTTAAAATCAAAAGGAAGGGTGTCAGGATTGTATCCTTTCACCGTATTTCTTCAATTTGTATGCTGAGCAAACAATCCAAGAAGCTGAACTATATGAAGAGGAACATGGCATCAGAATTGGAGAAAGATTCATTAACAACCTGTGATACACTGAGACACAACTTTGCTTGCTGAAAGTGAGGATGACTTGAAGAACTCACTGATGAAGATTGAAGACTACAGACTGCAGTATGGATTATACCTCAATATAAAGAAAACAAAAATCCTAACAATTGGATCAATAAGCTGCATCATGCTAAATGGAGAAAACATTGAAATTGTCAAGGACTTCATATTACTCAGTTCTACAATCAACACCAATGAAAGCAGCAGTCAAGACATCAGACAACATATTGCATTGGGCAAATCTGCTGCAAAAAAAAACCTCTTTCAAGTGCTGAAGAGCAAAGCTGTCTCCTTGAAGACTATAGTGTGCCTAACCCAAGCCATGGTATTTTCAATCTCCTCTTATGGACAATCCTCGGAATGAAGATTGGGCAATCTACTTCTGTAGTGATACCACCTCAGAAACCCAAGGAGGGGTTGCTATGAGTTGGATATGACTTGACGGCACTTGTCCAATCCATTTCTTCCTTATGGACAATGAATAAGGAAGACCAAAGAAGAGTTGATGTTTTTTAGTTGTGCTGTTGTCTAAGAATGCTCAGAATACCACGGACTGCTAAAAGAACTAACAAATCTATCCTGGAAGAAGTGCAGCCAGAATGCTCTTTGGAAGCGAAAATGGCCAGACTTCATCTCCCCTACTTTGGTCATGTTGTCAGAAGGAATCATTCCCTGGAGAAGGACATTGTGCTTGGTAAAGTGGAGGGTCAACGAAAGAGGGGAAGGCCTTCAACAAGATATATTGACACAGTGGCTGCAACGATGGGCTCAGATATAGCAAGGATCATGTGGATGGCACAGGACTGAGCCCTGTTTTGTTTTGTTGTACATAAGGTCACTATGAGTTGGAGATGACTCAACAGCACCTAACAACAACAACAACAACACTCTAGAAAACTAACTCTTTACTTGACTTAATTAAGATCTAAGAATTTCTTCTAGTGGTGTAGTGCATTTGTCTACTAACCAGAAGGTCAGTGTTTCAAATCCCTAGCTTCTCTGTGGAGGAACGATGAGATGGTCTGCTTCCACAAAGATATAGCCTTGGAAACCCAGTGGGGGTTGCTATGAGTCAGAATCAACTTAATTGCAGTGAACTGGGTTTTGAGTTTTATACTTTTTCAGAAGGAAAAAAATGATGAAGTAAAAGAGCTAAACAGGATTTCAAAGGGCAGCTTGAGAAGAAAAAGTATCATAATGAAATGTGCAAAGACTTGGAGTTACAAAATCAAAAGTAAAGAACACACTCTGTATTTCTCAAGCGGAAAGGACTGAGACAATTCAAGCCTCAAATTGCAATATTGAAGGATTCTTTTGGCAAAAAATTGAATGATACAGGAAGCATCAAAAGAAGATGAAAGAAATACAAAGAGTCACTTTACCAAAAAGAATTGGTTGATGTTCAGGAGGTAGTATATTGTCGTAAACTAATGGTACTGAAAGAAGTCCAAGCTTCTGAAGACATTGGCTAAAAACAAGGTTCCTAGAGACAGTCATTCGAACAGAACAAGGGGATACTGCATGGTTTAAAATTATAAAAGGTATGAAGCAGGGTTGTATCCTTTCACTACACTTATTCAATATGTATGCTAAGCAAATAGTCCAAGCAAATGGACTACATAAAGAAGAATGTGGCATCAGAATTGGAGGAAGGCTTATTAGCAACCTGCAATATACAGATGATACAACCTTGCTTGCTGAAATTGAAGAGGACTTGAAGCACTTATTGATGAACATCAAAGACTACAGCCTTTTGTATGATTTATACCTCTACATAAAGAAACAAAAGTTTTCCCAATTGGACAAATAAGTAACATCATGATAAACGGAGAAAAGATTGAAGTTGTCAAAGATTTCACTTTACTTGGATCAACACTCATGGAAGTAGCAGTCAAGAAATCAGATGTCATCTTACACTAGGTAAATCTGCTGCAAAAGACCTCTTTAAAGTGCTAAAGAGCGAAGAGGTCCCTTTGAAGACTAAGGTGTGCCTAACTCAAGCTGTGGTATTTTCCATTTTTTCATATGTATGTGAAAGCTGGACAAATAAATAAGGAAACCCAAAGAAGAATTGATGCCTTTGAATTGTGGTGCTGACAAAGAATACTGAAAATACCATGGGCTGCCAGAAAAATGAACAAATCTATCCTGGAGGAAGTGCAGCCAGAATGCTCCTTAGAAGTGATAATGGCCAGACTTCATCTCACCTAGTCTGGTCATATGTTCATAAGGGACCACTCCCCGGAGAAGGATATTGTGCTTTGGTAAAAGGGGAAGATTGTCAATGAGATTGAGTGACACAGTGGCTACAACTATGGGCTCAAGTATAGCAAGGATTGTTGTGAGGATGGTGCAGGACAGGGCAGGGCTTCATTCTGTTGGAAATGTTCAATTAGCACTTCAATAACTTTGTATTACAGTGTGAATGTACCATAATTTTGTTATCCATTCATCTGTTGATGGGCATTTAGGTTTCCATCTCTTTGCTATAGTAAATTGTGCTGTAATGAACATGGGTGTACATATATGTCTGTTCATGTCCTGTCTCTCACATCTTTAGGATATATTGCTAGCAATGGAATTGCTGGCTCAAATGGTATTTCTATTTTCAGTTTATTAAGATAGCACCATACCATTTTCCACAATTGTTGTACCATTTTACAGTCCCACCAGCAGTGTATGAGAGCTCCAATCTCTCCACAACCTCACCAGCATCTGTTATTTTCTGTCTTGTTGAACTTTGCTATTATTGCTGGGGTGAGATGATATGTCATCATTGTTTTGATTTGCATCTCTTTAATGACTAATGATTGTGAGCAATTCATGTGTTTGTTGGCCACCAACATATAATCTTTAGTGAAGTATCTGTTCATGTCTCTTGCCCATTTTTGAACTGGATTGTTTGTCTTTTGGGGGTAGAGGTGTTGAATTTTCTATAAATTTTGGAAATAAGTCCTTTGTCAGATATGTCATAGGCAAATAATTTCTCCCAATCTGTAGGTTCTCTTTACCCTTGGAGAAGTCTTTTGATGCACATACGAATTAAAGTTCAACAAGACAGAAAATAACAAATGCTGGCAAGGATGTGGAGAGATTGGTACTCTCATTCACTGCTGGTGGGACTGTAAAATGGTACAACCACTGTGGAAAGCAGCATGGCAATTCCTTCAAAAGTTGGAATTAGAAATACCATTGGACCCAGCCATATATACTAGGTATATATCCTAAATAAGTGAGAGCCATGACTAGAACAGACATATGCACACCCATGTTCATCACAACACTATTTACAATAACCAAAAGATAGAAACAACCTAGGTGTCCATCAACTGAGGAATGGATAACCAAACTATGGTACATACACACAAGGGAATACTCTGCAATGCTAAAGAATAATGTAGAATCTGCAAAACACCACATAACGTGGATGAACTTGGAGGACATTATGCTGAGTGAAGTAAGTCAATCACAAAAGGACAAATATTGTATTAGTCTATTATCATAAAAGTCAAGGAAAGGTTTATCTATGGAAGGAAATTTTCTTTGTTGGTTACCAAGGGTAGGAGGGGAGGGGAGGGAACACTGTTAGATAGGTAGAGATAAGTATTGATTTGGGTGAAGAGAAGGGCAATGTACCAAATGTGGAGTAATCAGTACGGTGGCATTGAGGAAGAGAAAGACAGAGAGAGGTACATGGGAGGTACAGACAACAAAGATGAACCCTTTTGCACATACAATACTGCATTGTCAGTGAAGGCAAACATGGGTATACAGGTGGATAGATGGGTGGACAGGCTGAACTAGTAGGTATGTCTATGAAGTGGGAGTGTACCCAAGAACATGCATTGGGTTGGCAAATACTTGTCCTATAAGTTTATGTGTATGATCTGAATTCCCAGGTGTATAGTAGAGCTGACAAGGGGTAAGGTGGTAGTCACTGCTTGGCCACAGCCAGCTACCAAGAGGGACCAAGTAGTTGAACCTGTGGGCTTGGGACCATAGTCGCAGGGGACATCAAGCCCAATTGGCATAACATACTACACAAAACATTGTTCCACATCCTACTTTGGTGAGTAGAGACTGGGATCTTAAAAGCTTGCAAGCTGCCATCTAGATGCAACAATGGGTCTTTCCTCATCCAGAGCAAAGAAGAGTGAAAAAAAAAAAAA
>NW_006921894.1:4280466-4289417 GCF_000298275.1 Orycteropus afer afer | reverse complement strand
CTTTTGCATTGTGGTAAATTGTAGTCAATGTCATGAGACAAAGTGTATGTGAACTGCTGTATGGAAAGTGAATTTGATCTGTAAATTTTCACCCAAATCACAATAAAAAAAATTAATTTTTAAAAGGTCCCAGTCACCCAGCTTCTCTTCCACCTCCTGTGCATTCTGGGTTATGCTTGCTAGTCTATTTATGCCTTAAATTAGGGCCCCTAGATTTGCCCTTATTTTATCTTTACTGAGCTTTATACTTTTGGGTTTCACATTTAAGTCTTTGATCCAACTTGAGTTTGTTTTTGTGTATGAGGTGAGTTATGGGTCATGTTTCATTTTTCTGCAAGTAGATATCCAATTTTGCCAGCACTATTTGTTAAAGGAGGAGCTCTGGTAGCATACTGCCTAAGACACTTGACTGCTAACCAGAAGGCTGGTGGTTCAAACCCACAAGCACTCCTTGGGAGGAAGGTTGAGCGATCTACTTCTGTAGTGATACCGCCTCGGAAACCCAAGGAGGGGTCGCTATGAGTCAGGTCCGACTCAACGGCACATAACAACAACAACAATTTGTTAAAGAAGCTATCTCTTCCCCATTTAATGGATGTTGGTCCTTTGTCAAAGATCAGCTGTCCATAGATTTTATTATGTTCCATTGGTCTATCTGCTATCATTGTATGAATACCATGCTCTTTTAACTTCTATGGCTGTATAATAGGTTTTGAGATCTGGGAGTATGAGACCTCCCACTTTGTTTTTCTTCTTCAGTAGTGCTTTGCTTATCCAAGGTCTCTTTCCTTTCCATATGAAGTTAGTAATTGGTTTTTCCATATCTTTAAAAAATGTTGATGGTATCTGGATCAGAATTGCATTAACTGTGTAGGTTGCTTTGGGTAGTATTGACATTTTCACAATAAGGAGCTCTGGTAGCATAGTGCCTAAGGCACTTGACTGCTAACCAGAAAGCTGGCGGTTCAAACTCACCAGCCACTCCTCGGAAGGAAGGTTGGGCAATCTACTTCTGTAGTGATACTGCCTTGGAAACCCAAGGAGGAGTCGCTATGAGTCGGGTCCGACTCGACAGCACATAACAACAACAACCTATCCATGAACAAGGCAGGTTCTTCCATTTATGTAGATCCCTTGTAGTTTCTTGTAGTGTTCTCATAGTTTTTTTTGTATTGGTCTTTTGTGTCTCTGGTAAGATTTATTCCTAGATGTTTTATCTTTTTGATAGCTATTTTAAATGGTATTGTTTTCCATCTCTTTTTCAGAAACCTCTTTGTTGATGTAGAGGAATCCAACTGATTTTTGTCTGTTGACTTTGTATCCTGCCACTTTGCTGAACCACTGTATCAGTTTCACTAGTTTTGTTGTTGTTGTTGAGTCTCTTGGGTATTCTATATATAGGATCATGTCATCCACAAATAGAGATAGCTTTACTTCCTCTTTGCCAACTTGGATGCCTTTTATTTCTGTTTCTTGCCTTATTGCCCTGGCTAGGACTTCCAATATGATGTTAAATAGAAGTGGTGATAGAGGGCATCCTTGTCTTTTGCCTGTTCATAAGGGGAATGCTTTGAGTCTTTCTCCGTTAACAATAATGTTAACCATTGGCTTTGCATATATGCCCTTCATTATGTTGAGGAATTTCCTTTCTATCCCTATTTTGCTGAGAATGGTTGTTGGATTTTATCAAATGCCTTTTCTGCATTGATAGATATGATCATATGGTTCTTTTCGTTAGTTTATGTGGTGGATTACATTGTTTTTCTGATGTTGAACCATCCTTGCATACCAGGTATGAATCCCACTTGGTCAGGATGTATCATTTTTTTTATCTGTTGTTGGATTCTGTTGGCTAGGATTTTGTTGAAGATTTTTGCATCTATATTTATGAGGGATATTGGTCTACAGTTTTCCTTTTTAGTGGTATCTTTCCCTAGTTTTGATATCAGAGTTTTTCTTGCTTCATAAAATGAATTTGGAAGTATTTCATCTTTTTCTGTGTTCTGGAATAGTTTGAGTAGTATAGGTGTCAACTCTTCCCTGAATGTTTGGTAAAATTCTCCAGTGAAGCCATAAGGTACAGGACTTTTTTTTGTGGGAAGTTTTTTATGACCTGTTCAATTTCTTCCTTTGTTATGGGTCTGATCAACTATTCTATTTCCATCTGGGATAATTTAGGTAGGTCTTTTGTTTCTAGAAACTTGTCCATCTCTTCTAGGTTCTCGAATCTGTTGGAGTACAGTTCTTTGTAATATTCTGTCAATATCTTTTATATTTCAGTTGGTTCTGTTGTGATGTCACCCTTTTCATTTATTATTATTGTTATTTGCATCTTCTTTCTTTTCTTTTGTTACATTTGCCAGTGGTTTGTCACTTTTGTTAATCTTTTTTGAAGAACCAGATTCTTGTTTTGTTGACATTTTTTTATTTTTTATTTTTTTGGTTTGTTTGTTTGTTTTCTGATTCATTTGTTTCTGCTCTGATCTTTATTATTTCCTTACTTCTGGATACTGTAGGTTTCTTTTTGTTGCTCTTTTTGTAATTGTTGGAGTTGTTGAGTGAGAGTGTTGATTTTGTTTCTTTCCTCTTTTTTGATGTGTGCATTTAGTGCTATAAATTGACTTCTGAGTACTGCTTTTACTGTGTCCCATAGATTTTGGTAAGATGATCTTCATTCTTGTTTGTTTCTAGAAATTTTTTTATTTCACACTTTATTTCATCTAGTACCCAGTAGTTTTTGAGCAGTGTATTATTTACTTTCCACATGTTTGATACTTTTTCCTTGATCTTCCTGTTGTTGTTGGGTGTTGTCGAGTTGTTTCCAACTCATAGCAACCCCGTGCACAGCAGAATGAAACACTGCCTGATCCCACACCAGCTCCATGATCCTTGCTATACTTGAGCCCATCATCACAGCCACCATGTCAATCCATCTTGTTGAAGGCCTTCCCCTTCTTCTTTGACCCTCCACCTTACCAAGCATGACATCGTTCTCCAGGGCATGATCCCTTCAGACAACATGACCAAAGTAGGTGACATGAAGTCTGGCCATTCTTGCTTCCAAGCAGCATTTGGCTGCACTTCCTCTAGGAGAGATCTGTTAGTTTTTTAGCAGTCCATGGTACTTTCAGCATTCTTTGCCAGCACCACAACTCAAAAGCATCAACTCTTCTTCGGTCTTCCTTGTTCATTGTCCAGCTCTCACATGCATACAGAGTGATTGGAAATATCATGGCTTGTGTCAAGTGCACCTTAGTCCTCAAAGAGACATCCTTGCTCTTTGGCACTTGAAAGAGTTCCTTTGCGGCTGACTTGCCCAGTGCTATGTGTCATCTAATGTCCTGACTGCTGCTTCCATTGGCGTTGATTGTAGAACCAAGCAATGTGAATTCTTTGACAACCTCAATCTTTTCTCTATTTATCATGATGTTGCTTATTCATCCAGTTGTGAGGATTTTTGTTTTCTTTATATTGAGATGTAATCCATACTGAAGACTGTATTCTTCAATCTTCATCAGTAAGTGCCTCAAGTCATCCTCACTTTCAGCAAGCAAAGTCATGTCATCAACATATCTCAGGTTGTTAATGATTCTTCCTCCAATCCTGATGCACGTTTTTCTTCATATAGTCCAGCTTCTTGGATTATTTGCTCAGCATATAGATTGAATACATATGGGGAAAGGATACAACACTGACACACTCCCTTCTTGATTTTAAACCATGTAGTGTCCCTTTGTTCTGTTTGAATGACAGCCTCCTGGTCAATGTACAGGTTCCTTATGAGTACAATTAAGTGTTCAGGAATTCCCATTCTTCTCAATGTTATCCATAATTTCTCATGATCCACACAATCAAATGCCTTTGCATAGTCAATAAAACACAAGTAAACATCTTTCTGGTATTCTTTACCTTGAGCCGAGATCCATCTGACAGCAGCTATGATATCCCTGTTCCATGACCTCTTCTGAATCCAGCTTGCACCTTTGGAAGTTCTCTGTCAATAGACTGCTGTAACCATTTTTGAAATTATCTTCAGTAAGATCGTACTTGCATGCAATATTAATGGTATTGTTCGATAATTTCCACATTCTGAGGGATCACCTTTCTTTGGAATGGGAAAAATATGGATCTCTTCCAGTCAGTTGGCCAGTAGCTGTCTTCCAAATCTCTTGGCATAATTGAGTGAATGCCTCCAGTAGAGCATCCATTTGTTGAAATATCTCAATGAGTATTCCATCTATTCCTGGAGCCTCGTTCTTCGCCAATTCCTTCACTGTAGCTTCGACTTTCTCCTTCAGTATCATTGGTTCTAGATCATATGCCACCTCCTGAAATGGATGAAGATCGGCCAGTTTTTTTTGATACAGTGACTCTGTGTATTCTTTCCATCTTCTTTTGATGTTTCCTGCATCATTCAATATTTTGCCCACAGAATCTTTCAATATTTTAACTTGAGGCTTAAATTTTTTCCTCAATTCTTTCAGCTTGAGAAATGTCAAGCGTGTTCTTCCCTTTTGGTTTTCTAACTCCAAGTCTTTGCACATTTCATTATAGTAATTGGCTTTGTCTTCTCGAGCTGCTCTTTGAAATCTTCTGTTCAGCTCTTTTATCTTGTCATTTCTTCCATTTGGTGTTCTTCCTATTATTGATTTCTAATTTTACAGCATTGTGGTCCAAGAAGAAGCTTTGTAGTATTTCAATGACTTTTAATTTATTGAAGCTTGTTTTATGTCGTAATGTATGGTCTATTCTGGAGAATGATCCATGTACACTGGAGAAAAATATGAACTGTGCTTTTGTTCGGTGGAGTGCTCTGTATATGTCTATGAGGTCGACTTGGTTGATTGTGTTGTTCAAATCTTCTGTATCTTTGTTGCATATTTTTGTAGTTGATCTGTCCCTTCTTGAAAGTGGTGTGTTAAAGTCTTCTATTAATATTGTAGAGTTGTCTATTTTTCCTTTCAATTCAGTTAATATTTGCTCATATATTTTGGAGTGCTTTCAATGGGTGCATAGATATTTATTATGATAATGTCTTCTTGGCCAATTGACCCTTTCAGCAGCATGTAGTGTCTTTCTTTGTCCCTTATGCTATTTTTCTCCTTGAAGTCTATTTTATCAGAAATTAATATTACCACTCCTGCTCTTTTTTGGTTACCACTGGCTTGGTATATTTTTTTCCACCCCTTAACTTTTAATTTGTTTTTACCTTTGTGTCTAAGGTAGATCTCTTATATGCAGCATATCGATGGGTTTTCTTTTCTTATCCAATCTGCCATTCTCTTTCTCTTGACTGGTGCATTTAGTCCATTCACATTGAGTATAATTAGTGATAGGTATAGATTGATTGCTCTCATTCTATTGTGTTTTTATCATGTTGTTGGAGATTTCCTTGATCCAAATACTTTTCTGTGCTGAGTTCATTTTGTTATCAAGTGTTTCCTCTCTTTTCTTCTTTACTGTTGGTTTTGTGCTTACTAAGCCCATATGTTTTTCTTCTTTCTGGGTTTGCTTAGGCGGATTGTTAATATTGTCTGTGGTTACCTTAGAGTATATTCTTGTCTCTTTAATTTTGAAAGAGTCTGTTCTATAAGGACATTGTCCTGTCTTCCTCACCATATGGTTTTTAAGTGTCCTGATTTTAATTTGTTGTTCTCTGTTATGGATTCTCTATTGAAAGGACTTCCTTAAGCATTTCTTGTAGGGTTGTTCTGGTTTTCACAAAATTCCTTAATTTCTGTTTGTCTGAGAATGTCGTGCTCTCATCCTCATATTTGATGGACAATTTGGCTGGATATAGAATTCTTGGTTGGAAGTTCTTTTCCTTCAGTTTTATATATGCCATGCCATTGCCTTCTACCTGCATGGTTTCTGCTGGATAATCAGAACTTAGTCTAATTGCTTGTCCATTGTAGGTGACATTTCTTTTTTCCAAGGTTGTTCACAAGATTCTTTCCTTGTCTTTGGTTTTGGAGTGTTTGATTATGATATGTCTTGGTGACTGTCTCTTGGGATCTATCCTGTATAGTGTTCATTGAGCTTCTTGGACAAATATCTTTTCTTCCTTTATGAGTTGGGAAATTTTTCTGTTAGCAAGTCTTCCACAACTTTCTCAGTGTTTTTTTTTTTTTTTTTCCTTCCTATTGTTCTGGTATTCCAATGAGGCATATGTTGTTTATTTTCATGTCATCCCATGTAACTCTTAGGTTCTCTTCATTTCTCTTAAAACTTTGTTCTCTTTTTCTTCGTACAGGTTGATGTCAAGGGATTTATCTTCTAGTTGGGAAATGTGTTCTTCATCCAGTTCTAGTCTAGTCTACTCTTTTGTCCTTCAACTGTGTTGTGTAACTCTGTAATTTTAGTGTTCATCTTCTGGATTTCTAACTGCTGTTTTTGTATGAGTTCTGACTGTGTATTAATCTTGTTATTTTGTTCTTGAATGGTTTTCCGCAATTCTTTCAGGGTGCTGTCTGTGTTCTCCTTGGTTCTGTTTGTGGTTTCCTTGAGCTCTTGTAGAGTTTTATATGCATATCTTCTAAATTCCTTCTCAGAGTTCAGATTGGCTGTTCCTCCATGTTATATGAGTCTCTAGCCTAGGCTTTTATTTTTATTTTCTTGTCCTTTGTTTGTTTGTTTGTTTGAGGTTGTCTGTTGTTTCCTAGACATTTGAAGTTGTTGTTTTTAACTGTTAGTTATGTATTGATTTGTTGCACCTTGATTTTATGTTTAAGTGTATTTGCAAGGGTGGAGCTGATGTATTTTATTTTTTTGATTATTTTGGTTATTGCTGTGTTGCTCTGCAGTTTTCTTTGTGTTGATGGGATCATTGTTGGGAGTATAGATACAGGTCTCTGTTCATCATGTAGGGGATTTGGAGGTGGGACAAGCAGGTGTTGTGGTGGCTTAATGCCATTCTTCTATTGGGTGAGGCAGGGGATAAGATGGAAAAAGAGGGGGAAAAAAGAAAAGAAAAAAGAAACAAGGCATGAGTAGTGAGTTACTGCTTTCCATGTGTCTGTAATGGCTGCTGGCTCCAGGGCTTTGTTTTGAGTCTGTTTGGGATGGCTACCAATGATGACATTTTGTTGTCACTAATAGACCCTCAGTTCAAAATCAGCAAAGACCCCAATGGTTAGGAGGCCTCTAATTTCCACTTGGGTCAGAAAGCTGCAAAAACTTCATACCCCAATCCACACTGTGTTAAAAAGCTGTCATGGAAGAGCTGAATCCCAGCCTTGCACTGCAAGCTTGTCTCAGAGCCTGCCTTCCTGCAGCAAGTTTCATCCCTTCTGTCATTCTGCTCTCAGCTCAGTGGCATCTTGAGCCACAGGGCCAAATCTATTCTTTCTTTCTTTTTTGTGATTTGGGTGAAAGTTTACAGAGCAAATTCATTTTCCATGCAGCAATTCACATACACTTTGTCTCATGACATTGACCACAATTGACCCCAATGTAACAGCTCCCCTCCTACTTCCTCCCGATAGTTACCTCTTCCCTGTGTCCATCCCTCCATGCACTCCTGTCACCTGAGCTGTCTCCCTGTGCATAAACAGCCCTTCAATCTCCCATAATACTCTCCAAGGAGTGTATCTACCTCAGGTAAATGTTCAACTCATATGCCTGTCTTTGGTTTGGCTGGAAGCCACAGGGCCCAAGATTTCAGTGGTTCCATGAGGCTTTATCAGACCATCAAGCCTGGTCCTTTTTTTTTCTCTCTCCCAAATGATTTTGAGTTTTGTTCCACATTGTTCTCCCACTCTACCCAGGATCTCCTACATAGATCCCCCTCCAAGCGGTTGACAGTGGTAGCTGGGCACCATCTAGTTCTTCTCATCTCATAGTCATATAGGCTGCAGATTGCATGGTGTACCAGTTGCTTGGACTAATTATTTCCATGAACCTTTGGTTTTCTTTATTCTTCTTTGCTCTGGATGAGGAGAGACCCATGGTTGCATCTAGATGGTTTCTTGCAAATTTTTATTTTTAGTTGTGATTTGGTTGAAATTTTACAGAGCAAATACACTTTCCATACAGCAGTTCACATACACTTTGTCTCATGATATTGATGACAATTCACCACAGTGCAACAGCTTCCCTCCCACTTCCTCCCAACAGTCACCTCTTCCTGGTGTCCATCCCTCTATGCACCCCTGCCCCCTGAGCTGTCTCCTTGTGCATAAACAGCCTGTCTTTCTCCCATGATTGTTCTCTCCAAGGAGTGTATTTACCTCAGGTAAATGTTCAATTCCTGTGCCTGTCTTTTGCTTGGCTGGAAGCCACAGGTGTGGGTTCAATTCCAGACTTGAAGGGCAGCAAGAGGCCATAGTCTCAGTTCTACCAGGCTCTATCAGACCAGCAAACCTGGTCTCCCTTTTTTTTTTCCCAAATGATTTTGTGTTTTGTTCCACATGGTTCTCACTCTCTATCTAGAATCTCCTACATAGATCACCCTCCGAGTGATTGACATTGGTAGCCAGGCACCATCTAGTTCTAGGCTGTGGATCACATGGTATACCAGTAACTAGGACTAATTGTTTCCATGAATCTTTGGTTTTCTTCATTCTTCTTTGCTCCAGATGAGGAGAGACCCATCATTGCATCTAGATGGCAGCTTGCAAGCTTTTGAGATCCCTGTCTCTACTCACCAAAGAAGGAGGTAGAACAATGTTTTGTGTAGTATGTTATGCCAATTAAGCTTGATGTCCCCTGTGACTATGGTCCTGAGCCCACAGGTTCAACTACTTGGTCCCTCCGGGTAGCTGACTATAGAGAAGAAGTTACTACAATCTTGTCTCTTGTCAGCTCTACTATACACCTGGGAATTGTTACAGAACATACAAATATACTTGTAGAACCGTTATCTGCCAATTCTATACATGGTCTTGGGTACACTCCCCACTTCATAGACATACCTACTAGTTCAGCCTGTCCACCCATCTATCCACCCATAC
>NW_006921894.1:4274063-4275657 GCF_000298275.1 Orycteropus afer afer | reverse complement strand
GAGGATTCCATCCTTTTCTATGCTTTGGAATAGTTTTAGTAGAATTGGTGTCAGTTCTTCTCTGAATGTTTGGTAGAATTCTCCATTGAAACTCTCTGGGACAGGACTTTTTTGTTTCTGGTAATTTTTTGATGACCTGTTCCATTTCTTCTTTTGTTATGAATCTGTTCAAATTTTCCACATCAGTCTGTTAGTTTAGGTAAGTGGTGTGTTTCTAGAAATCTGTCCATTTCTTCCAGATTTTCAAATTTGTAGGAGTATGGTTCTTCATAGTATCCTGATATTATCCTTTTTGTTTCAGTTGGTTCTGTTCTGAAGTCACCCATCTCATTTCTTATTCATGTTATTTGTATTCTCCCCTTCTTTTCCTTTGTTAAATTTGCCAGTGGTTTGTCAATTTTATTAATCTTTTCAAAAAAACCAACTTCTTGTCTTATTGATTTTTTTATTGTCTTTCTATTTTCTGGTTCATTGATTTCTGCTCAAATTTTTATTATTTCCTTTCTTCTGGTGACTATAGGCTTTTCTTGCTGTTCTTTTTCTAATTGTTGGAGATGTTGATTTAAAGTGTTGAATTTGGCTCTTTCTTCTTTTTTAATGTGTGCATTTATTGCTATAAATTGACCTCTGATCACTGCTTTTGATGTGTCCCAAAGATTTTGGTATGTTTTGTTTTCATTCTTGTTTGATTCAAGGAAGTTTTGAATTTCAATTTTGATTTCTTCTCTTACTCAGTCTTTCTCAAAGAGGGTACTGTTCAGTTTCCATGTGTTCAATCTTTTTCCATTGATCTTCCTATTGTTGATTTCTAATTTGATAGCATTATGATCTGAGAAGATGCTTTGTATTGTTTCAATGTTTTTAAATTTATTAAGGCTTGCTTTATGGCCTAACATATGGTCTATCATGGAAAATGTTCCATGTGCACTTGAAAAGAATGGATATTGTGCTGTTGTTGGGTGAAGTGCTCTGTAGATATCTATAAGGTCAAGTTGGTGGATTGTATTTTTTAGCTCTTCTTCATCTTTGTTGAGTCTCTTTCCAGTTGTTCTATCTTTCATTGAAAGTGGTGTATTAAAGTCTCCTACTATGACTGTGAAGTCATCTATTTGCCTTTTCAACTCTTTTCAAGTCTGACATATACTTTGGGGCTCTTTCATTGGGTCCACAGATATTTATTATGGTTATATCTTTTTTTCAATTGATCCTTTAATCATTATATAATGTCCTTCGTTGTCTCATATGGTGGTTTTTGTCTGAAAGTCAATTTGATCAGAAATCAATATTGTCACTCCTGCTCTTTTACAGTTGCCATTTGCTTGATATATCTTTTTCCAACCTTTGACTTTTAGTCTATTTTTTCTTTGTCTCTAAGTTATGTCTCTTGTAGACAGCATATTGATGGGTTTTGTCTTCCAAAACAAAAGTTGTTCCAATCTGCAACTCTCTGTCTCTTGAGTGGTGCATTTAATCCATTAACATTCAGTGTAATTATCTACAAGTATGAATTGGTTGCTGTCATTTTGTTATGTGTTTTTTCATGGTGTCCCTGGTTTCTTTGTTCCATATTATTTTCTGTGCTGAGCTCATTATG
>NW_006921894.1:4269567-4270306 GCF_000298275.1 Orycteropus afer afer | reverse complement strand
GTTCATCGCAGCACTATTTACAATAGCCAAAAGATGGAAACAACCTAGGTGTCCATCAACTGAGGAATGGGTAACCAAACTATGGTACATACACAAAATGGAATACTATGCAAAGCTAAAGAATAATGTAGAATCTGCAAAACACTGCATAACATGGATGAACCTGCAGGACATTACATTGAGTGAAATAAGTCAATCACAAAAGGACAAATAGTGTATTAGTCCATTATTGTAAAAGTCAAGGAAAAGTTTATCTATGGAAGGAAATTTTCTTTGTTGGTTACCAAGGGTGGGAAGAGAGGGGAGGGGAGGGGACACTGTTAAATGGATAGAGATAATTGTTGATTTAGGTGAAGAGAAGGGCAATGTACCAAATGTGAGTAATCAATATGGTGGTATTGAGGAAGAGAAAGACAGAAAGAGGTACATGGTAGCTACAGACAACGAAGATGAACCTTTTTGCACATACAATACTGTGTTGTCAGTGAAGGCACACATGGGTATATTGGTGGATAGATGGGTGGACAGGCTGAACTCTAAGGTATGTCTATGAAGTGGGGAGTGTACCCAAAAACATGTATAGGATTGGCAGTCAATGCTCCTATAAGTTTATGTGTATGATCTGAATTCCCAGGTGTATAGTAGTGCTGACAAGGGGTAAGGTTGTAGTCACTGCTTTGTCACAGCCAGCTACCCAGAGGGACCGAGTAGTTGAACCTGTGGGCTCAGGACCATAGTC
>NW_006921894.1:4266026-4269467 GCF_000298275.1 Orycteropus afer afer | reverse complement strand
GCTTATCTGGAAATCTCCTAATTTCACCATCATATTTGAGGGACAATTTTGCCGGGTATATAATTCTTGGTTGAAAATTTTTCTCTTTCAGCATTTTATATACCATCCTATCGCCTTCTTGCTTATATGGTTTCTGGTGAGAAATCAGAGCTTATTCTTACTGGTTGTCCTTTTTAAGTGACTTTTTGTTTTTCCCATTCTGCTTTCAGGATTCTTTGTCTTTGGTTTGGTTGAGTTTGATGATGATATGTCTTCGTGATTTTCTTTTGGGGTCTATCCTGTTTGGGGTTTGTTGGACTTCCTCAATGGATGTATTCTCATCTCTCATCATATCAGAGAAGTTTTCTTCTAAAAAAATCTTGGACAATTTTCTCAGTGGTTTTATTCTATTCTAGTGGCCAAAGCTATTCTTTAGATGGTCTCTAAATTCAGGAGGGATATAATCATGGTCATATTTTGGCTCTTGTGTACTTCTTTTACTTGTCTTCTGCTTCAACTTGAACTTACATGTGAGCAGTTGATGGTCTTTTCGACAATCAGCTCCTGGCCTTGTCTTGGCTGAAGATAATTGAGCTTCTTCATCGCCTCTTTGCACAGATGTAATGGATCTGATTCCTGTGTCCTCTATCTCATGGAGTCCTTATGTATAGCCACCATTTATGTTTTTTTAAAAAAGGTTTTTGCCATGAATAAGTCACTGGTCTTGCAAAATTCTATCCTGGGTTCTCCAGTGGTATCACCAAGGCCATATTTTCCAACTACCAGTGATTCTTCTTTGTTTTCAACTTTTGCATTCCAATCACTAGTAATAATCAACACATCTTGATTGCATGCTTGGTCAATTTCTGACTGCAGACATTTTTTTAAATCTTCAATTTCTTCATCTTTTGTTTTGATGGTTGGTGTGTAAATTTGAATAATAGTAGTATTAACTGGTCTTCCTTGGAGGCATATGGATATTATCCTCTCACTGACAGCATTATACTTCAGGATAGGTCTTGAAACATTCTTTGTGATGATGAATGTCATGCCATTCTTCCTCAATTTATTATTCCTGGCATAGTAGATAGCATGGTTATCTGATTCAAAATGGTCAAAACCAGTCCATTTCAGCTCACTAATGCCTAGGATATCGATCTTTATGTGTTCCATTTCATTTCTGACAACTTCCAATTTTCCTAGATTCATATTTTGTACTTCCTTCAGAAGAAGGAAGAGGCCATCTACTTCTCAAAGAATTGGCCGGTAAAAACCATATGAATAGCAGTGAAACATTGTCTGATATATTACCAGAAAACTTAAGTAGTAGGCATTAATAAGGGAGCTCTTGTGGCATAGTGCCTAAGGCATTTGACTGCTAACCAGAAGGCTGGCAGTTCAAACCCACCAGTCTCTCCTTGGAAGGAAGATTGGGCAATCTACTTCCATAGAGACACCACCTTGGAAACCCAAGGAGGGATCACTATGTGTTGGGATTGACTCAGCAGCAGGGATTTTTTGTTGTTGTTTTGGGGTTTTGTTTTTGTTTTTTTTTTTTTTTTGAAGTCATTAATACAGTTATTCTCAAGAATTTTCACCTTCATAGTTAATCTAGACAAAATGTTATGTGTCATGAAACAGTGATCTCTTCATTTTGTATCTTCTGTACCATCATTCTAAAAACAAAGCCCTTTCTTTCATTATCCTAGATGTTACTCTACAAATATTTATCCAAATATTCAACAAATATCTGAGCACTTAAAATTTATGGGCACTGTCCTAGGTGTTGGGGATACCACATTGTGAAAGTAATAACACTTCTTAGGGTTGTTAGGATTAAAGGAGTTTGCATGTAATGCCCTTGTCACAGTGCCCCAGCACAAAACAAGAACTTAGCTTTGCTATTTTCTTTTTATGTCATTTTAAATAATTTCTTTATGAATACTTTCCTAAATATAAAAAATTTCACAATCCTGTGTAAAAATTTTTCACACATTGCTAGACTAGTCTCTAAAGAGATTGAACCCCTTTATACTGAACAATGTACCTCTGTTCTCACCCAAAATTTTTTAAAATAACTTCTTGTTTGTTGATTTTAAAAGCAGGTAGTAGTATGTCAAAGGTGGTCTCATTTCTTTAATTGCTATCAAAAAGCTTCATATATTTACGAATATGGAATTTTTTAATTCTTTAATTACTTAGGACATCTAGATAACTTTTTAAGGCAAACAAGAAGTGCTGGTTCAAAGACCAACTGTGTCAACTCACTGGGATGAGTTTCCTCATCTCTAAATTGAGAAAAATAGTGCTATGTCACAGAGTTTTTTGAGGAAAAAGTGAGTCGTTGTAAGTGAATTAATGTTTATGAGATATAAAAGGCATTTGTTCAATAATGTTAAATAGTAAGCTTCTTATTATCTATTTGTCATTTATCCTCCACTTTAGTACTTTTTTCATAGTTACTAAGTAACCAAAATTTAATAATGAAGAGTTGGGCATTTTTTCCTATGAGAACTAAGTCTATTTTGGCTCTGCTACAAATTTTGTGGTTTTTTTATGTTAGTTCTTTTCTATAGTAGATTTTTAAATTAATTCTTTGGTAAATGTAGAGTTTACTCCAAAATGTCATGTGATATGGCCTTATGTTCTTTTCCATCTTGTTATTCAAACACCACTTGTTACAGTGGTTCTATTGTTCCCAGTTTATCCTAAATTAATTCCAAAGAATTTGTTTTTTGTCACAGTAACCAAGATCTGGCTTTTGAATTGCTTTGTGGCTTAGTCTTGCTGCAAAATTAAGTAACTATGTGTTGTGTGTACATATATGTACCTAATTTGCTTACTCTGGCTTACCTATTTCATGGCCTCTAGAAATAATTTTCTTGAATTATTTGTTTAATTGTTTTGAGATTTTTGCATTTACTACTCCTTTCTTAAACAGTTACTGCAAGTACTTTGAAGTCTGTGGTAAAATAGGAATAATGGTGGTTGTGTTTTCTAACTTGATGTTTGTTCCTTATATATAAAACCTACTGCCACTGAGTTGATTCTAACTCATAGCAACCCTATACATCAGAGTAGAACTGTCTCATAGGGTTTCCAAAGCTCTAAATCTTTATGGAAACAGACTGCTTCATCTTTCTCCTGTGGAGCTGATAGTGGGTTCAAACCACCAACTTTTTGGTTAACAGCCAAATGTTTTAACCACTGCACCACCAGAGCTCTTTTCCTTGGATAATACCCCCAAAAAAGCAAACTCATTGCCCTCCAGTTGATCCAACTCATAAAGACCCCTCCTTGGGTTTCCGAGGTGGTATTTGTATGGAAGCAGATTGCCCAATCTTCCTTCCCAGAAGTGGCTGGTTGGTTTTAACTGCCAGCCTTCTAGTTAGCAGTCAAATGCCTTAGACACTACGCTACTTTGGATATAAGGGTATATGCATATACATAGTTCAATATATA
>NW_006921894.1:4262498-4265567 GCF_000298275.1 Orycteropus afer afer | reverse complement strand
TATATATATATATATATACATACATATTTGTTCATTTATTTATTTTTCAGTATCCCTCAACCATGGAATTCCTTTCTTTTAGATGCAAATATGTATTATTCCTGTGTACTTCAAACCTCTTCTTTAAAGATTCTGAAAACACTCTCTAAGATGGTTTTACTCTTCTCCATTTCAGGCCCCTGTCATTTATGGGGTCACAAACAAAGAGAGTCCTGTTTAATCCCCTCATGCATTCAGCTCGTCCTTTCCGAGTCTCAAACCATGACCGGAGCAGCCGGAGGGGAGTGATGGCCAGCAGCCTGAAGGAGCTCATCAGTAAGGTGCGTGTCTCACCAGTGCTCAGAAGGTACCAGAACTCAGAGGGCTATGGCCATGAGTACTGGGCCAAAGCAAAGACTTGTTAAGAATTTCTCTTTGCCTCTCAGAGTCTGCAGGAAAGCCATTTCTCAGTGGTAAAGAATACATGATTATATCTCTATACCTTAAAAGACAAATACAGAGACGAAAACCTTAAAAGTATCCACCAATTAAACATGTAACTTTGTTTCTTTGATAATAGAGAATACAGGGAAGTAGTAAACTTTGGAAATCTGTTTTTGGTTATAAAGTCCCAAGAAGAATATTCCTTAATCCAAAACTGTGTCCCAGATCACCAAATAAAGAAGGAACACCTACTAGGGAAGTATAACTTAGATAAAGATACCTATGGAAACAAAAAGTGTGCACATTCAGATATACCCCAGGATACTAAGGCTCCTCAAGAATTGTGGGTACAGCATGACTCTTTGCATTTGTGAAATCAGTAATTTTCAAAATTATAAATGTTACTCAGTTTAATCACCTATCCCATGTCATTAAAATCCCTTAAGAAGGTAGGTCCTTCAAAAATCTTAACATCTCTTTCTCCAAGCATAAGACTGAACTATAGATACCAACTAAGGTATATCTTTACCATTTTCTTTTAATCATAATCAGCCAAAACTTTTGAAAATTTCAGCCTAAAAATCATCATTGAATGGTCAAATGTAAATATCTTGCTTCATTCCATTTCTCTGATGCAAATCTAGACCCTGGATGCCCTAGTTATCACTGCCGGGATGGTCACTTTGGTGCTGGAGGAAGATGGCACAGTGGTGGATACAGAAGAATTCTTTCAGACGTTAGGAGATAACACACATTTCGTGATCTTGGAAAAAGGACAAAAGTGGACCCCGGTAAGCAAAAACACATTTATCCCACAAACTACTGGGTAGACCTTTTATTTGCCAAAAGTCATGCTGACTTGCCCACTCTCTAAATATATACTTTGCATTAATCTAATAAGTGGACCTGCAACTCTCTATGTGATTATTTTAGGTATTTCTAGGAAAGTTAGTATCTGTAAACTTGGACTTTATGATGTAAAGCAAATAATATTTAGCGAAAATTATTTAGACAGTGAGTAGGTGCAGATATTTGTAAAGTAAATAATTTTGAGGGAAAATTGAGGGATCTGTGAGTAGGTAATGATCTTTTTTTAAAGTAGGAAGATATGGTCTGGTGGCTAATCACTGTATCTGTCTTTAGGAGGCCAGAGAAACTAACCAATGAAGTTAGGTAGGGTATGAGTGTGTGTGTGTGTGTGTGTAAATACAGTGATTTAGAAAAGTAAAGATATACAACAAAGTCTTCTATGTCTGGGAAAACTAAAGTTCTCCCATTAAAAAACACCTAAAATGTAAAGCAAAATACTAAAACACCTTTTGCACACCTAGCTGAGCCTTCAAGAAAGGGAAATTCTCAGAGGCCAAAGTTTTTCTGCGGAAGCAGAGTCCAGAGAGGAATGCAACCACTGAAACTGCAGCTCACCTGTGGGCACCCACTGAGCACAACACACAATGGGGAGCAGATTAGAGATGCCCACATAAGGCAGGGAACCTTTAAGTTCTTCCCTGAAAATGTGTGGCCACAAGCTGCCCTCATGAGGTTTTAGGGAAGACTGAGTAAAAAAAAACACGCAAACTAAGACTTTAATTTAAAGAAATCTGGGGAAGAGTGTCAATGGGAAGATTTTGCTCATTGAATTCTCTTTACTCAACTAGTCCCTCCTCCTAGTCCTAAGGGTCCAGGGTAGATAGTGCTTCAGGTAACCAGCAAGAGCAAATATGAGTACTGGATGAACATTCAACCAGGCCTCAAAGGATTTCCATACCTAAGTTCCAACAAATGTGAGTTCACTATAAAAACACAAAACATAAGGACTTGAAGCAATATATAAGATAGTAAACAGGAATAAAGTCAGACTTGCAAAGACTTCAGATATTAGAATGATCAGATATAGAATATAAAATAAATACATTGTTAAATGTTCAAAGAAATAAAAAAATAATTGAAAGAAAGAAGGAACAAGAGGTGATCAGTAAGAATTAGGCAGGCTTTAAAGAATCAAAATTTCTGGAAATGAAAAATATAGCAATTGAAATAAAGTAAATGGAGACTCAGGTTAGACAGAACTAAAGAAATAATACCAGACCTAGAGGATATTTCCAAAGAAGGTGCCCAAGATATAACACAAAAGACAGAGATGGAAAACATGATGGAAGTCTGAGCCATGACTGAGAAGATCTTAAATACATCCATTTTGCATCCTCAGGGTAGGGAAAAATTTTTGTTTTGTTTTATTTTGTTTTTACTTAAAAAAAAATGATAAATTTAACACCATTAAGAATTTTGTTCATCAAAAGACACCATAAAGGAAGTAAAATAATAAGGCACAAAATGGGAGAATTTGTTTGTAGCATAACCTGGCAAAATATTAATATTCAGAAACAAGAGACAATCCAACATAAATAAATAAATACAGACCAAAAGACAGGAACAAACCAAAAAAAGCAATATTTGCCCAAAACCAAAGATTAGGAGGCAGAGAAGAGATGGACAGGGAATCAAATGAATGGAAATGGGGAACCCAGGGAAGAAATGGGGAGAGTGTTGACACATGAAAGGGATTGCAGCCAATGTCATGGAACAATTTGTGTTTATGAATTATTCATTAGAAAGTAAATTTGCTGTTTAAACTTTCACCTAAAG
>NW_006921894.1:4252044-4260103 GCF_000298275.1 Orycteropus afer afer | reverse complement strand
GCTGTTGCATTGTGGTAAATTGTGGCCAATGTCATGAGACAAAGTGTATGTGAACTGCTGTATGGAAAGTGAATTTGCTCTGTAAATTTTCACCCAAATCACAATATATATGTATAAAAAAAAAAGACCCCATACAATAGAGTACTTAGCCAGTAAGAGAAGTGAAGTCTTGATACACGCTACAATATGGATGTAGCATATGGATGGAGCTTGAAGACTCACAAAATGATAAATATTGTATGACTCCACTTATATAAAAAGATAAGAAAAGGTAAATATATGAAGACCAAAGTTTATTAGTGGTTACCAAGGCCAGGCAGGAGGTGGGGGAAAGTGATGTTATTTCTTATACAGTACTGTTATTGTTCATAGTGTATGGTGATGGAAGAATCACATTAAGGGTAAGTTTGCATGGCTAATTGTTATAAGTGCTGTCAATAAGTTGAACACCTGTAAAAAGTTGAATTAGCAAAAGTTGTATGATACACATATTTACAATAATTACTAAAAACAAAAAAGAGAGTGAGAGAGAGAAAGAAAAAAAAAGAAAAGAATAACTGCTGGTGCTCCTTGTATACAACTTCATGGGATTTGCTGGCTTGGAGGTTTAGGGACATGGTTTCACAGGATATCCCAGTTAATTGGACTAATAACATATTTGTTGCTTCTCTTCTACCTCCTGCTTCATTATGTAGTGCCTGGGGTCTTAAAAACTTATAAGCAGCCATCCAAGACACAACATTTGATCTTTATTCTCCTGGAGTAGCAGAAAAAGAAGCAGAGTCAGAAACAGGAGGAGGAAACGAAATATGTGGCTAATTGCCTCCATGAACAACTACTCCCTTTACCATGAGACCAGAAGAACTGGATGGTGCCCAGCTACTATTACTGAACATTTTTATTTAAAATGCCATAGAAGAATGCTTATCAAAAGGAGAAAAATGCAAAACAGAATTTCAGATTCTCATGGAATCCAGAAATTCTGGAAGTATGGAGACTGGATGAACCCCTGAAACTATTGCTCTGAGATCATCTTTAAATCTTAAAAACAAAATTTTGCCCTGAAATTACCTTCAAACCAAACAATAAAAACCAAAACCCCAAACCCACTGCCATCAAGTCAGATCCGACTCATAGCAACCACTCCTTGGGTTTCCAAGGTGGTATCACTACAGAAGTAGATTGACCAACCTTCTTTCCGAGGAGTGGCTGGTGGGTCTGAACCACCAGCCTTCTGGTTAGCAGTCACATACCTTAGGAAATAGTTCAGTTTAACTGGTAAAGTGTTAGACTCTTTTAAGAACCATCTATATGGGATCAAACTGACAACAGCAACTGGAAAGATTAGATAGGAACCTTTGGAGGCAGTGAGTTTATGTTAATGAAGGAGGAACAACTCAGAAAAAGAATGTGAAAATGGTTGCACAACTCAAATCAATGTCACTGAATTGTACATGTAGAAAATGTTGAGTTGATACATATTTTGCTGTGTATATAGCAACAACAAATAAAATCATTAAAAAAAGAAAAGCCACACTACAATACAATTTTACACTATTAGATTTTGTATTGTTAAGTTTTTCTGTTTTTTTCCATTTTTAAGGTATAGAACAATAAATTCTCTTCTACTCCCACCAAAAGCCATTTAGAATAATTTGCCCTTATCCACAGAGTTGAAGCACATCATTGTTTATATGGGTTATATCAACAGAAACTATAGGTATCTATAGATCAGTCTCAACTGGGTGCAGTTTTACCTCTGGATGACACTAGGCAAGGTCTGAAGACATTTTTGATTCTTACAATTAGGTGCAGGGAATGCTACTGGCATTTACTGGGTCAAAACCAGAAATGCTGCTAAATGTCCTAAAATGCACAGGACAGCCCCCACAACAAAGAGTTGTCTGATCCAAAATGTCAGTAGACTGAGGTTGAGAAACCCTGATATAGATATGGATATTTATAATTTAAGAAATTAAAATTGAGAAAAATTTAAAATATTTATTAATAATTAAAATAATAACCCAAAGCAGGTTAACATAAATAAAACTTTTATGAAAAGTAATAGTTTTCCCCAAAAAAAATCAGTGAAAAGAGTGACATTGTTTTATATTTGTGAAAATCTCTTTAATTCCTAGCTTAATGGAAGGCAGTTAGATTGTCTTCCCTGTTTCCACATTCAGTCTGTTTGCAGTATGTTGTCTTGAATTAATTGTATGAAGAAAATCCAGCACACATAGATATGTAATTGGTAAACAGAGGAATATTGAAATAACTTTTTTGGATAATTATGGATATTCTTTGATAACTACATCACAATTCAACAACACATAGTTCCATAAAGGCTAACTGCAATACAGAACCAGAAGCACTGTCAATGAGTCTCTTCTGTTACAATAAAATCCATCTCAGTCCATCTTGTACATTAAGTGAGTCTTTTATCCAGAGATACTTTTGTAACATCATGGACCAGTCATTTAGGAAAGATCAATTCATCGAGTCCTGCTGCCTTTCCTAATGAATAGTGGAAAACTTTACTGTAGGCTTCTGAGAGAATGAGAATGAAAAAAGGCAAAGTACACCTCAGCTTTTATTATGAAAATTGTTTTGACATCTCAGGTTCCTGAAAGAGTCTTGGAAGCCCCCATGTGGCTCCAAATTATACTTTGAGAACTTCTGCATTAACCATTTATATATAATTTTTAAATATGCAAAATTAGTCATATGATGTTTGAAATACATGTTTGCTAAAAACAGAGTAACGGAATACATTATATACTGTCATCTCTTGAGAGGACATGCAAGATGAAATTTCAGAGATGCACATGGGCCTCTAAGGACTGGTAATGTTTTGTTTTCTGTAGAGTAGTGGGTACACCTATATCTTATTATTATTCCTTCTTTTTATATATGTTGTATGTATATTCCTCTACATATCAAATATGTCATCATTTTTCTAACTAGTATTAAAGAAAACTACAGATCAATTATAAAAAGTGCAAAATTTAAAATAAAATTCTATTTTTGAAGTAGATGAGACCATGCTTATGGACAGTCCCAGTGGAGTAAATTAGATGAATTTTTAATAAGACAGTCTTTGTTTAAGGAAGGTGTGGCTGGCTGAATAATGGCCTCTACAGAACCTGTGGATATATCACCTCACATGCTTTGCAGATGTGATTAAGTTGAGGACCTCGAGATACGGAGATTATCCTGGATTAGCCAAGTGAGTCCAATGTAATCACAAGGGTCCATAGTACAGAGGTAGCAGGGTAAGAGAGGAAGGATTGTGAGCCAGGGAGACCTGTTTAGGACTTCTGGTCTCCAGAACTGTAAGAGAATAATGTTGCTTTAGGCCATTAACTTTGTGGTAATTTGTTACAATAGCAATAGAAAAACTAATTTAGAGGGAAGGATGTTTTTATTTGTTTGTTTTTATAAATGAAACTCTCTAAACAAAGACCTCAGTTTGGAGTTGATTGATATGCAATATGTATAAGCTCCTCTGAGAGGAGTGGGCCACCAAGATACTTAGCTGAAGTGCAGGGTTTTAATAAGATATGATTGAGAAAGACAATGCTGTGGTATATGACTGGTCTTCTCAGTCTGATAACCAGCCTAGTTGAGATTTAAGTTGAGGTTTCTAGGCTTGCCAGAAGAACCTCTTAAAGGTACACACTTCCTAACTGGACAGCAAAGGAAAACTTGTTTAGAGAGACTTCTCTGTTTTACACTTTTCAGCCTTACTCCTTTTAGGATGGAAATGGCAGGCACTTTGACCAGTGAGGCCCATTCTATTTGACTTGGATAAGAATTTCAACCAAGTAACCACCAGATGTCTCCCTTCTTCATTCTAAACTCTAAAAACCTGCAAGGAAGTGCCTCTTGAGAGAGTTGGAAAAGGAGGATAGGAGCAGAATCATTTCCTTCCACTTCAACCTTCTTTGGAATACAGAAATCCACATGCACAGATGCTAAGTTATGAGTGGATTAATTTTGTGAGGGCATCTTGGCCTTTATTTAAGACCAAGACTTAATGAAGACACTTAGGGAAAGTAAGATGAACATTCAAAGGTCAGGAAGAAGCATAAGGCAATGAAAAAGAATTTACAAGGCAGGCTTATAGGTGAAAACCCTTTTGGAGTCTTGTCATCTTAACTTTTTTCTTTTATCTTTATTTTTTATTGTGGTAAAACATTTATAACATAAAATTTGCCATTTTAATCATTTCTAAGTATACAGTTCAGTGGCATTCACAATGTTGTATAACCAATACCACTATCTATTTCTAGGACTTTGTCGTCATGCCAAACAGAAACTGTATCCATTAAGCTATGATGGCCCATTTTCCTTTCCCCTCAGGCCCTCAAAATGTCTATTCTACTTTCTACCTCTATAAATATCCCTATTCTGTTTTTGTTGTTGTTAGGTGCCCTTAAGTCAGTTCTGACTTGTAGCAATCCTCTGTACAACAGAAAGAAACATTGCCCAGTCCGGAGTCATCCTAATAATCGTTGCTATGCTTGAGCCCATTGCTGCAGCCCTTGTGTCAGTCCATCTCATTGATGGTCTTCCTCTCTTTCACTGACCATCTACTTTATCAAACATGACATTCTTCTCCAGAGACTGGTCCCTCCTGACAACATGACGAAAATATACCACGGACTACCCGAAGAACAAACAAATCTGTATTGGATGAAATACAGCTATAATGCTCCTTAGAAGCAAGAATGACATGACATTTCCTCTCATGCTTTGGTCATCCCTATTCCAGATACCTTATATAAATGTAATCATCCAATATTTGTCCTTTCATATCTGACTTATTTTATTTAGCATAATGCTTTCAAGGTTCATCCATGTTGTAGCATATATCAGAACTTCATTCTTTTTATAGCAGAATAACATTCCATTTTATGGGCATACCACATGTTACTTTTTATTTTTTTCCCCCTCTAGGACAGAGCTTATGGGAGCTGGGCAGGCAGTGCTTCTGCTCATGCACCTCCTAGCTCAGAAGGGGGTCCCCAGAGAAAAATGAGGAGATGTTCCCCTCCCCTAAACCATAGAATAGGCAGCTCTGTGGAGTGGGAAAAACATGGACCCAGATGTAGCTTCAAGTCTAGAATCTGGTGCTTATCAACTGCATGACCTGAGGTAAACTCTTAGGGCTTCAGTTTTCTCCTTCTGCAAAATGGGGTGATTGTCCCAATATTGTAGGTGGATGTGAAGATGAAAGGAGATGATGAAGTATGTAAAGGACCTGGCATGGTGCCTGGCCCACCTCCACCTGGCCAGTTAATGTGCTGGGCTGCTAACTGGAAGGTTGGAGATTCAGGCCCACCAAGAGTCACCTTGAAAGAAAGGCTTGAAGATCTGTTTATGAAAAATTGGCCATTGAAAACTCTATGGAGCACAGTTCTAAAGACACACATGGGGTCACCATGAGTTCGAGTCTACTCAACAGCAATTAATTTGGTTTTGGTTTGAGTGGACACTTGGAGTCCCCTTGACTCAGATGAGTCATTTTATTTTATTTATTTATGTTTATTGTGCTTTAGGTGCAAGTTTACAGAGCACAGTTTTTCATACCATATATTATTTATCCATTCATCTGTTAATGGAAACTTGGGTTTTTTCCACTGTTTACTTACTGTAAAAAAAGTAAGTTACTGCTGTGAATATTGGGGTACAAGTATCTGTTTGAGTTCTTATTTTCAGTTCTTTTGGAACTATACCTGGGAGTGGAGTTGCTGGGTAACATGGTAATTCTAAGTTTGATATTTTGAGAAACCACCAAACTCTTTCTCATAGGTGTTGGTCATCTTAACTTTTAAAAATATTTTTTTCCTAAATGATGGACTTCAGAGCCTCGTGTACATTAGACATTGGGCCTCTGGCCCAGGAAGGACACATTAGACATTTAAACCTATAGTTGTTTATGATCTTTGTGGTAGGAATATGAGAATCAAGAAGAGTGGATACAATGAAAAGGCCTTGTATTCTTTTAAGAGAACTTATGCTTTAAATTAGACTATATTAGATTATTGTTGCTGAGCTCTGGTAGCATAGTGCCTAAGGCATTTGACTGCTGACCAGAAGGCTGGCGGTTCAAACCCACCAGCCACTCCTCAGAAAGAAGATGGGGCAATCTACTTCTGTAGTGATACTGCCTCGAAAACCCAAGGAGGGGTCCCTATGAGTCGGGTCTGACTCGATGGCACATAACAACAACAATGAATTTAACTTTCATGGTAATAACTGTTTCTAACCTCAGAGATTCTTGGGATGTAGTAAGTCAATTAATTGTCAAAAATTGAGTCCTTTATACTGTAAGATGGATGTGTGGAGAAAACCCCTAAGGAAGAGCAACTCCTGCACTTTGGAAGAGCTTTGTTCTCTTATTATTATTGGGTTGTTTCTTTTTTTTTTTAATAAAGTTTTTTTGTGGGAAAGATTGAGTCATAGTGTTATTTATAAACCTAGGGATTTTTAGACATCTCTAACTTACCCCTCCCAATCTTAAAGGTCAGCTGATGTTTCAGAAGAGTAAGAGCAGATATTGTAAGTAAATGGCATTCAATGTTCCCAAAAAGTCAGCTTCCTTCCAGGGCAAAAAAAAACTCACTGCCATTGAGTCAATTCCAACTTATAGCAACCCCCATTGGGTTACCAAGGCTGTAAATCTTTATGGAAATAGATCACCCTATCTTCCTTCCACAGAGCAGCTGCTGAGTTCAAACTGCTGATCTTCTGGTTAGCAGCTAAATGCCTTATTCACTACACCACCAGAGCTCCTTCCAGGGCAGTTACTAGAAAATAAAATACTTTAGTTTGGAACACCACTGGGCAAATTTTAATTCTACCTTTTACTTTAGCCATGTGATTCTGGTACTTTTTCCCTAGTTCTTCTTGGACAGTGGAAATCGCTTCTCAGATGCCGTTACTGTGCTATAGTCATGAAATGAGATCATCAATGTCCCTCAGGTAACATTGTAGCTGCAAGTTACCAAGGAGAGTGAGTCTTAACACAATGTATCTATAGCACAACACTCACCACACAGTGTTACCCTAAACTCTAGGCCCAAAGCCAGAACGGACTCATCCTGAGTCACTAAACTGAAAGCATAAAGGGATAGATATCCCATTACTTAGTTTAGTTGATTAAGACTCATTGCAACTTCATATGTTACTGAATGGGACTGCTCCAAAAGGTTTTCTTTGCTGTAATCCATATGGAAGCAGATCACCAGACCTTTCTTTCATAGCACCACCAAGTTGATTCAAACCACCAACCTTTCACTTAGTAGCTGAGCACAAACTATCTGCACCACCCTGGGACCTTTTGGATATCAGAGTACTGTAAGCATACTCTTCTGCTAAAAACATTACTCAAACAATAAGCAGCTTAGTCTGAAACTAACATAAAACCAGAATGATCATATGTAAATATCATAGTTAGGAACACTCCTAATGTCTGTTTATACCTTCATTACAATAGGGTAGTAGGTATGCTCCAGGTTACCAGCAGCCAAAGAAATCGGGAATAGCAAGGATCACCTTCGACTTATACAAATTGAACCCCAAGGACTTCATTGGCTGCCTCAATGTGAAGGCCACCATGTATGAGATGTATTCTGTGTCCTACGACATCCGGTGTACCAGTGCCAAGGCCCTGCTGAGGTAAGGGACTTCACAGTGGTCAACCATAGGTACTTCAAGACTGCTCAAGGAACCATCTTACTCCTTTGCTCCCTGGGCACAGAGCTTGTGGTCCCAGCCTGACTTGTTATTGTTTAAGTACACTCTATATTGTCTTAGAATAGTTTGACTTTATGCCACAGACTTATTTCAAAAAACAGAAAGTGTTATCTTGAACCAAAATATAATAGTTTTTTTTTCTCCAAAGACCATTAAATACAAAAACCACATAACAAATGTAAAGAAGAACTAAATTTCTTATAAAACCTAGACCTGCACATTTTAAAACATTAACTCTGAGCACTGGTAGCATAGTGCCTAAGGCACTTGACTGCTAACCAGAAGGCTGGTGGTTCAA
>NW_006921894.1:4240719-4251921 GCF_000298275.1 Orycteropus afer afer | reverse complement strand
ATAACAACAACAACAACAACTCTGAGCAACAGTAGCTGAAACCAGACCACAGAGAATCTGACCTGATTTGTAGAGGAGCCACCCAAACCTCTATAAACTCTTTTACATGTATTTTCCAGTAATTCTTTTAACTTGCCCCTCTTGGTAATGTGGCATTGACACACTCCTTCTCCACATCTTGCCATAACACCATCAGCCCCTGAGGCTAGTGCCAGCCTGTCTCCAGGGCATCTTGCAGGATCCTTTAGAAACCAGACCCCCAATTTGTATCCCAAATCTCCTTGAACAATTTGAAATTCTTGAGAGGCTCCCTGAGTGTCCCTGCTGCATAATCAGGTTGGAGAGTCCCTGCCATTGAGTCTTGGTCTGAGATGGACACTTGATCTGAAAGGATTACCTATCTTACCCCTGAGCAACAAGCTGGGTGACTATTAGTAGGTTACTCAACTTCTCTGAGCTTCGGTTTCATCATCTTTAAAATGAGAAAGTTACTTCAAAATTCTTTGTGGTTGCACAGACTCTAAATACATCTACTTGCAGTTCTTTAATAAATCTACCCTTAATTCTCTAAAGAACTGGTTCTCTATAGTGGGAATGGATGGAAGGAGAGACTGATAGCACACAATGGTCTTTGAAGTTACTATAAAAAGTTTGCAACTGCTACATTCCAGAATTCTGTAAATCCCCTTAGGGCAGGGCTTGCCTGAAAATGTTTCTCTTTGAAGGCACTGTTCCCTCCTCTGCTGTCCACAAAGGGACTGCCCTCCTCTCTGCTCTGTGGCTCATGCTTGGAGGAGACTGGATGGGTGTTTAGCTTCTGCATAGCCTCCATCTTCTACTTAAAGTATTAGTGGTTGACTCTCAGACAACAGTTACTGAGGAATGTTGAAATCTCGGTTATTTTGGTAAAATAGGAGAAAATAGCTTTATTGTTTGATTTTTAAAGTGAAATGTGAGTTACAACAAGTTAGATAAGTACAATGGAAAAAGGAAAGTTCACTCCAACCCTGCCTTGGCAAAGTCTTTCTTAAAAGACAAAGGCAGTCCATGGCAGCTACAGAATTCACTGAAACTCCAAAACAAAAATACTGCCTGTGAGGAGGCTCCATTGTCAACTGACAGATAACCACTGTGGGTGCCTCACAAATCTAAGACCACGGCAGTTGGCCCTCCCAAGTTTGAGTTGTCTAGTGTGAACTTCTACCACAGTTCATTTGGTTGGTGTCCCACTACTAGCTTACAGGTAATAGAACCTTAAAACACAGAATAAATTCATTTTGCTTTAGACTAGGTAGAGTGTAAAAATGGCACATAGGAGTTAAAGCTATTTTTTTCAGTCTGAAATAGCACTACTGCCAAACTCAGCCCTAGGACTTAGATACAATCACAGAGTCAAGTTTTTCCCTCACTTGTTGTTGTTGTTGTTGTTATGTGCCTTTGAGTCGGCCCCAACTCATAGCGACCCCTCCTTGGGTTTCCGAGGCAGTATCACTACGGAAGTAGGATTGCCCAACCTTCCTTCCAAGGAGTGGCTGGTGGGTTTGAACCGCCAGCCTTCTGGTTAGCAGTCAAGTGCTTTAGCCACTATGCTACCAGAGCTCCCTTCCCTCACTTAACCCCTGGGAAAAAGTATGAATACTCTAGTTGCCCTAAACAAACTGGATTATAGGATCATGATTCCAGTTTTTGTTAAGACTTTCTCTCCTTTAGGCTGGCTTCTCCTTTCATACCTCCTTTATTAATTCCTTTATTAATTTATTAATTCTTTATTAATTAGCTTCCCAGAACTAAAAAGGCTGCTAGAACAACCAAGTAGTCAAAGTACTAGACACCATATGTATATTTGGATAGTGGGGGTCTACCTCACCTATAGTTTCCTGGTTGATGAATAGCCAGGCCAGATTTAGAGGTGGCTGATAGAAGCCATGCCACTCAAATGTGATACAAAGCAGCAGTATCACATCACTTAGGAGCCTTTAGTGAATTGGCACCTGTGCATTAGCAAGATCCCAGGTGACCTATGTGCCATAAGAGCATTAGAGAGGTGCTTCTCCAACTCTGAAGCACTGTGAAAGGCTGTGTATCCTGAGCTCAAATCTGGTGGGGAGGAGTAGAATTCACCCTCAGCCTGATTTGTCTCCTTGTTCCCTCCTCTCAGAAGCATGCTGCGGTTCCTGTCCTATGCCACCCAGGTGACTGGGCAGTTTCTCATCTATACAGGCTCCTACATGCTGCAGGCACTCAGTGACCCTGAAGAGCCTCCTGCTTCCAGATCACGCTCCAAGGGAAAGTTCATGTACGGGTAATAGCGGGAGGGGGGAGCACTGCTGGCCTTTTCATCCAATTGTCCGAATAATTAATTCTGAAGATGCTTATGTTCTTAGCCACGTGCCACTTGTAGTCTGCTCACCACCTCTGCTGAGGACTGGTACCTAGACGAAAGAAAAAGCTTGTCATGTCATTTGAAATGGAGGCTGTGCAGCAGAATGCCTTGGAAGGAGGGGGGATGTGTAGAGAGGGCTTGGGGACCTTAGGAGGCCACAAAGTACCTGAAGTGTCCTGCAGTGTCTAAATCAATCACAAGAATTACTTTTAATATGTGCAGTACTTCCTTATACCTCTTTTATCTCCCAAAAAAACAAACAATACTTTCATGTAGTCGCAAAACTCAGCCAATGCAAAAGCTCTGCTAACAGATACTATCACTTTTAAGTCTTTATTAGTACATGGTATCATAAAAATAAAGAGCTGTCAAAAGTTATTGTGTGTGTGTGTGTGTGTGTTTTGTTTTGCTTTTAGTGGGGTCCTTCATGAACCCAAAGCAACTAGAAATCTTAAGGACTTGAACTTTTGAAGGTGTTCAAACAATACTTCCAGTTTGCTCATTCACACTCTTTTCTTCTGTCTCCTTTCTTCCCTCCCTCCCTCCTTTCCTCCTTCTCTTTCTCTCCCTCCCTCCTTCTCTCTATTTCACGTGTATATGTGTGCGTGCAATATTATATTTATTTCTTCCTTTAATATTTGATAGAATTTGTCAATTAAATCATCTGTTCCTGGAGTTTCCTTTGTAGAAAGGTTTTTGTTTTTGTTATTTTGAAAAAACTTCATTTTAACAAAATTTTTTAAAGCAGTAACTCCCCATTCCCCCATCCCCTAAGCCCTGATAACCACTAATATACTTTTGTCTCTGTGTGTTTGCCTGTTCTATGTATTTCATGTAAGTGAGATCATATAATATTTGTCCTTTATGTCTGACTTATTTCACTCAGCATCGTGTTTTCAAGACTCATACACGTGGTAGGATGAGTTTCAGGATTTCATTTATATCTGAATAATATTCTAATGTATAGTGTACCACATTTTATTTATCCATTCATCTGTTGATGGACACTTGGGTTGTTTCCACATTTTAGCTATTGTGAATAATGCTGCAATGAACATTGGTGTACATGTTTCTGTTTGAGTAAATGTTTTCAATTCTTCTGGGTATATATATATATGTAGAATTACTGGGTCATATTTAAATATTTTAAATATATTCTATATTTAACTGTTTGAGGAATCAGCAAACTGTTTTTCACAATGGCTGTACCATTTTACATTCCCACCAACTGGATAAAGGATCCAGTTTCTCCACATTATTGACAGCATTTATTTTCCATGTAAGTGGGGGTAAAGTGGTATCTCATTGTAGTTTTTATTTCAAGCTACACTTTCAACCTTTTTCTAAACAAACAAACAAAAAAGCCCTGCTGAAAAAGGATGCATGGTACTAAGGAATGGCATCTTGATTTCCTAATGTCATGTATGTTATCAGACAGGACCCTTGGTTAGGGGGAATAAATCTTGACTCAGCTGTCTTAGGCTAAAAGGAGCCATGCTGGCTCAAGTCTCTGAGAAGGACAGCAATTTCTCTAGCTCTAGGTCTGGCTGTCACAGACACTTGATCTGGAAATTGGAGACCCCAAAACAGTTTTATAAGTGCATGGCCTTCATAAGGAAAGCTAAGGTAAGATCCAGTTCCTCTTTCCCTAGTCATGTGACAGAAAAACTTGCATACAAATTTCTCCACTGGTTAATAAGTAAGTGTGCCTAAGTAAAACAAAAAAGAAAATGCTCCATGGCACATGTAATTTGATTGAAGTTAAGGATCGGGTACTTGATATTGTCTTATAACCACTTTGTCACTATAACCAAAGTTGCATGAGCATGAGTAAACCCCAGCCTCCACATTAAAACCAAACCAAACTCACTGGTGTCGAGTCAGATCTGACTCATAGAAATCCCTCCTTGGGTCTCTGAGGCAATATCACTACAGAAGTAGATTGCCCAACCTTCCTTCTGAGGCCAGGTAATTAAAACCCCAGAACCAATCCTGTAACATTTTAGCCTGCAATTTAATTCATATCCCAACCATGGTCTCTTGCCCCCTTCTGATAGCCTGTCTTTGACAATGAATAACCCATCAAAATTTTTCTCAACTTCACTTCCTTCAGTAATAGTATATTAGCTGCTCTCTTACTGTGATTCAGTCAGTGAGTTCTGCTACTCTCTGGTGCACTCTGGCAGATCTCTCATTTGAATGATTGTTTAATAAAAATTTTATATTTTATATTTTAATAAAAATTTAAATTTAAGTCTGGGGTCTTTTCCTCTACCACACATTCAGTGAGGTTTAGGGCCATCTCTCCATCTCTCAACCTGTTTTCCTCTGAGGTGGCATCAGTTTCAGGATGGATCTCCTCACAGAGGAACACATTGTGAGTCCACACCGCCCACAGCAGGAAGGGCTGGTGATGGATCTCCAGACTGCAGTCACAGTGCTAAGTGACAGGGTCTAGCTAGGTGAGAGTTCTAGAGACAGGACAGCATAAGCCCCAGCCATGTGGACGGAGCCAAGGATACACTGCCCCAAAGAGAAAAGGCAGCTATCACAATAGTAAGGGAGAAGAGATGCTGAGAAACAAGTCAAAGAATGCAGCTTCTGAATTTCCTACTAAGAAATGTCGCCTTATTGGAGGCCTTTCTCAGATTATCCTAAGACACTGTTGTTGTTGTTGTTGTTGTTGTTGTTATGTGCTGTGGAGTGGGTTGGAACCACCAGCCTTCTGGTTAGCAGTCAAATGCCTTAGGCACTATGTTATCAGAGCTCCTTCCTAACGCACTAGAAGTACAGAATCCCTGCACCATGTCTCTGCTTCCTGCTCACTCCCAGACCTTTTGCCTGGACCTCCCCTCTGAGACACAGTTTGATCTCCCTTCCTCCTTCCTGTGATGGACATCTCCTCTAATCCTAGGGGTCTCAATGTCTCTCAGCTTGATGTTGTTAGGATCTGGTTGGAGAACTGGGCCAGGAAATACCCCCCATCCAAAGGAGATGTACAAATAAAGAATTGAGGTAACATTCCTTGAAACACAACCTTTCCATTAACATGGTAAAAAGTTAACAATTTTCACTTCATCGCTTCTCCTCTTTATTTCAGAATACGATGGAGATGGAGAATGTTTTACAAAGGCATGCCCGACCTCCTTTCCAAAGTCCCCCACCATCTGTCGGGAGGGCTGGCGCGGGCGGGGTCCACGGAGCGGGGTCATCCGGGGCCGAGGCGCAGGTCTTCGCGGCCCCCAGTCTCTAGCCGACTGTGGGATCGCGTCACTCACGAAGAGTTCCGCGGCGGCGATCCGGGCAAGTGACTGCCTGGCTTCCAAAAAAGGACTTTTCCCTGAAGCACCGGATCCCGCCGACTCAGCGCCCTGGCCTGCTGGAGAGACGGGAGGGGCATAGACTGTCTCCACACTGGAGTGGGTTTTGATTCAACAGGACGACCTGTGGTGACAAATATGTGAAATTGTTCACTACAGATTAGTAAGTAAGCACAAGTAACCCCGTTTTTACCTTGCTTTCTGAGTACTATGTCCCTGTCAGGCATTGTCAATTTGAAGAAGGTTTTGATTCTGTAGGAGGGTGCTGTGGGGTTGGGAGAGAGACAGATGCCAGACATACCTAGAAGCAGAATCTTTGATGTGATGAAAAAAAAGGGAGAGAGGGGAGATTGTACACTACAGATTAGTAAATTACCACAAGTAAACCACTGTTTACCTTGCTCATTGGGTAGTCTGACGCTGCCAAGGGAACTGGCAGCTATTCAAGTCCTGGCTTACCAGAGGTCTCTACAGGGGCCTTGCATGTCTCTGGCTCTGATTGGTGGCTTGCATGACATATGTGATGCTATCTTGTTCTGGTCTGGTTTTCTATACCCCACAGTTAGACCCCACCAGCTTGGAGAGAGGAGAGTTTCCCATTGTTCCTGGGTGGCAGCTCTTGTTCTTGGCTGGGTGTGGCTGTATCCCAAAATTCCAACTAGCACAGACTCTGAAGACACTGCTGCAGGTCTTTGTGTTGCCAGCAACCCTCCCCTGGGCTTCAGTGTCCTTCCTGGTGACCTCTAAGTGGTTAAGCTCTATCGCTCCATTTACTGACTCCATAGATCAGGAAAAAGAAAATCATTCTTATGAGGTCCTTCCATTTCTGGGTGGATCTTGGTGCTTATTAGCCCCTCTCCTTTCCAAGGTGATTTACACTACGAGCTCCATCCACGTGCTAGCTTCCTCTGAGGTCTCAGCCTCACAAGATTATCAGTGGGCAAGGGGCAAGGCACACTCTCTGCTGGCACAGAGAGCAAATATCAGAATGGCTTGAACTAAGGATGTGAGAATGAAATATTTTAAAAGCCATCACCTCACAGCCAAAGACAGCTCTGGTTAAAATCAGTTTGCTATAGACAGACTTTCCTCATTTGTAAAATTAAAGTCAAAAGTAAATGGTCCTGTAATTCCATGGTCAAACATATTTTCTTAGCACAGGATTAAAAAATATAAGTGGGGTACCTTTTGTCAGCCTTGTATACTTCAGTCCTTCATAGCCCTCTCTTTTGTGTCCAGCCTCGTGAAATGTCTCTCCATTACTAAGGCCCTAACACTGGGATTCCATTTCCTCACAGAAGAGTTCTCCTTTTTCCTCATGTGATACAGTATGTCTGTGCTGCTTCTGTGCAGAGAAGTCAGGTGGGCATGTCCACCCTTCAGAAAGCCAAGGCCTCCCCTTGTGGGCTCACAATGGGGTCACAGATAGGGTAGTTGTCTGGTTGGTTACCTCCAGGGCCCTAGAGCAGTGAGAACATGGCCTTTCTTCAGGAACCAGCCAAACAGCCTCAACCTGCAGGGGGTGTTTTCATGCAGTGCCTCCTCTGTCCTGCTTCTTCCACTCCCTGTTACCCTGTTACCAATAGATGGTAAGTGGGAAAAAACAAAACAAAACTGTGCAGCTTCCCCTCTTCATTTTCTTTTGTCACAACCCAAGAAAGCACAGAAAGAGTGAGGTATGAAGTAGTGACATGTGTTGCCTGTGCTCCTCTGATCTGGGGGTGCAGGTTTAAATCTCAGTCCACAAATCCAAGTAGGCAAGAAGTGTAGCTTTTTTTGTTTGATTGCACTCACTTTTTAATCCAAGCCTCCATCCACTCCACTGGGTAGCAGGGTCACTACTTCACACCCTAGGAATCTAGGCGGCAGCATTCCCCAGCCTCCCCAATTTATGCCATCTGCTCTTGTCTTTGGAGTCACTTTGGGAAGGTCTCTGCTACATCTTTATTGTCTCACCTGCAAGCTGCTTCAAATCCCATTGCTCACAACCAGGTCCTCCTGCTCTGAACACAGAGGGAAACAGCAATATGTGCACATGCATCTCTAGTCTGTTTAGGGAGTCTATGACCCCACTTCTGACTCCAGGGTCTAGGACCTGACTCTTCCTAACAAGTGTTCCCTCTTTTCTCCCTCACTTTGCCAAGTTCCTCTCCTCCTATCATTCCTTCAGCAGCATCACAAAGGGCAAGGGAGGCCGAAAGGAACTCAGGACCTCTTAGGAGGGCTGGGGGAAGGGAGAGACAGGAACCTCACCCCTGTCTCAGGTGTTGTGACCTCAATTCTCCTCACTGAGCACAGTTTGTGAGAATGGAGTATGAGAAGATAAGTCAAATGTGATCACTGTCAAGCCACACACCAACACCTGCCTCTTTATATAGTTATAGCTCAAACATACAAACAAAAACCTAAAAGAACATTGTTTTGACATCACAAGAATTCTTTCCAAATGTATTTTATTTAAAAAAAAGAGAGAGAAAGAGAGAGGGAATAAAACCTTCAAATCTAATCTATTCTCACAGAGTGAGGGCATGTGAAAGAAGGTGCTGCGGATCAAAAGGACTGTTCCACCGCAGGCCAAATGTCATCTAAGGGAGAGCATGAGTCATGGTCATGTGTGACAGGAGCCTCCATGTTCTCATCACCCTCAGTTTGAGCATTTTCCAGTATGGGGTTCCTTGCAGAGGCAGATCATTCTACTTTTGGATAGTTTTGTTAGTTGTTTCAAAAGCCAATTATCTAAAGCATCCACCCACAGGTTCCAGTTCTGCCTTCCTGAGTTACTAAAGGTAAAGCCTATCTGAGCTCCATACAGGAGCTCTGGTGGCATAGTGCCTAAGGCATTTGACTACTAAGCAGAAGGCTGGTGTTTCAAACACACGAGCCACTTCTTAGAAGGAAGACTGGGCAGTCTACTTCCATAGAGATAATGCCTTGGAAACCCAAGAAGGGGTCACTATGAGTCAGATCTAACTCGATGGCAGTGAGTTTGGTTTGGTTTTTTTGGAACTCCATATGGCAGTGCATTTAATATTTGAGCTCAGCATCTCCCCCATATGGCCCTCCACATTCAACTTCCCAGCCTCCATCTTGGTGAGACCTCCTGGCTTTCAGCCAGTCCAAGGTCCAGCAAGGGAGCTACCAAGCTGCCTTTAAGGCAGGCACTGTGGTCTCCACTACCTGGGCCAGCTCCAGACCTCAAGGCGCACTACTTAAAATCAGAATTCTTTTCATTAGCATCTACTTCTCCTGTGCCCCCTGCATCCTCTGCAGGGTGAATGGGAAAAGTGAGATAACAACAAGAGCTTCCAGAGGAATTTCCTGATGCGTGCATCACAAAGGGAGCAGATTTTCACAACTGTGGGAATCCAGAGAAGGGCCAGACCCCAGAGTAGGGTTCTGGAGGTCTCCAGAGTGCTCTTGGAGCACTCTTGCTCTTGGAATTGGATCTGTCTGTGAAAGGGTTGTGTTCCAAGGGGACAGGGGGCTGTGCACCTTTACAGGGAAGATTTCTGGCGAGTGGAGGGCCCAGCTGCATGGTTGACTGTCAGGTGACAGAATCTGGAACTGGACACAGTGATTTGAGCTGTCAGCATCTGAGGGGCCATGATCTCTCTTGAAGCACATCTAAGTTTGTGGGGAGAGCAGAGAAGAGAATAAACCCACAAGGCTCTACCTCCTTATTCTTCCTTACTCATGTCAGGGCTTGAGCTAAGCACTGAAAACCTTGGAGAAGACTTTTGAATGTGTGTGTGTGTGTGTGTGTAAGTATGTGTAAGAGTGTGAATGTGTGAGATTGTGAGTGGACATATAAATGTGAGTATAATATAGTGACTGTTGTATGTTTGAGCTATAACTATATAAAGAGGTAGGTGTGGGTGAGTCTGAGTGTATGTTTAAAAGTGTGTGGATGTGTGGAGAGATCTGGCAGGATGGTGGACTAGGCAGAAAGACTGCACAGACCCTCTTCAACAAAGAAAAGGGAAACCAATTAACACAGACACAGAAGATAATCCTGGACCCCTGAGCCATGAAGGGAAAGATGTACAAGTGGACTAAACCCCAACTAGCAGAAGAATTTGCATGAAAATACCAAAAAAGGAGACATACAGAGCTGCAGTCTGGCAGCGATCCTGAGCGATCCTGATGGCACAGACAGCTTGGAGATTCCTGAGTGGTGGTAGGACCTAAAAGTTAACCTAAAAATCACCCTGCTAGCCAGGGACTGCATGGAGGACTGTGCACAGTGGCTGGGAAACAAACGGAGAAGGCAAAGAGAAAGATGGGCTGAACTGTGGACTTTTGCCAGTCCAGAGGTTGGGGCCATTTTGAAGGTTTAAAAAGCAGCTTGACTATTTTGGATATTTAAAGAGACAGCATTCTCGCAGATTCCTGGGCCTTAAGAACATGTTCTACTTGCCTGCAACCCCAAGGACACTTGGGACCTGCAAGACTGACAAGGTACGACATTCCTCTTGTTACTCTTGGGAAATGGAGGTGTGGTCATCTCCCACTCCCACCTACCTTCTGGGCCCACAGGAACTCCATCACAGTCTGTGTGCTCAGATGGAGCCTGGGTGCCCTGCCCTGTCTTTCATCGATTTTTTTATTTCCTCTTTTTTCATTTATATTTTTTTCTTTTTCACTTTCTTTTTTCTGGTGATTTTTAGTTTGCTTGTATTTGTCTGTTTTAAAACAACTAATATTATTAATACTTTTGTCCTTTTTATTATTATTATTAACCTTCCCCTCCCAGGTCCTAGTTTTCAGCATTTTTTTTCTTTTCCATGTGCCTGGTTGAAATTTTTATTATTATTTTTTTAATTTAAGGTTTTTTTCTTTTCCCCCTTTTCTCTTGTGGTTCACCCTGTCACTTTATTTTCTTTTTGCATTTTTCCCATTTTTTTTTTCATTTATTATTCTCCTTCTCCACTTTTTTTCCTTAGTGCCCTATCCCCAGATATTGCAGGTTTTCTTGTTTTTTCTTCTTTTTTTTCCCCCTTTTTTCTTTTTTTTTTTTTTGTTATTGTTCCAGTGTGATTACATGATGTGTTTGTAATCCATGGGCTTTTAGTTTTTTGATGGTTATTCAATTGTAATTTGTGTCTAACTGAGTGGGAGATAACAACAGCCCCCATAAGACACAACTACACCCACACCTCCTGTGACTTCACTTATTGAGTGACAGCCACTACCTCCTTCTCCACCAACGGGCCAATGATCAAAAATGACCAAAAAGAGCCTGAATCACCCTTGGCTGGCTCTTCACACACAATTAGCAGACATCTAAATACAACAATGCCACGATGCCTCGGAAACCACAGACCATCACAGTCCATACAAAGAAGCAAGATAAAGTGGTAGAAGCAAGGAAGCAGGATACAGACCCAGAACACATCCCTGAGGAAGAAGCAACATTGGAACTCTCTGATAAGGAATTCAAAAGAATGATATTTAGGTATCTTCAAAGGATGGAGAGACAGACCAAAGAAAACACAGAAA
>NW_006921894.1:4235981-4238292 GCF_000298275.1 Orycteropus afer afer | reverse complement strand
TGCTCAGGGGGCAGGAGTGTATGGAGGGATGGGCACTGGGAAGAGACAGCTATGGGGAGGAAGTGGGAGGGGAACTGTTGCATTGTGGTAAACTGTGGTCAATGATATGAGACAAAGTATATGTGAACTGCTGTATGGAAAGTGAATTTGCTCTGTAAATCTTCACCCAAATCACAATTTAATTAATTAATTAATTTTTAAAAAAGTGTGAATGTGTAAGAGTATGTATGAAAGTGTGAATTATGAGAGTGTGTGAGTGAGTGTATGTGATTGTGTGTGTATTGTTAGGGAAGGAGGTTGTGTTAGTTAAGGTTATGTGTCAACTTGGCTGGGTCTAGTTTTGAGTGGCTGGGAAGTTGGATGTAGTTATTCTGCATGATGAGAATGGTAATCAGCTCCATGATGTAATCTACTGTGAGCAGCTGAATAGCTGCCTTAGGGATGTGGTCTGCTTCCGGTATATAAGAAGCTTTAAGAAAGGTCTCTGGAGCTTTTGGCATTTCTGGATTCTGCATTTGGCTGAGTCTTCATTTCAGTATCCTGCCATGTTGTCTGCCCATCTTGGGACTGTTAATGGACTTGAATTAATGGACTGCTGTGTTACTTGATAATTTTCTGATTGTGCAATTTTACTTGTTGACCTTGGGTTGGTCAGCCTTAGCAGCCAGAAGCTGCCTGAGCTGAGATGCCTCCAGCTTCAGTGGGCCAGGAGCAAGAGGCAGAGAGGAAGCCCAAGGTAGAGGGGCCTTCACCCAGACCCTAGAGCTGGCACCACTTTGAACTTGGACTTCTAGCCTCCTAAATTGTAAAACAATAAATCCATTTGTTAAAGGCACCCATTTGTGGTATATCTGTTAGAGCTGCACTAGAGGACCAAAATAGAGGTATAAAATATTTAATTAAAAAATGGACATTTTCAAGAGATTCTTTACTCACAAACCTAAAAACACTTGACCCCAAACTAATCTGAATTGCAGCTTTGCTGGTCTGTTTTTTCACGCAAAATTGCTAATCAACTTTGCAGCATGGGTAAACTTTTTTCCCCCCAGCTAGAAAAGGGGAGTCAATAACAAACCCATTTCCTCATGACTTAATGAAAAAGACTGTGTGCTTCCTTTGTTTGAATTTCAAGAAGTCTCATAACTACAAATGTGTAAAAGGTCAAACTTTCTAATGCTAACTCAGTAGCCATGAGGTACATCATAACCATAGAAGCTTGTATTCATTAAGCAAAAAATATATAAGTCTCTGTGAAATCTTCATTCTCTGGTAGCATTTTCTTCTTGTAGGAAGAGAACATTGCTCCAATTTGCAAATTGTTTATTAAATCATAGTGCAATCAAATATTGTGTTATTCTTTTGAATTAATAACAACAAAAAAAAACCTTATTGCCATCAAGTCAGATCCGACTTACAGCAACCCCTCCTTGGGTTTCCAAGGGGGTACCACTACGAAAGTGATTGTCCTTCCAAGGAGTGGCTGGTGGGTTTGAACTGCCAGCCTTCTGGTTAGTAGTCAAATGCCTTAGGCACTATGCCATCAGAACTCCTTTTGACTTAGTACAAGCTATTATTTTTAACAAAAGTTAAACTGCTAAAGAATTATGTAAAGGTGGGAGGGGAGAAAGATTCTAAAACAGCACCATTATTTTCTTTATGTTGTTGTTATTAGGTGCCCTCAAGTTGGCTGCAACTCATAACGACCCAGTGTACAACAGAATGAAACACTGCCTTGTTTTGCGCCAGCTTCACAATCCTTGCTATACCTAAGGCCATGGTTGCAGCCCTTGTGTCAATCCATCTTGCTGAGGGCCTTCCCTTTTTCACTGACTCTCCACTTTACCAAGCAAGATATCCTTTTCCAGGGAATGGTCCCTTCTGACAACATGACAAAAGTAGATGAGATGATTCTTACTGGCCATTGTCCTTTCAAAGGAGCATTCCAGCTGTACTTATATGGATTTGTTAGTTCTTCTTACAGTCCACGGTACTTTCAGTATTCCTCACCAATACCACAACTCAAAAGCACCAACTTTTCTTTGGTCTTCCTTATTTATTGTCCAGTTTTCACAGCCATATGAGGTGATTGAAAACACCATGGCTTGGGTTAGGAACACCTTAGTCTTCAAAGAGACATCTTTGCTTCTCAGAACTTAAAAGAGGCATTTTGTGGCAGATTTACCCACTGATTTCTTTCTTTTTATTTTTTTATTGTGATTTGGGTGAAGATTTACAGAGCAAATTCACTTTCCATACAACAGTTCATGTATACTTTGTCTCATGATATTGACCACAGTTTACCACAATGCAA
>NW_006921894.1:4234646-4235246 GCF_000298275.1 Orycteropus afer afer | reverse complement strand
CCTGGGAATTCTGATCATTCACATAAACTTATAGGACCATTGTCTGCCAACCCTATATATGTTCTTGGATACACTCCCCATTTCATACATATACCTAGTCATCTAGCCTGTCCACCCATCTACCCATCCATATACCCATATTTGTCTTCACTGACAATGCAGTACTGTGTGTACAAAAGCATTCATATTCGTTGTCTGTACCTCCCATGTACCTCTCTATGTCTTTCTCATCCTCAATTCTGCCATATTGATCACGCACATTTGGTACATTGCCCTTCTCTTCACCCAAATGAATATTTATCTCTATCTATCTAACAGCCTTCCCTCCCCTCCCCTCCCACCCGTGGTAACCAACAAAGAAAATTTCCTTCTAGAGATAAATGTTTCCTTAATTTTTACATAACGGATGAATACAATATTTGTCCTTTTATGATTGACTCATTTTACTCAGCATAATGTCCACCAAGGAGCTCTGGTAGCATAGTGGCTAAAGCACTTGACTGCTACCAGAAGGTTGGCAGTTCAAACCCACCAGCCACTCCTCGGAAGGAAGGTTGGGCAATCCTACTTCCGTAGTGATACTGCCTCGGAAACCCAAGG
>NW_006921894.1:4215260-4230538 GCF_000298275.1 Orycteropus afer afer | reverse complement strand
GTCTCTTGAGTGGTGCATTTAATCCATTAATATTCAGTGTAATTATTGTTAAGTTTTAATTTGTTGCTGTCATTTGGTTATGTGTTTTTTCATGGTGTCCTTATTTCTTTGTTCCCTATTATTTTCTGTGCCGAGCTCATTATGTTTATGAGTCATGTTATCATTTCCTTTGTTGCTGTTATTTTAGTATGTGCTGAATATTTGTGCTTTTCCTCTTTTTTTATTGTGATGTGAAGGTTTAGCATTTTTCTTTAAGGTTACCCTATGATTTATAATTTTCTCTCTGAGTTTAGAACAGTCCATTCTATCTTGCAACTCTCTTAACTTCCTCACAATTTAGAAGTTCTGTGACTGCACGGTCTTTTCCCTCTTTTTGTTTGTAGTTGTCCTCACTTGCCAATTGATGTCTCTGGTTCCCTGTTTACAATCTTGTAAGGTCATTTTACTTTGCATATGTCCATAGCTATGGTTTCTGAGTTATGTCATCTTGTGTATTAATGGTCAGTTGTTATTTGCTATTTTTGGTTCTGTGTTCAAAGGACTCCCTTTAGCATGTCTTGTAAGGTTGGTCTGGTTTTAACAAATTCCCTTAGTTTCTGCTTATCTGGAAATCTCCTAATTTCACCATCATATTTGAGGGACAATTTTGCCAGGTATATAATTCTTGGTTGAAAACTTTTCTCTTTCAGGGTTTTATATATAGCATCCCATTGCCTTCTCACTTGCATGGTTTCTGCTGAGAAATCAGAGCTTATTCTTACTGGCTGTCCTTTGTAGGTAGCTTTTTGTTTTTCCTGTGCTGCTTTCAGGATTCTGTCTTTGTCTTTGGTTTTGGTGAGTTTCATGATGATATGTCTCAATGATTTTCTGTTGGGGCTCAGCCTCAAAACTCACATTAACACGTCACTATGGTAGGACAAACCGACAGACAAGTTTTGTCTCCCTGTTGGTAACCTCTCATACCATGTATAGGAACTTCATTTCTCCTTATGAGTGAATAACACTCCATTATATAGATATGTCTGTTGGTGGACACTTGGGTTATTTCCACCTTTTAGCTATTATGGATAATGACACAATAAACATCTTGGTATTTGAGTCTGGGATATCAATTTTTTTAAGTGTGTATGTATGAGTGTAATTGCTGGAATAAATTTAAAATAGTAATCCTATGTTCAACTTTTTGAGGAACCACCAAACTGTTTTTCACTGTATCTGTATCATTTTACTATCCCAACAGCAATGTATAGGGGTTCCAATTTTTCCACATCCTCAACAACACTTATTTTCTGTTTTTTTTTTTTTTTTTTAAATGATAGCCATACTAGGGGATGTGAAGTGATACCTCATTGCACTTTTGATTTTCACAAAATAACTTCTTTTAATTTTTGAATATTTCTATTCTGCTTCATGTGTCTTGGATAGAAGAACCACCTGCTTGACTTTGTCTCAAGCTGTTTTTAGTCAAGTTGGGCCACATGGTTGATAGCTCAAGGTCTTATCACAAACTGAAGCCAAGGACTTCCTGAGAATGAATTTCCTTTACAGAGAATTCTCCCAGGCTCTCTCCTTTGTGGGCAGTGAAATTAGCACTTGCTGTGGCCAGTGTCCAGGAAAATGGCCCAAGTCTGAGCCAAAGACCTGCTCACCACACTGGCCTCCAGGGGCCAGATTTTGGCAAAGGCAGGACAGAGCTGGCCTTAATATGTTACAAATGTGGAAGAGAAAGAAAGGCCATCCACATTGCCCAATTTATGATTTTTTGAAGACCTTCTTTTTCCTTTAGGTATCTTCACTCCAAATTTCCAGGGTCAATAAATAGAACAACAGTCAAAGACAAGGTTGGGCATATGCAGCTGTTTGGGCGTCACTACCTGGTATGTTATTCCTTGACCTGTTGCTGCCTGTCAAGCCAGTCTCAAGGCAAATGGCCACATAAAAATAGTCTGTGGGCTTTGAGATGCCACTTGCCCAGCTGTTTTACTGAGAGGAAGCAGAAGAGCAGGCAGCAGATGAGGTATCTGTGGTAGGAACCTGAGGGAATGTGTGTCACTGCCAGAGGGCTGCTTCCCTCAGCTGCTCAGTGCTCATGTGGGGTGGGAGAGTGAGGGCTGTTGTCCACAAAGCTTCCACAAGAAGGGTACAGCAAGAAGAAATTTTCATCAATAGCCCTCCTTGGTAGAATTTTCCCCTTCCTGGGATGCATATTAAACAAAATCATTCTTTCTGTTTAACCAGTTTCTAAAATCAATACTATTGTAGCAGAAATTGTTCTGTTGGCATGAGCCAGTTATAAATAGAGTTGTTGATCTCAGGGACCTACTTCTTGTTAAGAAGCTAGAATCTAACTGTGTGACTCAGGGCAGGTTACTTAGCTACTCTAGGCTAATAAACATAGGAGTTACTGTCTGCCTTGGAAATGACGGTAATTAACTGAGATGCTATGTGTGAAAGCACCCAGGTCAATTCCTGGAACCCTGTAGACACTCAGTACCAGATCATTTTATTTCTCTGCTGTTTGAACAAGTGGGTCATTATTAACAAATACAACCTGGTAGTAAAGGGTTAAGGAATCAGAGATGAGGATTGTTGGGGTGGGTGGGGAAAGCTGTTTTCTGGATCACTGGACCAGTTGAGAGCTGAGGGAGTGACTTCCAGAATTCCTGAGAAGAGCAGCTGAGACAGCTGGGGAGAAGGTATTGGCCCTCGCCTAAACTGAATTCAACTCTTCAAATAGCCAAGGTTTTGCTGTAGAGATGAAATAATAATAATTCTGGCATCACAGTTTAAAAGGCCTGTTTATAGTAATGTCACAAGTGCTCTACCAACAGGACTGTGAAGTAGAGAAGCAGGTCTCTAGAACCTCAAAGAGGCCAAATCATACAGCTAATCCCATGGACAGGCCCGCTGCCTTACCTCTCCACAACCACCACAATCACCACCGACATCTCCCTCTCTCCATAAAAGAACATTCATGGCCAAGACTGCACTAGATACAAAACTCACTTCCTAACTAGACTGAGAGGACATGAGTAGGAATGGAACTCGGAAATAACTGGTTGGTCATGCAGGTTGATCACACTCTATTTTATAAAATTGTCTGAATTGATATTTAATTCTGACAAAGTCCTAGTGCAAGGCATCTGACTGCTAACCAGAAGGCTGAAGGTTCAAACCCAGCAGCCACTCCTCAGAAGGTAGGTTGGGCAATCTACTTCCATAGTGATACTGCCTCAGAAACCCAAGGAGGGGTCGCTATGGGTCGGATACGACTTGGTGGCAGTGAGATCATAATAGTCTGAGTCATCCTTTTGCCATGTCAAATCTTCTGCCATTCCATTTTCTTCATTCACAATCATTTACTAAGTATGCTTTCTTATGAAGTAATATGCTGAATGCTATGAAGAACATAAGGAATCCTGGTGGGGTAGTGGTTAAGAGCTCAGCTGCTAACCAAAGGGTTGGTTGGAACCTACGAGCTTTCTCCATGGGAGAAAGATGTGGTAGTCTGCTTCTGTAGAGATTACAGCCTAGAAAACCTTTTGGGGCAGTTCGACTTTGTCTTATAGGGTTGCTATGAGTCAGAGTAGACTCCATAGCAACAGTTGGAGAACATACAGAAAGTCTACGCTTTAGCATCACCAAAAACCAAACCAAACTCACTGCCATTGAGTCAATTCTGACTCATAGTGACCCGTGTTGGGTTTCCAAGACTATAAATCTTTACAGAAATAGATCAACCCATCTTCCTTCCATGTAGTAGCTGGCAGGTTTGAACTACTGACCTTCTGGTTAGCATCCAAATGCCTTATCCACTACTCCACCAGAGCTCCTTTAAGGAATTTGTAATCTAGTGGTGTTGGTATCAGGTGCTGTTGAGTCAGTTCAGACTCATAGCAACTCTATGTACAAAAGAATGAAACACTACCCAGTCCTGTGCCATCCTCAAAATCATTGCCGTGTGTGAGCCCATTGTTGCAGCCACTGGGTCAATTCATCTTATTGAGGATTTTCCACTTCTTTGTTGACTCTCCACTTTACCAAGCATATCATTCTCCAGGGATTGGTCCCTTCTGGCAACATGACCAAAGTTGGGAGGTAAAATTTCAATCTGAAATACTAGGGTACTCTGATTCTAGGCCACACCTAGTGAACACATGATACTGTGGTTGGCAGAGACACATAGGAGACGACCATGGGCTTGTGTCTGAAATACATGGATAGTGTTGTTTAGAGTGGGAATTTGGGACCAGAATCTGGAAAATAGCATACCAGATTATTCTAGCAGGGAGTAAAGAAGGACACAGGAAAAAGGTAAACACAGGGAGGAAGTGGGAAGACAGTTGTCACTTGAAAATACGGAGGATTGCATCATGAGGATTGCAATCAATGTCACAAAACAAAATGTGGAGGAGTTTTTGAATGGAAAACGAATTTGTTCTGTGAACTTTCACCCAAATCACATTTTCAAAAAATAGAAAAAGAAAAAACAAGGGGCCCTTTTGGTGCTGGGCGTCCAGTGGTCATTTCCTGCGCAAATAAGTGCTGTTGGAATTCTCTGCCAGCTGTACTTGCAGAGGGCAAGCATGCTGGCTTGAGGACAGCCACCTTTCTCACTTTCATCCATAATATTAACACTTAAAAAATTCCAGTCATTCAGAAGTAGGGAGAATGACCATCACTATTCACCTCTGACGCATCACATTATTATAATTGTGTTGTTTTTATATGCTGCAGATGCTACAGTCAGCATCCAGCAAGTTATCTGGGATGCAGTCGGCACTTGATATTCATTGAAGAAAAGAATGAATAAATCAAGGAATCCCTTTTACCTGAATAGGGCAGGTGAAGCTAATGTAGTCCTGAGCTTCTTGCTGGAAGGCCTTTTCTCCCTGGGCATTCTGTGCAGTGATAGTCCTGTCAACCTGGGAGAGGGCCGAGCTGGGGAGAAGGACCAGTCAGCCCCATTAGGGAAGATCCCACCAACTCTCTCTCTGCATTTCTCATTTCCCCTGTTAGCGTAATGCTCTGTCTGCCCTTGTCTGTGTTTTCTCTTCCCTTGTTCTCTTCTGCTGCCCTCTCTTTTCTCTTACCTGAATAAATTATGTATCTCAATGCTTATTTTATTGTTTATTGTATCAACAAAGTAAATAACATCTCTGTTTTTAAATAAAAGATGATTGAGTATTAGTGCCAGATAAGGTATAAGAGAGCACTAAATACTGATAATCTGTGGTATCTCCTCTTCTATTTACTAACTCATTCAAATTGGATATGTAAGTTATATATGTACATATATACACATGTATATGTATGTGTGTGTGTATCTTAGCTCACCATGATGTAACTTCTTTTTAAACAATATCTATCAATTTCTTAAAATAAAGTCAGTTTGAAGAGAAATGGAAAATAAAATTCATCTACATAATTTTTATTATCTAAATATTCATTTAATTTAAATTCTCAAGGAATTATTCAATTCCCTTACATGGAGATATATAAATATTCTGATAAAATATCAATATAATGTTCTGATAAACACCTTTTGTTGCTTTCTTAAGAAAGACAAAGTTAGAAACACATTCATTGTTGCAAAATAGAAACTTATTTTGTATAAGTAAATATGGAATTTTGTGTCCATTTAATGTGCTTAATACCTTGTTTATTAGCTATATAAAATAATATCAAGCACTGTGTCCCATACAACAGACAATAAATGAAATTCACTTGAGCATAAATGAACACTTTTCATGTTAGACAATTATTAATATTTCTAGCATTTTTGAATGTTTGCTATGTTAGTATTACATTATTATTTGTATTAGTAATTAGATTAAATGCATGCTAGACTGTGTTCATGTATATATGCCAAACATATTTTAAAGTTAAAGTTATACGTATTACTGCTTATAAAATTTAGCCCATAACTCTGTAAGTAAATGCTATGCAGTTAAAAAGTAACTTGATTGAATTCATTGCAATGGTGGACTTATTCAAATTCCCTCACTTTTGTGTGTCATCTGGGACTGGAGTTCCCATTGTTTGTTTACCAGGATGTGCACAAGAGCCTACCCTGTGTTTGTTTCATGGCAAAGAGCATTGCTTGCCCTCTTAGGGCTGGAGTTGCTGGATCAGCAAACCTGGATATCGTCTTATATAGATGATTCTTTCAGAATGGATCAGAGACCAATTATCTATTAATATAATCCATCCTTGACTAGTAACCACTCATGTTGGATCCAGTTGCATTTCAGGTGAATGTAACAAGAGTTAGATTTGATAGCCACTTTCACCTCTTGTTTATTAGAAAGAAATAGTATATTCCCAAGATACCCACCAAAATAAAGAGTTTCATTTACACAGGACAGAACAGCAGGAGCCAGATGTCAATGAAGGTGTTGAGGTGGCAGGGCCTCATAGCTTAAACAACTTTGTGTGTTGGTGCCTTTGTGACCCTGTGTGACTTTATTATCAGCCATAACATTCTCACACACTGGAGCTGGTATCAATTTCATTTTGTGCCCTGTCAGTGCCCTTACCCTGTGGTACTTACTTTTCCTTGTGTCCTATCTGCTTGGCATCTATGGGTCTTTGCTGGGGACAACTGGTATTCCATTTTGTTGAAACCCTAAGCACATGCTTACCTTGCTTATTGGGCAATCTGTCTTTGTTGAGTATATATCCTTTTCATCACTAAAAAACACACACACTGCCATCCTTCCAAATAATCACGTTCATCAATTTATAGTTTGCTTTATGTTATCTTTATTTTTCGTAGCCCAATGGCTCTCAGCAAAGCAAGGTCATTTTCTTCTACTGAGTAGCAACAAGACTGAGAGGAACATATTTGAGCCAAACGTGTGGAGTGTCTGCTGTGTGCGAGACGCCAAAAGAAAACACACATTTTTTTTTCTTTGAACATTTTATTATGGTTTTATTAAACTCTGAAAGCTTACAGAGCATGTTAGTTTCCCATTCAACAATTGATATGCATTGTGTTTCATGATATTAGTTGCAATCCTCTTAATGTAACAGTATAATTCTCACTTCCTCCCTGGGGTCCCGGATTCCATTTACCCATCAGTCCTAACCCTTCTTGCCCTCTGAGCTTTGTTTTTGGGGAAATCCTGCCTTTTTGGTCTCGTATGGTTGATTGTTGTGAGAAAAATGTTCTTCATGGACTGTTATTCTTCACTTTATATGCCTGTCCATTTTTGGCTGAAAGGTGATCTCAGAGAGTAGGTTCAGTTCCGGGTTTGAAGGGTGTTTAAGGGCCATAATCTTGAAGATTCCACCAGTCTCTATCAGACTAGTAAGAACGGTCCTTTTTATGAATATGAATTTTGTTCTACATTTTTCTCCCACTCTGTACAGGATCTTCTATTGTGATCCCAATAAGAGCCATCGGAAGTGGTAGCCAGACACTCTCTAGTTCTCCTGGGTTCAGGCTAGTGGAGGGTGTGTTTCACATGATCCATTAGTCCTTTGGACTAATTGTTTCCTTGAGTCTTTGATTTTCTTCACTCTTCTTTGCTCTTGGTGGTAAGAGACCAAAAGTTGCATCTTAGATGGCTACTGACAAGTATTTAGGAGCCCAGTTGCTATGTACCAAAGTAGAACATAGAAACTTTTCTTTATGAACTATGTTATGTGATTGACCTAAATGTCCTCTAAGACTATGGTCCTAAGCCCTCAAGCCCAGTGACTCAGTCCCTTACAGTGAAGAAAACACACTTTATGAACAACAATCATGTAAGATGGAATTATTTCCCCTTTTACCCCCATTTTGCCAGACTTCTTTGGTTAACAATACACTAATCTCAGTCACCTGTATTTCTTAGCAAGAGGGTTTTAAGTGCTAGTATTTCCCAAGTGGGGGAGGGGTGCTGCAGAAGCAGCTGTCAGGAATTGTCCTTTTTTCTTTTTCTAACTTTAATTGTGATGTGGGTGAAAGTTTGCAGAGCAAATTCATTTTCCATTCAACAGTTTATACACATTTTGTTTCATGACACTGATTGCAATCCCATAACGTAACAGCTCTCTTCCCACTTCTTTCATGTGGTTTCTTTTTCCCTGTGTCCTTCTTTCCTATGCATTCCTGCCTCTGAGCTTTCTCCCTGAGCCAATGCTATCCTTTTGATCTCCCATGGTTGATGGTTCTGAGGAGTGTACCTCCCTGGCGTAATTGTTCACCTTGTAGGCAGTTCTTTTGTTTGGCTGAAAGTTAAGCATAGGACTAAGTTCAGTTTGAAACCTGAAGGGTAACTAGGGGCCATAGCCTCAAAGGTTTCATCAGTCTTTAAACTAGTAAGCCTGGTCTTTTTTATCATTTTGAATTTTGTTCCACCTTTTTCTCCCACTCTACCTATAATCTCCTATTTTGGTCCCTTTTCTGAGTGGTTGGCATTGGTAGCTGGGCACCATCTAGTTCTTCTGGTCTCAGGGTTATGTAAGCTGAAGTTCCCATGGTCCACTAGTCCCTTGGACTAAATATTTCTATACATCTTTAATTTCTTCACTCTTCTTTGTTCTGGATGAGGAGAGATCAAAAGTTGCATCATAGATGGCCGCTCACAAGCTTTTAAGACTCCACTCCCTCTTCACCTAAGTAGGACATAAAACAATGTTTTGGGGTTTGTATGTTATGCCAATTGAATTTGATGTTCCCCACGGCCATGGTTTTGAACCCACACCAGCAGTCACTCCTTCAAAGTGTTTGGCTATGGTTAAGAAGTTATCATAATTCTCCTCCTTGTTAGCTCTATTATCTATATATGGACTTTTTTTTAAAAAAAGAGTTTGTTTTACATTCAACATTACATGTACATTTAGTTTCACTCCCCATTTACCATGCCCAACCCTACCCAGTTTCCTCCCACTCCCTGCCCAGTAACCCTGTGAACCTCATAGTTATGCATTCCTGTTTATCCTGCATTTCCTCAGTGTGAATGTTGCCCCTCTGGTGCCCCATGGTCTATTGCTCTAAGGGATGTATTACCATAGAGTATGTGGGTGCATCATCCTGGGTTGAGTGGTCTGCGTATATGCCTTGTTAACTATTCGGGTGAGAGCCAGCCCCTGGGAGTGAGTGTCCAGATATAGACCCATCTATCTTTGAACAACTGATCTTTGAGAAAAGTCCAAAACCCATTAAATGGGGAAGAGACAGCCTCTTTAACAAATGGTGCAGGCAAAACTGGATATCCACTTGCAGAAAAATGAAACAAGATCTATACCTCACCCCATACACAAGAACAAACTCAAGCTGGATCAAAGACTTAAATGTAAAACCCAAAACTATAAAATTCACCAAAGATAAAATAGGGACAAATCTGGGAGCCCTAATTTATGGCATAAATAGATTGTCAAGCATAAATCAGAATGTGCAGGAGGTAGAAGAGAAGCTAGATGACTGCGACCTTTTAAAAATTAAATTCTTATGAGCATCAAAAGACTTCATCCAAAGGGTAAAAAGATAACCTACAAATTGGGAGAAAATATTTGCCTATGACATATCTGATAAAGGACTTATCTCCAAAATCTATAGAAAACTTCAACACCTCAACACCAAAAAGACAAATAACCCAATTCACAAATGGGCAAAAGACTTGAACACCCTTCACCAAAGAAGATATATACACAAATATGTATATAGAAATGGCAAGCCCATATATGGTCATAGTTAAATTCCCCTTCACCTACAGACACCTGATCATAATGCTTGTTTACTTCTCTATTCATCCATATATTAATATATGTTATTACTGATAATACAGTATTGTGTGTGTAAAAGTATTTACCTTTGTTGTCTGTACCTTTTGTGCAACTTTCCATATCTTCCTTTCCTTAGTGTCATTGTGCTGGTCACCCACTTTTGGTATATTGCCTTTCCCTTCACCCAAATCAATATTTGTCTCTTACCTTGCTAGCAACTTTTTCTCCCCTCTCCTCCCATCCCAGCTAACAACAAAGAAAGTTTCTTTCCATGTATAAACCTTTCCTTGACTTTTTATAATAGCAGACTGATATAATATTTGTCCTTCTGTAATTGTCTTATTTCATTCAGCATAATGTCCTCCAAGTTGATCTACGTTATGAGATGTTTCATGGATTCTTCATTATTCTTTAATGTTGCATAGTATTCTATTGTGTGTGTACCACAGATTGTTTATCCATTCATCTGTTGTTGGGCACTTAAGTTGTTTCCATCTTTGCTACTGTAAATAGTCCTCAGATTCACATGGGTGTGTGTATCTATTTGTGTCCTAGCTCTCACATCTTTAGGATACGTAACTAGTAGTGGGATTGCTAGATCAAATGGTATTTCTATTGCCAGCTTTTTAAACAAGGGTCATACCATTTTTCACAATGGTTATACCATTTTACAGTTCCATCAGCAGTGTATGAAAGTTCCAAACTCTCCACACCCTCACTAGCATTTGTTCTTTTCTGTTTTATTGAACTTTGCTATTATTGCTAGGGTGAGATGATATCTCATTCTTGTTTTGATTTGCATCTCTCTAATGGCTAATAATCACGGGAATTTCTTCATGTGTTTGTAGGCTGCCTGAATATCTTCTTTGGTGAAGTCTCTGTTCTTGTCCTTTGGCCATTTTTTAATTGGATTTTTTTTCTTTTTGATGGTGAGGTGTTGAAGCTTTCTACAAATTTTAGAGAAAATTCCTTGCAGATTTTTTTCAGATTTGTAAGTTCTCTTTTTACTCTTTTGGAGAAGGCTTTTGATGCATATAAGAAATTAATTTTTCAAAAATCCCAGTCATCTAGTTTATCTTCTGCTGTTTGCACATTTTTATTGTTTTTGATACTATGTTTATGGCATAAATTAGGGTCCCTAAGTTTACTCATACTTTTTCTTTGATGAACGTTATAGTTTTGGGTTGTACATTTAGATCTTTGATCCATCTTGAGTTTGTTTTTGTGTATGATGTGAAATATGGATCTTGTTTCATTTTTCTAAAAATGGATATCCAGTTTTTCCAACATCATCTGTTAAAGAGACTATCTCCTCTCCATTGAACGTGTTTCAGCCCTATGTCAAAGATCAGCTGTCCATAGGTGAATACATCTAATACTGGATTCTCAATTATCTTCCACTGGTAGGCTGCTTTGATTACCATGGATATGTAGTAAGTTTTGAGATCAAGGTAGTATGTAACATCCTACTTTGTTCTTCTTCGGTAGTGCTTCGCTTATCTGAAGTCCTTTCCTTTCCATATAAAATTAGTGCTTTTTTTTTTTTTTTTTTTTCCATATCCTTAAAGAATGCTGATGGAATCTGGATCAGGATTAAATCAACTCTATAGATTGCTTTGAGTAGTATTGACTTTTCACAATGTTCACTCTTCCTATCCATAAGTGTGGTATGTTCTTCTATTTATTTAGATCTCTTGTAGCTTCTTGAAGTTGTGTTTTGTAGTTTTCTCTGTATGGGTCTTTTGTGTCCCTGATGAGATTTATTCCCATGTATTTTATCTTTTTGGTAGCTATTGTAAATGATATATTATTATTATTATTTCCTTTTCAGAGATCTCTTTGTTGATTTTTGTATGTTGCACTTTTATCCTGCCACTTTGCTGAATCTTTCAATTGGTCCCAGTAGTTTTCTTGCTGAGTCTTTGGTATTTTTTATGTATCTCACTAACTCTCACTGCCATCGAGTCAATTCCAACTCATGATGACTCCGCACTTGGGTTTCCGAGACTGTATCTCTATGGAAGTAGATTGCTCAGTCTTCCTTCCAAGGAGTGGCTGGTGTGTATAGGATCATATAATCTGCCAAAAGGGATAGTTTTACTTTTTCCTTACCAATTTGGATGCCTTTGATTTCCCTTTCTTGCCTTATTACCCTGGTGGCTTGTTGTTGTTGTTGGTACGTGCCATCGAGTTGGACCCAACTCATAGCGACCCCTCCTTGGGTTTCCGAGGTACTATCACTACGAAAGTAGATTGCCCCATCTTCCTTCCGATTAGTGGCTGGTGAGTTTGAACCACCAGCCTTCTGGTTAGCAGTCAAGTGCCTTAGGCACTACACTATCAGAGCTCCCCTGGTGGCTAGGATTTCTAATAAAATGTTGAATAGAAATGGTGATAGAAGGCATCTTTGTCTGGCTCCCGTTCATAAGAGGAATGCATATTCTCCATTGAGAATAATGCTGGCTGTTGGTTTTGCATATATGCCCTTAATTATGTTGAGGCATTTCCCTTCTATTCCTATTTTGCTGAAAGGTTTTTTTTTTTTTTTTTTTTTAATCAAGAGTGAGTGTTGGATTTTATCAAATGTCTTTTCTGCATTGATCAATATGATTGTGTTGTTCTTTTCCTTTTATTTATGTGATGGGCTATGTTGATTGTTTTTCTAAGGTTGAACCATCCTTGAATATCTAGTATGAATCCCACTTGGTCATGGTTTATGTATGTGTGTGTGTATGTATATATATGGTGTTGGATTCTATTGGCTAGGATTTTTCTTTTTAGTGGTGCCATAGCCTGGTTTTGGTATCAGGGTTATGCTTGCTTTATAAAATGAATTTGGGAATTTTCCATCCTTTTCTATGTTCTGAAATAGTGAGTAGGATTGGTGTCAGCTTTTCTCTGAATGCTTTGTAGGATTCTCCAGTGAAACCATATAGACCAGGCCTTTTTTGTTGGTAGATTTTTTTATGACCTGTTCAATTTCTTCTTTAGTTATGGGTCTGTTCAAATTTTCTACGTCTGTCTGTGTTAGTTTAGGTAAGTGATGTGTTTCTAGAAATCTCCACTTTTTCCAGGTTTTCAAATTTATCAGAGTACAGTTCTTCATGTTGTTGTTGTTGTTATGTGCCATCGAGTCAGCCCTGACTCATAGCGACCCCTCCTTGGGTTTCCGAGGCAGTATCACTATGGAAGTAAGATTGCCCAACCTTCCTTCCGAGGAGTGGTTGGTGGGTTTGAACCGCCAGCCGTCTGGTTAGCAGGCAAGTGTCTTATCCACTATGCTACCAGAGCTCCCATTATATAATGTCCTTCCATGTTTCTTATGGTGGTTTTTGTCTGAAAGTCTATTTTCCTAGAAATTAATATTACCACTCCTGCTCATTTTTGATTGCCATTTATTTGATCATTTTTTCCCCTACTTTTGATTTTTAGTCTATTTTTGTTTTTGTGTCTAAGGTGTGTCTCCTGTAGACTGCATATTGAGTAGTTATGTTTTCTTATCCATTCTGAAACTCCTTATCTCTTGATTGATATGCTTAATACATTTACATTCAGTGTAATTATCAAGAATTATTAATTTATTGCTGTTATTTTGTTATGTGTTTTTATGGTGTTGCTGATTTCTTTGTTCCATATAATTTTCTGAGGTGAGCTCCTTTTGCTTATGAATTTTTTCCAACATTTCCTTCATTGTTACTTTTTTAGTATTTGCTAAAGTTTTTTGTCTTTCTTCTTTTTTATTTTCATAAGAAGTTTTATTAATTTTCTTTGAGGTTACCTTGTGATTTATTATTTTCTTCTCACATTTAAAATAGGATATCCTTTCTTAAAATCATCTTGATTTCCTCTCCATTTGGGAATTCTCTACCTACACTTTTATTCTCTCTTTTTTCCTTTGTTGTCATTTACCTATTGATGCCACTGGTTCTCTGTTTATAGTCTTATAAGCTTTTTCTACTTTGGATACTTCTATATCTGTGTTGGTTTCTGGATTTTTTTTTTTTTTTTTCCATGTCCTTAAAGAATGCTGATGGGATCTGGATCAGCATTGCATTGACTGTATAGATTGCTTTGAGTAGTATTGACATTTTCACAATGTTCACTCTTTCTATCCTCTCTCTGGTTTTATTTCCTATCCATAAGTATGGTATGTTCTTCTATTAATTTAGATCTCTTGTAGTTTCTTGAAGTTGTGTTTTGTAGTGTGCATGTTTGTCACAAGTTGTTGTCTTTTGTTGTTGGTTCTTTGTCCATAGGACTCCCTTTATCATCTTTTGTAAGGTTGGTCTGGATTTTACAAATTCCCTTCATTTCTGTTTATTTGGAAATGTCCTAATTTTACCATCAAATTTGTGGAACAATTTTGCTGGGTATATAATTCTTGGTTGGCAATTTTTTACTTTCAGGATTTTATATATGTCATCTCATTGCTCTCTCGCCTGCATGGTTTCTGCTGAGAAATCTTATTGATTGTTGTTTTTGTTTTTCTCATGCTGCTTTCAGGATTCTTTCTTTATCTTTTGTTTTGGAAAATTTTCTTTATCTTATGTTTTGGTGTTTTCTTTTGAGGTCTACCCTGGTGGAGGTTCAGTGAACTTCTTGAATGCATATCTTCTCATTAGGGAAGTTTTCTTTCCAATAAATCATAGACTTTTCTCTCTCTCTCTGGTTTTATTTCCCTCTTCCTGTTCTGGAGTTCCAATCACACATAAATTATTCCTCTTGAAGATGTCTAACATAAATCTTAGACTTTCCTTCTTTTTTTTTCTGATTTTCCTTTAGCAAAGTAGTCTTGAGAGATTTGTCTTTAATTACACTATTTCTGCCTTACTTTGCTTCAATTATTCTCCTTTGTCTTTCAATGTGTTATATATTTCTGAAATCTTAGGATTAACCTACTGGATTTCTATTTGCTGGTTTCTTATGGTGTCTATTTCTTCATTTATTTGTCAGTTTGTTCTTGCATTGTTTTCCTAAATTGTTTTAGAGTATTTTCTGAGTTTTCCTTATTTTTTTCAGTGTTTTCTTTGATTTTGTCAGTGTTTTTCTTAATCTGTCTCTCAATTCATTGAAGGTTACCTAAATATTATTCTTTTGAATTCCTTATCAGGCAGTCCCAATGCCACTTATTCCTCAGGGACATTTTCTGGCTCTGTACTCTGGTCTCTTGTTTGTAATACTTTATCTTGCTTCCTTGGGTGAGCTAGATTGTCAGTTGTCTCTGAGACATTGTGATACCATTGTGTTTATATTTAATTGGTGATTGTATGTTGGTGCACTTACCACCTGTGTCCTGGTGTGTGTGGTGGAGGATGAAAATGTGTGCACAGATCTCTGTTTCCTGCTTATGTAGAGTTGAGGGAGGGTTGTATTGGTATTGGCTGCCATCTATTGTTGATCAATTGATGCAGAAGCAGGTAGTAGCCTTCACCCAGTGAGTGGGGCTACAGGATGTTGTTGGGTCATATGGGCACAGTTGCTGTCTCCCACCTGATGGGACAGAAAAACAAACAAAATAAAACAACACCAGAAAATAAAAACAAGAGAACAAAAAACACAAACAG
>NW_006921894.1:4208271-4215114 GCF_000298275.1 Orycteropus afer afer | reverse complement strand
GAGAAAAAGAATAGTAAAGAAAATGCAAAAAGAAATAACACAAGGGAAAAGTGCAAATAAAAAAGGAAACAAGGAAAAGGGAAAAAAGCAAGAACAAAGGAAGAGAAAGAAAACAAAAAATAAAAATAAAAGGGGAGAAATAATAAAAAAAGAAAGAAAACTAGGGAACAGGGCATCTGGGTAGTATTCCTGTTGGCCGAGCAAGTGGCTGGACCAGACAGATAGGAACAAAGCAGCTGATCTCACAACTACTTCCTATCTAACCAGAAGGTAACTAGGGACTGGGTGCCAAATCCCAGATGAGTTATTGCTGGTCCAGAAGGTGTCTGGAGGCAGAGTGCCAAGACCCAGAAAAAGTTTCTGCCATTACAAAATTCATTTGGATGCAAAGCACCCGGTCCCAGAGGGAGTTCCAGACAGCCTAAAAAGCAGCTGTGGGCAAGTTGTCTGCTTCCAAACAAAGGTCCTGCTATCTCCAAAGGCAAATGGGTACAGCACCCCATTCCTAGAAAAAACTCCTGCCTCCCAAAAAGGCAGCTACTGAGAGTGCCTGGTCCAGGATGGAATTCTTGCTGATCCAGAAGGTGGGTAGGGCTGGAGAGATGGCCACACCTCCATTCACTGGGATGGTGTGGTGTACAAGGTGAATACTGCACATTTTTGGTTGTCAGCCAACAGTGCACTTGCTCATGCAGTCCTCAGCAAGCAGAGCCAATTATCAGGTTGCTGCCCAGATCAGAGCATAGCTTGCAAGTATTCAAAGTGGGTGCACCATCAGGCCACTAGACACAGCTCTGTTTGTCTCTTTATTCACAGTTTTCATTCAGTTTCTTCTCTAGTAAGTATTTAACCTATTTCTTTATCCTTGCTCAGGGATCTAGGAATATCTTCTGTATCTGTTTCAATTGGTTTCTCATTTCTTTGTTGTTGAGTGTCTGGGTACTTTATCTGCCTATTCTGCTATCTTGCCAGAAATCCTCAGCCTTTTCTAATTTTTGTGAAGCTTAGCTATTACTTCTTAATGGGAAAATAATATAAAGTTTATTTGGAAAAATAAACTGCCCAAGTCTGGTACTGAAAATTGTCCTGCTTCAGATGGCTTTAAAAATCCTTGGCTGGGTAGGACTTCTGGTAAGAAGATGGAATAGGCAGACAAGCTACACAGACCCTCTTCAACAAAGTAAAGACACAGATATAAACCAATCAAAACATACAGAAGATAATCCTGGAGAACTGAGCTTTGAAAGGAAGGATTAAACACCAACTATTAGAAGAACCTGAATGAAAACAGTGAATAAGGAGACAAACAAAGCTGCGGACTGCCAACTATCCTGATGGCACAGATAGTTTTAATATTTCCAAAGGGTGTTAGGACTTGAGAATTAACCTAAAAATCAGCCCTGCTCACCAAGGGCTACATGTATGACTGCATTGGTAGCTGATGACTGAAAAGGGAAACAGCAAAGAAGACAAACTGAACTATGGACTTTCAGCTGTCCAGAGAGCACAGCCATTTTAAATGTTTACAAGCAGTGGTCATTTTGGATATTGAAAGTGACAGTATTCTCCTTCAGATTCCAGGGACCTAAGAATAGGCTCCACTTGCCAAGGACAGCATGGACAGAGTGGAGGCTGACTAATGGAAAGGTGCAGTATTCCCCTTATACCCCACACCATCTTGGAAATGGATGTGAGCCATCCTTCACCTCCACCCACCTTCTGGGCCAGCAGGAATTCCATTCCAGTCTGCGTGCTCTGACAGAGTTTGGGTGCCATGCTGTGCTCCACCACCCCAGATTTGCTTTTTGGACTTTTGTTTGTTTGTTTGTTTTTACATTATTCTTTTTTCCTCTTCATTTTTATTCTTTCTTTTTCTCTCCCAGGTTCTAACTTTGGGCTTCTTTTTTTCTCTTCCTTTTTCGTGGTTCCCATTTTTTCTCTTTCTTGTGGTTCTTCCCATCTCTTGGGTTCCCCCTCCCCCCATTTTTTTCCTGATTATTCTCTTATTCTAGCTCTTTTCTCTTATTCCCCCACACACACCCAAATATTGTGGGTTTTTTTCCTCTTTTTCTAGCTATATTTATTTTGTTTTCTTAAAATATTTCTTTACATACTTCCTCTCATTTATTGCCTGTCCTCTTTTTTTTCTTCTTCTTCTTTCTCTTTTTTCTGACTGTTCCTGTGTGTTTGTGTGTTGTGTGTTTTTTGTCCTCATTTTTACTTTTTTGGTGGATTTTTATTGTTGTTTTTGTCTGAGTGGGAGACAACAACTGTGCCCATATGACCTAATCATACCCACACCTCCTGAAGCCCCACCTACTAGCAAGAGCCACAACTTGCTTCTGCACCAACTGGCCTATATTATACAACAGCCAACACAAGCCTGACTCACACTTAACTGCTCTTCAGAAACAGCTAACAGAGATCTATGCACCCACTCTCGTTCTCTATCACACCTACCAGGATGGTGAGTGCATGAGTACTGCCAACTAGTGAATAGAAGAGGACAGTACCTAGCTTACTCATATATATCTAAACAAAACAAAGAAAATGAAGATCTTGAGCAAATCACTCCAAAATACAATGACCAATTAAATATAAATACAACAATGTCTCACAGACAACAGACCACAGTTCACACAAAAAAGCAAGATAAAGTAGTAGAAATGAGGAACCAGGGTACAGACCCAGAACATATCCCTGAGAAAAAAGCAGCATTGGAACCCCTTGATAAGGAATGCAAAAGAATTATATCAACAGATTGAGAGACAGATCAAGGAAAACACTGACAAAATTAAGGAAAACAGAGAAAACCCTAGAACAATTTTGGAAGACAACACAAGAACAAAATGACAAAATTATGAGAAATTAGAAATGATACAAAATCTACAGATAGAAATCCAGAAGAGTAATACTAAATGTTCAGAAATAGACAAAATATTGAATGACAAAGGAGTAGAATTGAATCAATGGAAGACAAAACTAGTGAGATTTAAGACAGATGCCTCAATTCTTCTTTGGAAAGGGATCAATCAGACTAAAGAGCAAAACAAAATGAAGAAAGCCTGAGATTCATGTGGGATACCATCAAGAGGAATAACCTATGTATAATAAAAATTCCAGAACAGGAAGACACAAATAAAACCACAGAGGAAATTGTTGCAGATTTGTTGGAAGAGAAATTCCCTGATATGATGAAAGACAAGAATATATCCATTCAAGAAGTCCCATAAATGCCAAACAGGATAGAACCCAAAAGAAAATCACCAAGCTATATCATCATCAAACTCACCAAAATCAAAGACCAAGAAAGAATCCTGAAAGCAGCATGGAAAAAGTGAAAAGTTATCTACAAAGGGCAACCCATAAGACTAAGCTCTGATTTTTCAGCAGAAACCATGCAGGCAAGAAGGCACTAGGATGGTATATATAAAATCCAGAAACAAAAATTTCCAACCAAGTATTATATGTTGTTTTTGCTGTTGTTATGTGCCGTCAAGTCAGACCTGACTCATAGTGACCCCTCCTTGGGTTTCCGAGGCAGTGTCACTACGGAAGTAGATTGCCCAACCTTCCTTCCGAGGAGTGGCTAGCGAATATGAACCACCAGCCTTCTGGTTAGCAGTCAGGTGCCTTAGGCGCTATGCTACCAGAACTCCTAAGTGTTATATACTTGGCAAAATTATCCCTCCAATATGATGGTGAAATTAGGACCTTTCCAGATAAGCAGAAAATAAGGGAATTTGTTAAAACCAGACCAACTTTACAAGACATACTAAAGGTAGTCCTTTGGACAGAAAACCAGCAACAGCAAACAACAACCAACCATTAACACACATGATGATATAATCCAGAAATCAACCTTGTTATGGAAGTATCCAAAGTAAAATAAGCTCACAAGATTCTAAACAGGGAACCAGAAACATCAATTGGCAAATGAGGACAACTACAAACCAAAAAGAGGGGGAAAAAACTATGTAGTTACAGTACTTCTAAATAATGAGGAAGTCAAGAAAATTGGAAGACAGAATGGACTGTTCTAAACTTGGGGGGGAAATGATAAATCTCAGGGTAACCACAAAGGAAAATGATAAACCTTCACATCAAAATAAAAAATGAAGACAAGCACAAATATTTAGCAAATAGTAAAACAATAGCAACAAAGGAAGTGATAACATGATTGACAAACAAAATGAACTCAAGACAGAAAATTATATGGAACAAATAAATCAGCAACACCATGAAAAAAAAATGACAGAAACAAATTGATACTTGTCAATAATTACACTGAATGTCAATGGATTAAATGCATCATTCAAGAGGCAGAGAGTTGCAGACTGGATAAGAAAGCATAACCCATCAATATGCTGTCTATATGAGACACACCTTAGACACAAAGACAAAAATAAGATAAAAAGCAAAAGTTGGTAAAGCTATATCAAAGAAATGGCAACCATAAAAGAGCAGGAGTGACATTATTAATTTTTAATAAAATTGACTTTAAGACAAAAACCACCACAAGGGACAAGGAAAGACATGAAATAATGATAAAAGGATCAATTGACCAGGAAGACATAACCATAATAAATATCTATAGACCCAATGAAAGAACCTCAAAATACATAAATCAAAATCAAATTTTAACAGAATTTAAAAGACAAATAAATGACTCCAGAGTCATAGTAAACAAAAAAAAACCTCACTGCTGTAGAGTTGACTCAACTCATAGTGATCCCTTCTTGGGTTTCCGAGGCAGTACGTCTGCAGAAGTAGATTGTCCAGTCTTCCTTCCAAGGAGTGGCTGGGGGGTTTGAACCACCAGCCTTCTGGTTAGCAGTCAAATACTTTAGGCATCATGCCACCAGAGCTCCTACAGTCATGTAGGAGACTTTAATACACTTCTTTCAATGAAAGATATAACAGCTGGAAAGAAAATCAACAAAGATGCAGAACTAAACAATCAATCCACCAACTTGACCTTATAGATATCTATAGAGAAAAATTACATTGTTTACCAGTGCATATGGAACATTCTCCAGGATGGGCCCTATTTTAGGCCACAAAGCAAGCCTTAATAAATTTAAAAACATTGAAATATTGCAAAGCATCTTCTCAGGTCATAATGCTATAAAATTAGAAATCAACAATAGGAACATGAATGGAAAAAGAGCAAACACATGGAAACTGAATAACACCCTCCTAAAAAATGACTGGGTAATAGAAAAAATTAAAATATTGAATGAATCAAAAGAGAACAAAAACACAGCATACCATAATTTTGGGGATACAGCAAAAGCAGTGATCAGAAGTCAATTTATTGCAATAAATGCATACATCAAAAAACAAGAGAGTTCCAGGAAGATGGCGGACTAGGCAGAAAGACTGCACAGACCCACTTCAACAAAGAAAAGGGAAACCAATTAACACAGACACAGAAGATAACCTTGGACTCGTGAGCCTTGAAGGGAAGGATATAGAAGTGGACTAAACCCCAACTAGCAGAAGAATTTGCATGAAAATACCAAAAAAGGAGACATACAGAGCTGTGGTCTGGCAGCGATCCTGAATGATCCTGATGGCACAGACAGTTTGGAGATTCCCGAGTGGTGGTAGGACCTAAGAATTAACCTAAAAATCACCCTGCTAGTCAGAGACTGCACGGAGGACTGTGCATGGTGGCTGGGGAACAAACAGAGAAGGTGAAGAGAAAGGTGGGCTGAACTTTGGACTATTGCTGGTCCAGAGGATGCTGCCATTTTGAAGGCTTAAAAACTGGCTTGACTATTTTGGATATTTAAAGAGATAGAGCTCTTGCAGATTCCTGGGGCTTAAGAACACATTCCGCTTGCCAGCAACTCCAAGGACACTTGGGAACTGCAAGACTGAAAAGGTACGATATTCCTCTTGTTACTTTTATACACAACACACGCTTGGTGAATGAAGGTGTGGCCATCCCCCACTCCCACCTACCTTTTGGGCCTACAGAAATTCCATCACAGTCTGTGTGCTCAGACGGAGCCTGGGTGCCCAGCCCTGTCCTCCACCAATTTTTATTTTTCTCTTTTTTTATTTTTATTTTTTTCTTTTTGCATTCTTTTTTCTGGTGATTAGTTTGCTTGTATTTGTCTGTTTTGAAACAACTAATATTACTACTACTTTTGTCCTTTTTCTTATTATTCTTAATCATCCCCTACCAGGACCTAGTTTTCAGCAATTTTTCTTTTCCCTGTTCTGGTTGAATTTTTTTTATTATTTTTTTTTAATTAGAGGTTTGTTTCTTTTTCTTTTCCCCCTTTTTTTTTTCTCATGATTAGCCCCATTCCTTCTTTTCTTTTTGCATTTTTTTCCCATTTCTGCTTCATTTACTAGTCTCCTTCCCTACTTTTTTTTTCTTACTGCCCTATCCCCAGATATTGCACATTTACTTGTTTTTTCTTCATTTTTTCCCTTTTTTCTTTTTTTGGTTACATTTCCTGTGTGATTACATGGTGTGTTTTTGGTCCATGTGCTTTTAGTTTTTTGATGGTTATTCAATTGTAATTTCTGTCTAAGTGAGTAGGAGACAACAACAGTCCCCATAAGACACAACAACACCCACACCTCCTACAACTTCACTTACTGAATGAGAGCCACTACCTCCTCCTCCACCAATGGGCTAATGATGAAAAACCACCAAGAACAGCCTGAATCACCTTGGCTGCTCTTCACAAACAGTTAACAGACATCTAAATACAACAATGCCATGATGCCTCGGAAACAACAGACCATCACAGTCCACACAAAGTAGCAAGATAAAGTGGTAGAAACAAGGAAGCAGGATACAGATCCAGAACACATCCCTGA
>NW_006921894.1:4187821-4189322 GCF_000298275.1 Orycteropus afer afer | reverse complement strand
AATACTAAATTTTCAGAAATAGATAACACATTGAATGGGCAAAGGAATAGAGTTGAATCAATGGAAGACAGAACTAGTGAGATTGAAGACAAATAGTTCAAAACTTCTTTGGAAATGGAACTATCAGAAAAAAGATCAAAACAAAATGAAGAAATCCTAAGATTCATGGGAATACCATCAAAAGGAATAAACTATGTGTAATCAGAATTCCAGATTATAAAACCACAGAAAAAATTGTCAAAGATTTGTTGGAAGAGAATTTTCCTGGTATGATGAAAGATGAGAATATATCCATTCAAGAAGTTCAATGAACCCCAAACAAGATAGGCCCCAAAAGAAAATCACCAAGACATATCATCATTAAACTCACCAAAACCAAAGACAAAGAAAGAATCCTAAAAGCAGCATGGGAAAAATGAAAAGTTACCTACAATGGGCAACCAATAAGACTAAACTCAGATTTCTCAGCAGAAACCATGCAGGCAAGAAGACAGTGGAATGGTATATATAAAGCCCTGAAAGAGAAAAATTTCCAGCCAAGAATTATATACCCAGCAATACTGTCCCTCAAATATAATGGTGAAATTAGGACATTTCCAGATAAGCAGAAATTAAGGGAATTTGTTAAAACTAGACAAAGCTTATAAGAGATGCTAAAGGGAGTCCTTTGGACAGAGAATGAACAACAGCAAACAACAACCAATCATTTACACACATAATGACATAATCCAGAAACCAACCCAGTTATGCAAGTATCCAAGGTAAATAAGCCTACAACATTATAAAGAGGGAACCAGAGACATCAATTGACAAATGAGGACAACTACAAACCAAAAAGAGGGAAAAAATTGTATAGTTGCAGAACTTCTAAATGGTAAGGAAGTCAAGACAACTGCAAGATAGAATGGACTGTTCTACACTTGGGAAGAAAATTATAAATCACAGGGTAACCTCAAAGAAAAGGCTGAGCAATCTATTTCCATAGTGATACTGCCTCAGAAACCCAAGGAGGGGTCACTATGAGTCAGATCCGACTCAACAGCAGTTTTTGGTTTGTTTTTTGGGTTTTTACATCAAAATAAAAAAGAGGACCTGCACAAATATTTAGCAAATACTAAAACAATAGCAAAAAATTAAGGGATAACATGATTCATAAACAAAATGAGCTCAGCACAGAAAATTGTTTAGAACAAAGAAATCAGCAACACCACAAAAAAACACATATAACAAAATGACAACAACAAATTCGTACTTGTCAATAATTACACTGAATGTCAATGGATTAAATGCACTACTCAAGAGACAGAGATTTGCAGCCTTAAAAAGCTGGAATTAGGAATACCATTTGATCCAGCAATCCCATTACTAGGTATATATCCTAAAGTGAGAGCCAGGACAAGAACAGATATATGCACACCCATCTTCATCGCAGCACTGTTTGTTGTTGTTGTTGTTATTGTTATGTGCCGTCAAGTCAGACCCGACTCATAGCAACCCCTCC
>NW_006921894.1:4176430-4187108 GCF_000298275.1 Orycteropus afer afer | reverse complement strand
CTTTAGTTTTGTGTATTTCACTATACATAAATTATATTTCAATAAAATGTATTTTTTAAAAAAATAGTTCAGGCTTCCTGTGATGCCCTTAGCCACTGCTGCCATGCCTACTTTATGCCCTACCAACTCATCTGGTCCACTCTGGGCATTTACTCATTAGTCCTCCCTCTTCCTGTGGAGCAACCTATGGGTAGAAGGGGTTGGTTCAGCCATCTGTGTATTCCTAGAGGCAAGAGCATTTTGTGGCAAACAGTAGATTCTTAATAAGTGGGTGCTGCATGAAAAGGAATAAAGAATTTCATGATTCTTACACAAGGATGCATGTCAAAATTTCTTGGAAGCTTACTCAAAAGTCCCGCATGTCTAGGACCCCCATCAACATGTGGAATCAGAGTCTACCATTCCCAGCCCTGGTGATTTTAGTATAAGACACTCTGTCTGTGCTCTTGCTCCAGGCAATATTAGGAACAGCCCCATAGGGCTGGGATTGAAGTTTTTCACTACCACTGGCCGACAAGGTGAAAAGTCACACTCAAGCCTCCATTCTCTCTTCTGCAGTAAAGCCTGCTTCGTGAGCCTATTGTCAGGATTCAGTAAATGAAGCATTAGTTGGCACAATAAGCATTAGGTAGCCCCTACCTCTTCCCATCTGGTGTGGATGCTGGGCTGAGGTGCTCAACAGAGAATGTCCAACTGAGACCTCCATCAATCAACTCTGACCCTACTGAATGCAAGATTACAACCAAGTTCCTAAAGCCACAGTCACACCTACTCTCTGACAAGATTGGAATATCTCAGACTCAAATGTCAGCCCAAAGATCAGGACTTTGAAAAGGTGATAGGTCAGCAAGCCACTGAAGCTTCAAAATTAGACACTTCTCTTTAAACTGTTTAATGGCTTACTTTCTTAGGGAGGGGGCCAAATTTGAAAGAAAGGCTCCCCTATGAACTGCCTGGGACACTCCCTTTGCCCAACTCTCCCACCCACAAGACTCCAGCACCAGCCCGACTGGTGCAGACAAAATTTACTTGGAGTCATTAGAGTGAGCAATTCAACAAACAGCCTAAAGAGGGGGTTGAAGAAGAGGAGTAGCACTGAGGTACAGCAGGGGCAGGGCTACAATGATTAAAAAATCAATCCCTAAAATTGTAAAGCTCTGGTAGCATAATACCTAAGGCACTTGACTGCTAACCAGAAGGCTGATGGTTCAAACTCACCAGCCACTCCTGGGAAGGTTGGGCAATCCTACTTCTGTAGTGATGGAAACACAAGGAGGGGTCACTCTGAGTTGGGGCCGACAGCAAACAACAAGAACAAAAATCTTTGAAACTTCAAAGAGATTTCTTTTTAAAAAAGTCCTCCATTCCCTTCCAACCACACACACACAGAGAGAGAGAGAGAGAGAGAGAGAGAGAGAATTTAGGATCACCCTCAAAGTTTTCATATTTCTAAAAAGAAATCATTGGTGCAGATCACAGCATAGTCGCTCCCTCACTTCAAGGCTTTCCCACTCAGCCTGGGAGGGGCTGCCATTGATGCTCTATTACTGGTACCAGTACAGGATCTGGATTCTCCTTACCAGAAGTGTTCACAAGAGGAACTCACGCAGAAGCCTTTGGATGCACATCCAGCATTGAAGATGCCACAGAACTATAGAAGTGAAGTGTTTAAAGCCTAAACGCTTTAACTCATTTCATTGTATGAATGAGTAAACTGAAGACCATGGCATTTAACAAGAATTGTAAAGAACCAGAATTAAAAATCAAGTCGGCCAGGAAGAGGGACCTAATACGTGCCAAGAAATTGTCTTGATTTATATCTGGTACACATCAGGTATGCAAAACACATATGTGGTGTAAGTGAATCAGTTAGAGAAGGTCCCAGGTGGGCACGTGTAGGAAAGCCGGCAGCGGTAGAGACATGGGACTGAGTGGCAAATCTCACAGCCCCGGGGATGAAGTAAGGGCAAATGAGCAGCAGGGCGTTAGCGGAACCTGGGGAGCCCTGAGAGTCCAGGGCCTAACAAGTCGGAACTTGGTTTACCTGCTTGACAGGGCTAACCAGGAACAGGTTCCCAGGGGGTGATGTCCAGGAAACACTGGAAATGGGGGGTCAGGGCTACGGAGGTAGACTGAGAAAACTTTATTCGAGAAACACTGAGCCACGCTTTGGATAACAGTCGGCGCGTCCAGGAGCTCGTGGCTCGGTCTGCAGGGAACTGACGCTGGAGGGGTGGACAAGAAGGAAGGCAGATTCGATATCCTAGACTCTTCGCTCTTTCTCAGCACATCCACATCTCCTCCAAACCGCAAAACTGTAGGGCAATAAGAAAGGTGAGGGCAACAGTGGGTTCCCATTTCAGTTCCAATGTTCATTTTCACTAAATCCCATTAAAAACGACTCGGGGCCGTCGAATGGAACAGTACGTGTATTTCCCAAGGAGAGAGGCAAGAGGGTGAGGGAACCGGAACAGATGTCCAGGGTGAAGGGTAAGCGTCCAAGACATACACTCTGAAAAAGTCCAATTTCGTGTCCCAAGGCCTGCTTGCCCGCTGGGTTTGAATCCGAAGCCGCGGGCGGGGTGAGAGTGCCGGACCCGAGTGGAGGCGCGGGGGAGTCGAGGCGGGACGCAGGATCCGGCGGGGTTTGGGGCTCAGGCCCGCAGGAAGGCCGAGCCGGGTGTGGCGCTTCCCTGCCGACCCTCACCGCAGCCCCTATTTATCCAGACTGCTCAGGGCGGGCCCGCTCGCCAGTCGTGCAGACTGGCGGCGTTAAGCGTGCCTCAGCCCTCAGTTCCCGACCCCTCGGCTCGAGTCTTTCTGGAGGGTGGAGCGGCAGTGAGGGTGGGCGCCGGGAGCCTTCTTTCTTTCCTCTCCTTCCCCCACCGGTAGAGTCCCCACCCTGACTCCCGCCCCTGCCCCGGGCCTGGTCGGGTGGAATGCTCCCGGGACCGGCTGCATTTCCCGCCTGGCTTCCCTGGCAGGGCTCCCTCCGCTGCTCCGAGGACTCTCGCCTTCCTGTTCTACCGCCTTGCGCCCTTGTAGGGTCTCAGAGTCTGGGCGCCCCTGGAGAGATGGAACGCCCAGGGAGTCGGCAGGCGGAGCAGGGCCCGTGAGGGCGGGGAAGGGAGGAACCTGGGGGCTGAGGGGCGGGGCCGGGGGGCAGCCATTGGTCTGGAGCGGCCCGGGGGTGGGAGGGCGGCTTGCGGGGCGGTCAGTGTCCCGAGAGCCAGACCTCAGACGCTGCGGTCGTCCCGAGAGCCAGTCTGCCTCTGGAGCACGCAGCCCGCGCGCCGCCCGCGATGAGGGAGATCGTGCATATCCAGGCGGGGCAGTGTGGAAATCAGATCGGCACTAAGGTGGGCCCCGGGGCAGGCCGCTTCTCTTCACCGCATTGTGGGGAGCCAGGCTGAACCCGAGATCTCCCAGCTTGACGCGTCTCGGCTGGGGACAGCGCAGCCAGGTTCAGACGCTACTCTGTGCCCCATCCTCTGAACCCGGGTGGGCTCCGCGGTAACCCAGAGAGTGCTCAGTAGGGGCGCGACGAGGGAGGGGGCGGCCCAGCCCCTAACACTTTCGCTCTAACTGCCCCCCCCCAAAAAAAAAACGGGGAGCAGCGCTGCGAATTCCGCAGCTGCGGCCTCCAGGAACTCTACTCCCTGTCCCAATCTCCCTGTCCAGCAGCCTGGCAGTACCCCCGCCCTCGGGCTCCTCGCATCTTGGGAACCCAGCGTCCTCCACCCCAGGCCTCCGGACCCACTTCCTGCGCGCCGCCCGCCCTGGGGAGTGGCTGATGGGCGCCGGGCGATCTGACGCTCTGTCTCTGATCCCCCGGTCCTGCGCTAGTTTTGGGAAGTAATCAGCGATGAACACGGAATTGACCCGGCCGGAGGCTACGTGGGTGACTCTGCGCTGCAGCTGGAGAGGATCAGCGTCTACTACAATGAGTCATCGTGTGAGTAGCCTGGCCGGACCCACCCGGCCCCGGTCCTGCGCTGAAAGGGCGCGCGCCAGAAAAAGTTCGCCCAGCTTCTAGCCGACTGGGGGCTCCTCCCTCGCTCCCCTTGGGGCGGGAAATCCTCTGTCAGTTTGTTTCAAACGGAGATTCAGCCTATCCCATAGGTCTGAGCTTTAGAATTAGACTACTCGTTAGAGTTGAGAAATCAATTTAGTGGGGCGTGTCCAGCATTCCCCCCCACCACCACAAAGGAATGGGATGAAACAAAAATTAAGAATAATTCAGAGTGCGTATTTCCACAGATACTTTTATTTCTCTTTAAAATGTGCTTCTTATTGGGGTGGGGGGCGGCTCTGGTGACGTACTGGTTAAAACATTCAGCTGCTAACCTAAGGCGATTCCAACCCAGCAGCCGCTCCGCAGAAGATGAGGCAGTCTGCTTCCTTAGAGATTTACAGCCTTGGAAACCCTGTGGGTGGGGTAGTTGTACTCTGTCCTAAAGTGTTGCTTTTGTGTCGGAATCTACTCTATGGCAGTGGGTTTGGTTTATTGGGGGTACTTGGTTAAAAGTTTGAAGAGCACTCCCTTGATGATTTTTCTGGTCCTTTGCAGACCTCCAAAAACACTCACAATCCCTGGAAACAGAAACTACAGACAGTCCTAGGCACCTAAGGGAGTTTTGTAAAAGTTCCAGGCTGTGGAATTCCAAGTTTAGGAATAGTATTACTCCTGATACTCTGGAATGCTTTTTATTACAAAATTGGGACGTGCCCTTCACAAAACAAGTTAAAACATTCAAAAGAAAACACAGAAAGGGATAGCTCCTACCCTTCTACAGGTTTGTGATAGATTCCCCAGAGATATACTCTTCTCCGTTTTTTTTATTATCTGTACTCTTGGGAGTCTCTTGCTGCTTGTCCACACAGGAAAGAGCAGTATGTACACAAAAATTAGTGGGTTTATTGTTGATTACGCAGACAAAAAGTCTGATGGAGTGTCAGGGCATAGAAGATATTCTTAGATAAACTAGGAAAATTCCAGTTAACCCTTATATCCCTCTTGGCCATCCCTCCTCACTCCACAACAGGATAACTAAGTAACTCACTGCCATAGAGTCGATTCCAACTGATAGCGACCCCCAATGGATTTTCGAGGCAGTAAATCTTTACAGAAGTAGATTGCCCCATCTTCCTTCTGGGGAGTAGCTAGTAGGTTTGAACCACCAACCTTCTGGTTAGCAGTCAAATGCCTTAGGCACTGTGCCACCAGAGCTCCTGCCACAGCAGGATGGGATCATATTTAACCCCATCCTGGCTAGATAACTGGGAATAATTTCTTGCCCAATTGGCATAAAGTGGCTTACGAATGAAAACACCACAATTTATTCCTATATGAGTGTCTCTGGGGGGAGATAGAGATGGTGGAATGGTGCCTGTACTGTGCTCAGATTGTAGCTTGGGTATAGGTAGGTGTGTGCATGAGAGAGGCGCCAAAAAAATGTCATGGCAACTTTGCAGCAGATAGGGTTTATTTCCGTGGCACTGAAAAAATAAAACTCCCCAGCAGTAAAGAAGTGTCAGAGTTAACTAGAAAATACAGTAGGCAGGAAGTCAGGAGACCTGTTCTTTTCTCCTGTTTCTTCCCCAAACCCCCTTTGTACCCTTTCATGCCTGGGCTGGTTTCATCATCTGAAAAATTCAGCAGTGGGCTGGGTTTCTCCCAGGTCCCTCTGGGTGTTAAAATGCTGTGGTTCTATGATGTTACAGTCCCTCTCAGAAGGATCCTGGTTTGGATCAAGTTGGTGGAACTTGATATGGGGAAGTCATTTACCATGTGGAGGACTCTAGAAATCAGAACATAACCCGTGTGGGGTGGGTTTTGTTCTCATCCAGCTCAGAAGTATGTACCCAGAGCCATCCTTGTGGATTTGGAGCCAGGAACCATGGACAGTGTGAGGTCCGGGCCTTTTGGTCAGCTCTTCAGACCAGACAACTTTATATTCGGTAGGTTCAATCTAATACTACATGCTTCCCTTTTTAAAAAAAAAGAAAAAAGAAATATATATATATATATAAATCAAACTAATTTATGTGCAAGATTAGAAACACCAAATGGTTAAGAAAAGTTTAGAATGGAAGTCAAGAGTCTTTAGCCCCACACTCCCACCCCCAGCTGGGCTTCTGAGTGGGAAGCCCTTTTAAAGTCTTGAGTTTTTCTTCAGGGAAATAAACTTCTGTATCTGTAAATGATTTGCTTATACTGAAAGTTCTTAATTGAAAAAAAAAACAACAACACTTTTAGACATTAATTTCTCTCTTCTCATAAAAAAGTCATTTCACCATTTGTTTTTGCCTCCCTCTGTTGGTCATCTTTTTACTCGAGTGTGTTGACACTTGTATTTCTTTTTCCATCATCTTTAGTCAGTTGTAGGCGCTCTGGTAGCCTAGTGCCTAAGGCATTTGACTGCTAACCAGAAGGCTGGTAGTTCAAACCCACCAGCCACTCCTCGGAAGGAAGTTTGGGCAATCTACCTCTGTAGAGATACTACCTCCGAAACCCAAGGAGGGATCACTATGAGTCAGATCTGACTTGACAGCAGTGAGTTTAGAGTTTTTAGTCAGTTGTACCGCTTTCTTTCTAAAGGTGTGTGTTTTATTTTTTCAGAATTGGGCAAATCTTTCTCCCTTCTACCTAAAAGATGATGATCACATATGTCTATCCACAGACTTCTAAAGAAAATTATATAAAATTGAATGAAGTGGTACTGTTACTGTTACATGGCTCCATCACCCTGTAGCCATGGTTTCTAAGGTCAAAGTTCACTTCAAAGTATAAAAGAGGAATGTGGTGGTTAAGTTTATGTGTCAACTTTGCTGGGCCTGGTTGAGTAGCTGGGCAGCTGAATGTCATTATTCCTCATGGTGAAATTGGTAATTAACTCCATGATGGAATCTATTGGAGCAGCTGAGTAGCTGCTATGGGTATGCGGTCTGCTTCCCATATATAAGAAACAGATTTGGGAATGGTCTCCAGTTTATAGCACACTTGAACCCTGTATGTAGCCGAGTCATTGTTCAGCAGCCTGCCATGCTCTGCCAACCTTGGAACTTGAATGAATGGCCTGCCATGTGGTTTGGTAACATCAAGACTATGCCATTTTACTTGTCAACCTTGGGCTTGTTAGCCTCAGCTACCTGAGTAAAGAGATGCCTCTAGCTCCCATGGGTGGGGAGCAAGAGGCAGAGCTGAAGCCCAAGGTCAAAGGGCTTTCACACAGCCCTAGAGCATGGCACTTTGAACTCAGACTTCTAGCCTCCTGAACTGTAAGAGATTAAACTCCTGTTTGTTCAAGCCATCCCATTTGTGGTATATTCTTGTCAGAGTAGCACTAGGTAACCAGAACAAGGAAGCAGAATCTTGGGAGATTTTATTGGCACATAAGTTGATTAACTTGTAGAGAAATCAAGTAATGGTCTATTGCAAAGGTGACTCACCAAGATAAACTTTCACAAAGTTTTTATAAGTCCTCCAAGTATCATTCCTTTCCCCATTACATGATAACCCACACAACAAGGGGACAGGCAGTGATTCAATAATAACTTGTTCTTGGGTTTTGCCACCTTTAATATTCCAAAGACACCATGACAACCCTCTCTGATGCCCCTTTTTTTCACAGCAGAAAAGCCAAATTACCAGTATTTTCATAGTGCCCAAACAGGAACATTTATGTTATTTACTACACCTTTCTTTACTGTTGTTGTTACTGTGTCTCCTCAAGTCAGTTTTAACTAATAGCAACCCTATGTAATAGAGTAGAACTCCATAGGGTTTCTAAGGCTATAATCTTTATGGAAGCAGATTGCCAAAGCTATCTTCTGTGGAGCAACTGGTGGGTTCAAACCCCATGACCTTTCAGTTAGCAGCTGAGCACATAACCTTTTAGTTAATAGCTGAGGGTATAACCACTTCACTACTAGGGCTTCTTGACTAGACTTTTCTTGTTGGAGACTAGTTATCCTCAAGCAAACCCAAACAAAACAAAACCCACTGCCATCGAATCAATTCTAACTCATAGTAGCCCCACAGAACAGAGCAGAACTACCCCATAGGGTTTCCAAGGCTGTCCATTGTTACAGAAGCAAACTGCCTCAGCTGGTAGATTCTGAACTATATAGATAGCATTCACTAGTAGTTTGGGAGAAGGAGCCAGAGTAAATTAAAACAATCCTATCAGATTGGCCAGTTTTTTTGTTTTGTTTTTTTAAATATGTCATCAGTTTATTGAACCACAGTGAAAAAAAAAAAATAATGCGCTGGGAAAAAACCTTAGTCAACTCTTAAGTTTTTGATCAACTCTTAAGTTTTTGACACATTCATTAACAAAATTACCAAATTTGGAAATATGCATGTCCTGTATACAGGTATGGGAGCCCTGGTAGCATGGTGCCTAAGCACTTGACTGTTAACCAGAAGGCTGGCAGTTCAAACCCACCAGCCACTCCTTGGAAGGAAGATGGGGCAATCTACTTCCATAGTGATACTGCCTTGGTTTGTATATACAAACCCAAGGAGGGGTCTCTATGAGTTGGGTCCAACTCGATGGTACATAACAACAACAGCAACAACATGTACAGGTATAAGGAGCTCTGACAGCCCAGTGCCTAAGGCATCTGACTGCTAACCAGAAGGTTGGTGGTTCAAACCTACCAGCCACTCCACGGAAGCAAGACTGGGCAATCTACTTCCATAAAGATTTACCACCTCAGAAGATGGCAGTGGGTTTTTTTTTTTTTTTTTGTATATACAGGTATTTTCCTATATCATGAATATTTCCTTAATTACACTTGAATGGATAAAAGGAGGTGTTAAAACTACTAACATATAGTGTTGGTGAAGGTGTTAGAGAAAAGAAACAGTCTTATACTTTGGACAGTCCCTGGAGAGACTGGTCCCTGGAGAAGGACATCATGCTTGGTAAAGTAGAGGTCAGCAAAAAGGAGTGAGATCTTCAATGACATGAACTGACACAGTGACTGCAACAGTGGGCTCAAACACAGCAACAGCAACAATTGTGAGGGTACAGCAGGACTAGCTAGCATTTCCTTCTATTTTACACAGGGTCACTATGAGTCGGAAGTGACTCAAGGGCACCTAACAACAACAATATACATTGTTTGGAGGACAACTTAGTAAATTCAGCAAATCAGAAATTTTGATGCCAAATTTTTTTTTTTTTTCCATATAAGAGTTTCATTTCAGAGAATCTGCCCTGAAGAAATGCTTGCATATACACCGTGGAAATTGTAAGTTTGCTTCCAACAGAGCTGAACCTGTTTATGCGCCCTCAAGGGTATCTGAGAACTCTTCGTCCTCATTGCCCTTGCCACATATGGTATTAAACTTTGTCATTTCAGAGGAACTGATCACTCATCGCTGTAATAAAAAAATTGACATAGATAACATTAATTTTCAGCAATAGTAGATATTTTCTTTGGTAAATTAAACCACAGTTCAAATTAAATGTGAACTGAAAGTTGGGAGAGTCTTATCTTTTTAGCTGTTAATAAACAGAATCAACAAGATTAAGATATTAAGATAGACCTAGATATATGGTGATTGTTTAATTACCTAAATTATTGTCCTTATAAACCTTCCAAAATATTAGAAATGACATTATTGTGGCATTTGACATGTCTCCAAGATTGCTTCTTTCATCTTCACTGATTTGTCACAATATGCATCCTATTTTTGATTCAGAATATTTTAAATTTTTAATAGGTTGTATTGATGTGAAATAGCTTTATTTAACTGTGATTTTTTTTAAATTGACACTTGTAATTAAAATTGTGAAATATTTAAATGAATATGCTTTTTGTTATAGGGAATATAGACATACCAAAATGTGTAAACATACTATGTTGTTTGGCTAAGCAGTTGTTTTTAAGTCATTCTCTAATAAAAGAGGCAAAAACTGTCTGAATTGGACATATTTCATCCCCTAGTGGCATTATAGCTCATAATTTCAATTAGAGTTGGTAAATTAAAATAAAGCAGCTATCATTCCATCTTCAGATATTGTTCGAATGGCTTAAAATATACTGCACTGATATAATATATAACACAACTTGCTTCCCTTTAAGTTTTGAACACATGAATATACTTATTTTTTAAAATTTTTATGTTTGCAGTGTTTCCTCTCCTCCCCTCCAACACCTAGAAACCAATAAAATTTTCTTCCATATACTTTTTTTATTTTATTATTCTGATTTGGGTGAAAATTCATGGAGCAAATACACTTTCCATACAGCAGTTCACATACACTTTGTCTCGTGACATTGACCACAGTTTACCACAATGCAGCATCTCCCCTCCTACTTTATCCCAATAGTTAGCTCTTCCCTGTGTCCATCCCTCCATGCACTACTGCCCCCTGAGCTGTCTCCCTGTGGATAAGCAGCCCTTCTTTCTCCCATGCTTTTTCTCTCCAAGGAGTGTATCTACCTCAGGTAAATGTTCAACTCATATGCCTTTCTATTGTTTGGCTGGAAGCCACGGCATGGGTTCAATACCAGACCTGAAGGGCAGCTAGGGGCCATAGTCTCAGTGGTTCCACCAGGCTCTACTGGACTAGTGAACCTGGTCCCCCCCCCTCCTTTTTTTCCAAATGATTTTGAGTTTTGTTCCACATTGTTCTCCCTCTCTATCCAGGATCTCCTACAT
>NW_006921894.1:4157631-4172573 GCF_000298275.1 Orycteropus afer afer | reverse complement strand
TCTTTCAAAGAAAGTGGTGTATTAAAATCTCCCACTATGACTGTGGAGTCATCTATTTGGCTTTTCAACTCTTTTAAAGTCTGATTTATGTATTTTGGGGCTCTTTCATTGGGTCCATATATATTTTTATGGTTATATCTTCATGTTCAATTGATCCTTTAATCATTATATAATGTCCTTCCTTGTCCCATATGGTGGTTTTTGTCTTAAAGACAGTTTGATCAGAAATTTATATTGCCAGTCCTGCTCTCTTACAGTTGCCATTTGCTTGATATATCTTTTTCCAACCTTCGATTTTTAGTCTATTTTTGTCTTTGTCTCTTGTAGGCAGTATATTGATGGGTTGTGTTTTCTCATCCAATCTGCAACTCTCTATCTCTTGAGTGGTGCATTTAATCTATTAACATTCAGCGTAATTATTGACAAGTATGAATTGGTTGCTGTCATTTTGTTAAGTGTTTTTTCGTGGTGTCCCTGGTTTCTTTGTTCCATATTATTTTCTGTGCTGAGCTCATTATGTTTATGAATCGTGTTATCATTTCCTTTGTTGCTGTTGTTTTAGTATTTGCTGAGTATTTGTGCTTGTCCTCTTTTTTATTGTGATATGAAGGTTTATCATTTTTCTTTGAGGTTACCCTATGATTTATAATTTTCTTCCCGAGTTTGGAACAGTCCATTCTATCTTGCAACTCTCTTAACTTCCTCACCATTTAGAAGTTCTGTAACTACACAGTCTTTTTCCTCTTTAGGTTTGTAGTTGTCCTCACTTGCCAATTGATGTCTCTGGTTCCCTGTTTACAATCTTGTCAGCTCATTTTACTTTGGACATGTCCATAGCTGTGGTCTCTGGGTTATGTCATCTTGTGTATTAATGGTCAGTTGTTATTTGCTATTTTTGGTTCTATGTTCAAAGGACTCCCTTTAGCATCTATTGTAAGGTTGGTCTGGTTTTAACTAATTTCCTTAGTTTCTGCTCATCTTGAAATCTCCTAATTTCACCATCATATTTGAGGGACAATTTGGTTGGGTATATAATTCTTGGTTGAAAATTTTTCTCTTTCAGGGTTTTATATATACCATCACATTGTCTTCTTGCTTGCATGATCTCTGTTGAGAAATCAGAGACTATTCTTACTGGCTGTCCTTTGTAGGTAACTTTTTGTTTTCCCATGCTGCTTTCAGGATTCTGTCTTTGTCTTTGGTTTTGGTCAGTTTGATGATGATATGTCTTGGTGATTTTCTTTTGGGGTCTATCCTGTTTGAGGTTTTTTGGACTTCCTGAATGGATATAGTCTCCTCTTTCATCAAATCAGAGAAGTTCTCCTCCAACAAATCTTGGACAATTTTCTCAGTGGTTTTATTTTCCTCTTCCTGTTCTGGAATTCCAATGACACATAGATTATTCCTTGTGATGGTATCCCACATGAACCTTAGGCTTTTTTCATTTTGTTTTGATCTTTTTTCTGATTGATCCCCTTCCAAAGAAGTATTCAGGTATTTGTCTTCCATCTCATTAATTCTGTCTTCCATTGCATCAATTCTACCCCTTTACCCTTCCAATGTGTTATCTATTTCTGACAATATAGTATTAATCTTCTGGATTTCTATCTGTAGGTTTAGAATCATTTCTAATTTTTCATTGATTTTGTCATTTTGTCCTTGTATTTCCTTCCAAAATTCTTCTAAGGTTTTTTGTGTGTTTTCTTTGGTCTGTCTCTCCATCCTTTGAGGATACCTAAATATAATTCTTTTGAACTCCTTATCAAAGAGTTCCAATGTTGCTTCTCCCTGAAGGATGTGTTCTGGGTCTGTATCTTGTTCCCTTGTTTCTACCATTTTATTGCTTCTTTGTGTGGACTGTGATGATCTGTTGTCTCCAAGACATCATGGTGTTGTATTTAGATCTCTGTTAACTGTTTGTGAAGAGCAGCCAAGGGTGATTCAGACTTCTCTTGGTGGTTTTTTATCATTGGCCTTTTCAGTCATGCAGGTCCGGAGTGTTCTTGGGGTTACTGGAAAGCAGAACCTCTTCTTAAGGCCCTGGAATCTCTGAGAGCACTGTCTCTTTAAATAACCAAAATACTCAAGCCGCTTGTAAACATTCAAAATGGTGGCACCCTACAGACAGGCAAAAGTACACAGCTCAGTCCATGTTCCTCTTCACTGCTGCTTCCCCTTTTACTCCACAGCCATCAGAGCAGTTCTCCATGTTTACTCCCTGGCTAGTAGTGCTGATTTTTAGGTTAATTTAGGATTTTTAGGTCCTACCACCACTTGGGAATCTCCAAGATGTCTGTGCCATCAGGATCACTCAGGATCACTGCCACACCACAAGTCCATATGTCTCCTTTTTGGTATTTTCATGCAAATTCTTCTGCTAGTTGGAGTTTAGTCCACTTCTATATCCTTCCCTTCAAGGCTTAGGGGTCCAGGATTATCTTCTGTGTCTGTGTTAATTGGTTTCCTTTTTCTTTGTTGAAGAGGGTCTGTGCAGACTTTCTGCCTATTCTGCCATCTTGGAATCTATGCTCCTCCTTCCATATACTTTTAAAATAACTTTTTCTTAATTATTTGGGGATTACATAGCAGTCAAGCCTGTTAGATTGTGGAAAGGAGTTTTATGGGGAAAATGATGCACCAGAAAGATGAAATTTCTCTCAAGCCTCTTTCTTTACTTGTAACACTTCCCAGATTCAGGGATAGAAGGAGGTAGGGAGCACAGAAACAGAGCATTAGCTCTGAAGAAACCTTGAGACTGCTGCAGCCCAGCTGCTAGTTTAAAAATTGCAGCCTCATGTTTTAAAATCTGGAGTTGCTGATTAATATCACAGCATCTCATTACAGAAGAAGTTCAACTCATGACCCCCAAATATTTAACTGGGAATGTTGCTATGAGACAGTGGCAAAATATTTTCAGAAGTCACCAGCTTCCTTCTTTTGTCAAAAGCATGGAGAAAATTTCATGGTTAATCAGTCAGCTATAAATATTTAGGAAACAGAGTGAATGGTATGAACCAGCAGAAGGGGAAGAGTCAAGTTCAGAGTTGCATACATTTAATTTGGTTTGATTTATGTGGTTTTGTCTGCCTAAAACCACCTAGTTATTTAAGTTCTTGGTTTCTGCTATTTTAATGAAGTAATTCCTACTCTGTTTTTGAGTATTGTACTAACAGTCTTTCTTTCTAGTGCTCCAAGGGTGAGGCTACCAGAGTTTGGCTTCAGTCTCTATTGTGATCGCTCCAGGATTCAGCCTGTGGGCTGGGTGGGACACAGTAGATAGGAGTTGGGGGAGGGGAAGCTGAGGAAGGAAAGTGACCCTGTTAGAGCCTCCTATGAGAGAACACAGTCCAAGTTTCCCTGTGCAGCCCAGCTGGGCAGGAAGAGAGATTTCTCATTCTTAAGAGAGAAAAGTCAAACATCCCAGACAATGTTGAGGGCTCATGGAAAACACTAGGAGATGAGCCCTTGAGAGGGCTGACGTTGCCTGTATCACAGACTGACAAAGGGAGAAGTATGTGCCCAGTTCCCTTTTGGGGAGCAATGTACTGCAAGCTGAGGGCCTCTGTACCCGTGACAAAGCAAATGGGGCAAAGGCAGCTCAATGAGAGGTGGAAGTAAGTCAGAGAGGGCCAGGAGGCAGCTACTCAGACAGGCAGTTCCACTTGCTGGAAACATGACTCTTACTGCTTAAATGTGTTTAATGTTTTCATTACAGAATCAAAGCAAACTGCCTGCACATGTTTTTTTCAGACAGTGCATAAGTAAGTTGACCCTTGAACAATGCAGGGGTTAGGGACACCAACCCCCCTCCCTGTACAGTTAACATCCATATACAACTTTTGACTCCCCAGAAACCTACTGTTGACCAGAAGCCTTACCAATAACATAAACAGTCGATTAACACAGTTCTTCCTGTACAGTTATTAGATTTTCCCATGAAGACATTCACACATGTACTCAACAGATAAATTTATTAACTGTATGGCATGACAATTATTTACTATTCATTAAGTGGATGTGGGTCATTATAAAGGTCTTCATCCTCTGTCTTGGTTCTCTAGTGCTGCTGTAACAGAAATACCACAAATGGATAGCTTTAACAAACAGGAATTTATTCTCTTACAGTTTAGGGGCTAGAAGTTCAAGTTCAAAGTGCAGGATCTAGGGGCCACATGAAGGCCCCTTAACCTTGGGCTTCAGCTCTGCCTCTTGTTACAGGCCACCTGGAGCAAGCTAGAAGCTTCTTCTGACTCATGTAGCTGCTAGCTGCTGAGGCTGATGAATTCAAGATCAGCAAGTAAGATGACACACTCCCAAGTTCAGTAGGCAACACGGCAGGCCACTGGTTCAAGTCTAGGAACAATTGCAAGATCTGCAGGCAACATGACCCAAAATGTGCCAAAAAGCTAGAGACCTTTCTCAAAGCTTCACCTTACATTCTGGAAGCAGGCCACACCCTGCAGGCAACTGCTTAAAGCAGATTCCACCGTGAGTTGGTGAGTTGATTACCCCACATCCAATATCAAATGGAAATAACTACATCCAGCTGCCATGACACTCAAAATCACAGCTCAGCCAACTTGATACACAACCTTAACTACAACACCCTCAACATCTTCCAATTGTGTAGGCTGAGGAGGAGGAGGACAAGGAGGGATTGGTCATGCTGTCTCAGGGGTGGCAGAAGTGGAAAAGGTAAGGTAGAGGAGGTAGAAAAGGAGGCAGGAAAGGCAGGCACATTCAGTGTGATTTTATAGAAATATATTGTAATTTCTTTCTGACTTTGGCTTTTTTCATATCTTTAAAGATATTTTTATTTGGTATCAATCCTTCTTGCACCATTTGCTTTTGTTTCAGTGTCCATATCATAGAATGGTCTGTGTTATAAAAGAAGTCAAAAGCAATCTTGAATAATTGGAACCCTTCTGCCAAATTGTGTAATGTCATTTTATTTTCTGGCACTGATTCTTATATATCTCCTTCCCCATTGTCTGGCACTAGTTCAGAAGCACTCATTCCCATCAAGTCCTCTTCTGTTAATTCCTTTGGTGTCTATTAGTTTTTTAATTTCTCCAAGATTCATATCTTGAAAAAAATCCACATAAGTGGACCCATCCAGTTAAAGCCCATTTTCTTCAAGGGTCAACTGTTTATAGTGTAAAGAGTGAACCCCTCTGATTTCTTCTGATGGCCTCTGATTTTATTCCCCAGGGATAACCAAGTGCTGAATCATGATTTGTGAGACTTATTTCTATGTGCACATTGTTATGTGCTTACATGCATGCACATGTACTTACACATATACACACAGAGTTAATTTTGGTTTGGGGAAATAGGATCATGTTTCACATAGTGTTTTACATCTTTTTAAAAAGTTCAGGACTATATCTTAAGCATCTTCCCAGGATAATCAGAGTACTTTTCCCTATAGTATATATGTGTCATAATTTATACAGTCTCCACTTATTGATGGACATTTAAAAAAAAAAAACTTCCTTAAAGGTATGTTTTCATTTTGTTGTCTCTTGATTATCATAAAATACATGTTGGTTTATTATTTTTAAAATTTTATCAGCAATATATAATGTTGAAACTACATACCTGTAATTCCACCCCTCAGAGACAACCAGTGTTACTAGTTTGGTGTATATTTCTTCAATTTTTTTCTTAAGTACATTTTTTGTTTTCTTTTTTTACTAATATTTTATTGTATTTTCAATGAAAGTTTATACAGGAAATTGAGATCCCATCTGAAAATTTCTTCACAAGTTGTTCAGTGACATTAAATTTAACTAAAAGGTGACCTCAGGGAATATTTTGGTATAAGGTTTAAAGAGTATCTCAGCTATCTGGACTTTTTTTACAAAAAAAGTTCGCCAACCCCTGCCTATGTCCCAGGAGCTGTCCTTTTTCCTGATCATTCCAAATTCTTTACATTTTCCTAAGATTCTGTGAGCTGCTCTGTATTTTTCTAAGAAATTCTTTTTTCTAAGTTGGTCTCTGTTGCTTGCAACCAATGAAGCCTAACTTTTTGGTATTTCTAATGTTTTCCCATAGTAATGCATTATCTCCAGGCTACCCCAAAAGAAAGAAATAAGATCAGTTCATGCTTTTAATTTTTAAAATCACGTACAGAAATAGTACTAAATGTGGCCACTGAGTATATAGCCTTGTTGGGGAAGGATCCAGATCTCTGTGGAGCAGCACAGGTGAAGAAATTAAATAAAAGTATGCTGTGCTCTCTTTGACCCCATGCAGGATTTTTAAAAATTGTGGCAAGAAAGGAACTTCAAAGTTCACAGTGACATCTGGAGTGACCAACACTCCTTATTTGCTAAGGACTGAGAGTTTTTATAAAACTGAAAATTTTCTTGGGACACAGGATTTTCATTTTAAAAATGGGACTTTCCCAGGCAAACTGGCATAAGTTGACCACCCTCAGATATTTTATGATTAAAATTAAATCACAAAGTTTATAAAGATTAAAATAAGAATGTTTTCTTCTTTAAATTCTCATGTTGATTTGTCTTTTCATCATAACAGTTGAAGCATTTAAAATTTTCAAATAACATTAAAGGAGACCATAAGATGTTTTATATTTATCTGAAAAGGATATGGTTTATTAGGCTTTAGGAATTCTGTGTTAGAATGAAAACAGTTGTAATGGAATATGGAGTGATGGAATAAGCATTAGGTCAGGAATATGGAGCCCTGGGTTCACGTTCCTGGTTCTGAAATAATAGCAGTTTGTATGTGAACAGTATTTCTGAGAAGCATATGGTGCCACACAAATCCAACACGCTCATAATTATTGGTGGAAGAAAAGCAGACAGTACAATCTCAAATAATTTCTACAACCTGGGTCAAGAACCAGAGCCCCTGTTGGTGTCTGTGATTTCAGAAATGAGTCCAGTGCCAATCCTGTGTAAAGGAAGAAAGACTGATCCTCTGGATTTGCAGAGTCCTGGAAAATACCTTTTGTGATGAAAATCACTTATTTGCATTAGGCAGCCTCCAGTAAGTATGTGAAACTCCAGAGAAGCTTCCTTCTCTCAGAACTGACTGGACTTGTTAGAGGTAGTCATAGGAGCTGAAGGATATGCTGGTTGTTTGGGAGGAAAGGATAGAAAGAAAATGACAAAGGAAAAGATGTTTGGAAAGAATTTGCTCCCTTGACTTTTCCTAGTCTAATCTAGAAATTTTCTGGAGAGAGGGGACTCTTAACCTAGAACTCATTGACCCTTGTAGAATTCAGTAGATCTGTTAACTCTGGTGGAGAAAAAAATGACATCTTTGTTTCCACTAGCTTCAGATGAAATGGAGCATTTTCCTCAATGATGAATGTAAGCAATGCACCACAGTAGTATTAAATGAACTTGAGACTTTGCCACCATAGAAATCACAGATGTTTTAAAATCATGTTATTGTGCTGTAGATATCTTGAAATATCAGTTATGCTCATCACTACTTTCAAATTATGATAGAAATTGACCTACTGGCAGACCTTGTTAGTTAATGCATAAAGAAATCAATATATTGCTGTTACATTACATGTATTTATTTTGATAACTGTATTTCTTTTTCTTTAAACTTTTTATTGTGATTTGGGTGAAATTTTACAAAGCAGATTCATTTTACATTCAACAGTTCATACACATTTTGTTTTGTGTCACTGCACAGTGTAACAGCTCTCTTACTATTTCTTCCCTATGGTTATCTTTTCCCTGTGTTTTTCTTGTCTATGCATTTCTGTCTACCTTTCTCCCTCTGCAAATGCTGCCCTTCTGATCTCCTATGGTTGATGGTTTAAGGAGTGCATCTCCCTGGTGTTCATCTCATAGGCCCATCTATTGTTTGGCTGAGAGTTAAGCTACAGGAGTGAGTTCAATTCCAGGCCCACAGGGTGACTAGGGGCCATAGTCTCAGGGGTTTTGCCAGTTTTTATCAGACCAGCGAGCCTAGTCTTTTTCATGATTTTGAATTTTGTTCCACATTTTCTTTCCACTCTATTCATCTCCAATTTTGATCCTTTCTGAGTGGTTGGCATTGGTAGCCTGGCACCATCTAATTCTAGTTTCAGAGTCATATAGGATGAGGTTCTTTCTCATTCATGGTACTTGGTACTAACTGTTTCCATATGTTTTTTATTTTCTTCACTCTTCTTTGCTCCGTAGAAGGAGAGACCAATAGTTTTATCTTAGATTGCTGCTTGCAAGCTTTCAAGACCCCAGTTGCTACTCACTGAAGATGTAGAACAGTATTTTTGAATATTGTGCTGTGACAGTTGAGCTTGAGGTCCTCCACAAGCATGGTCCCAGCCTGCAGGCCCAGCAACTCACTCCCTCAAGGTGCTTACTTGTGGCTAAGAAGTTATCCCAACTTTCCCGTTAGCTTTAAACTGCATATGAACATTTTTATAGCACATACAAATACATATGTAGGAATATTGTCTGCCAAGCCTATGTATGTTCGTGGGTATATTCTAATTCACCTATCTATACCTGATCTTCTTGCCTATCTACCTGTGTTTGATAACTGTATTTTAATGTGATTGGTTTGTTTTGGAATCCTCCATATCCTATTTTATGCATTTGAAAATATTATTCTGAGAATGAGTCCAGGGACTTCACCACACTGCTAAGAAGTCTGTTTATGGAACCCTAGAGATAGCTCTAGAGAATGCCCCAACACCTTCCACCACCATCCCCACCCTGAGTCCCACTACTTCTCACAAGCCACTAAAGGAACTCCATAGAAAGAAACATAGACAAGTATTTTAGATGGAATGTGATAAAGGAATATTTACCATAGTTATAACTAGGGGAAAATATTTGTTCTAGTTTTTGATGTGGACAAGAACTGGAAAATAATGGGAGGAAAAAAATGAAATCTGTGTTTATTTTTAACATGTTACAACCAGAATAACTAGATGGTACCTGGCTACCACTACCTACTATTCTAATCAGGGCCACAATAGATGGACACTGATAGAATGGGAGAAAAATGTTGAACAGAACCTCAAAATCCTAAAAAAAAAGAAAGAAACTAAAATCCAGGCCTACTGGACTGAAGGAGACTGGAGAACCCTCTGAGACTACTGCCCTGAGATACTCTTCAAACCTTAAACTGAATCTAATGCCTGAGATCATCTTGTAGCTAAATAATAAATTGGATCAAAATATAATGAGGATCACTCATAAGTACTGTGCTACTTTACAAAATCAACTATATGAGACCAGTCAATAATTACTTAAAAACAAAGATGAGAATGTAAGGGGGCAGGGAAACTAGATTAATGGAAATATAATGACAGAATGTTCACACATTGTGAAGAATGTAACCAGTCATTCAACAACTTCTATAGAAATTGTTGAATAAACTTAAACTGCTATATAAATTTTCACTGAAAGCACAGTACATTATTATTAAAAATAAATAAAGAGTATTTCAGGGTGATAGTTTCAGGGGGTCCTCTAGTTTCAACTGGTTCAATAAGTCTAGACTTCTTAAGAATTTGAGTTCTGTTCTGCTTTTTCTCCTGTTCTATTTGGGTCCATCTATTGTGCCCTTCATTAGATGGTCAGTAGTAGGTGAGCACCATGTAGTTCTTCTGGTCTCAGGGTAGATGAGGTTGTGGCTTGTATACGCTATTAGCCCTGTAGACTAACTAGTATCTTTTCTGAGACTTTGGTTTCCTTCTTTCTTTTCTGCTCCTAACAAGTAGAAACCAATGTTGTTGTTAGGTGCCATTGAGGAGGTTCTAACTCATAGACACTGTCTGGTCCTGTGCCATTGCTACAATTATTGCTATGTTTGAACCTATTGTAGCAGCCACTGTGTAAATCCATCTCCTTGAAGGTCATCTTCTTTTTCACTGACTCTCTACTTTCCCAAGCATGATGTCCTTCTCCGGGGACTGGTCCCTCCTGTTAACATGTCCAAAGTAGATGAGACAAAGTCTCACCATCCTTGCTTCTATGGACCATTCTGGTTGTACTTCTTCAAAGATAGATTTGTTCATTCTTCCAGCACTCTATGGTATATTCAAAATTATTTGCCACCACCATAATTCAAATACATCCATTCTTCTTTGGTCTTCACTGTTCTCTGGTGGCATAGTGCCTAAGGCATTTGACTGCTAACCAGAAGGCTGGTGGTTCAAATGCACCAGCTGCTCCTCAGAAGGAAGATTGGGCAATCTACTTCTGTAGTGATACCGCCTCGGAAACCCAAGGAGGGGTCACTATGAGTTGGATCCGACTCAACGACAGTGAGCGACAGTGTTTTGTTTTGTTTAATTCATTGTCCAGCTTTCACATACATGTGAAGTGATTGAAAATTTTATGGCTTAAGTTGTTGTTGTTGTTATGTGTTGTCAAGTCGGACCAATTCATAGCGACCCCTTCTTGGGTTTCCGAGGCGGTATCACTACAGAAGTAGATTGCCCAACCTTCCTTCCAAGGAGTGGCTGGTGGGTTTGAACCACCAGCCTTCTGGTTAGCAGTCAAGTGCCTTAGGCACTATGCTACCAGAGCTCCTATGGCTTAGATTACATGTACCATAGTCCTCAAAGAGTTATCTTTGTTAGGTGTATGACAGTCCTCAAAGAGATATCTTTGCTTTCTTAGCACTTTAAAAAGGTCTTTTGCAGCATATTTGCCCAGTGCAATACATCCTTTGATTTACAGACTGCTGTTTCCATGGCCATTGATTATGGATCCAAGTAAAATGAAATCCTTAACATATTCAATCTTTTCTCCATTTCTCATGATGTTGCTTATTGGTCCAATTGTGAGGAATTTTGTTTTCTTTATGTTGAGATGTAATCCATACTAAAGGCTGTAGTTTTTTATCTTGATCAGTAAGTGCTTCAGCAAGGAAGATTGTGTCAGCTGCACATCTCAAGTTGTTAATAAATCTTCCTTCAATCTTGATGCTGCATTCTTCATATAGTCCAACTCCTTGCATTATTTGCCTAGTGTACAAATTGAACAAGTATGGTGAAAGGATACAACTCTGACACACATCTTTCCTGATTTTACACCACACATTATCCCCTTGTTGTGTTCAAACAACTGCCTTGTGGTCTATATACAGATTCCTCATGAGCACAATCAAGGGTTCTGGAATTCCTGCTCTTCATGTTGTTATCCATAATCTGATATGATCCATACAATTGAATGCCTTTTCATAGTCAATAAAACACAGGTAGATGTCTTTCTGCTAATCTCTGCTGTCAGCCAAGATCCACCTGACATCAGAAATGATTATCTCTGTTCCATATCCTCTTCTGAATTTGGCTCGAATTTCTAGCCATTTCCTGTCAAATGTACTGCTACAACCATTTTTCAATTATTTTCAGCAAAATTTTACTTGCATGTGATATTAATGATATTGTTCAATAATTACTGCATTCCTTTGAATCATCTTTCTTTGGAATGGGCACAACTATGGTGCAGTTTAGTGAATTACATAGTGTGGCTTTTCTAGCCATAAGTCTTTGTGAACCCCATGGTGAAATTTGCCATGAGCAACCAAGTAGCTCCTGATTGTTAGTTATCCACCTAGGGTATTTCTATTGGGAGCAGCACAAAGTAATTTTCTGGGAAGTTCTCTCTCTCTCAGGTATATGGAATTCTGGATTGGTTAGTTTGGCCACTCTGCCAGGCTTAAAAGGAGCCCTCCTAGAGGCAGAAGGAGTCTCTCTGACTGCTGGCTGAGAAAGATGTGCTGCTGAGAGAAATGCGCTCCTGAGAGACATGTGCTGCTGAGAAAAAGACACTGAGAGACACACATTGCTGAGAGAGAGACACCGAGAGACATGCACTGCTGGGAGAGAGACTAAGAGAGACTGTTGGCTGAGGGACAGTGGGCTGAGAGAGACCAAATGTTGTTTCTGAACTTTAATTGTAACCTGGTGCTTCCCTAATAAACCCCATAATCTGTGAGTTCTGTATGGCAACTGCAGTGAATTATCGAACCCAGGAGAGAGGTGGCAGGTGCTGGTTGGTGTCAGGGTTGATGGAAGGGCTAGAGGGAGGCAGCATGTCTGGCCTTGCAGGAATAGGCCTTGAGCTATTGATGGTGATTCTGTCTTCCTCTTGTGGGGTTAAAGGAGGTTGGAAGTTGCAGCCTCTCTGCCCCATTAGCAGTTGGCCAGGCATCTGTTTTCCAAATTTCTTAGTATAGATGAGTGAGCACTTCCAGCATTGTATCTATTTATTTAAACATCTCAATTGGCATTCTGTCAATTCCTAGAGCCTTGTTTTCCACAATGCCTTCAGTGCTCATTGGACTTCTTCTCTCAATACCATCAGTTCTTGATCATATGCTGTCTCCTGAAATGGTTGAATGTTGACCAGTTCTTTTTTGTACAGTGATTCTGTGTATTCCTTCCATCTTCTATTTATGCTTCCTGTGTCATTTAATATTTTGCCCTTAGAATCCTTCAGTATTAAAATTCTAGGAACTCAGTTCTTTCAGCTTGAGAAATGCTGAACATATTCTTCTGTTTTGATTTTCTAAATCTGAGTTCATGCACATTTTATTATACTTTATTTCTCTAGCCTCCCTTTGAAATCTTCTGTTCAGCTCTTTTACTTCATCTTTTCTTCTATCTGCTTTAGCTACTCTGGGTTCAAAAACAAATTTCAGAGTCTCTTCTGACATCCATTTTGGTCTTTTCTTTCTTTCCTGTCTTTTTAATGACCTTTTGCTTTCTTCATGTATGATGTTCTTGATGTCATCCCACAGCTTGTCTGGTCTTCAGTTATTAGTGTTCAATGCATCAAATCTGTTCTTGAGACGGTCTCTAAATTCAGCTGTGATAAATTCAAGGTCATATTTTTGCTCTCTTAAGACCAATAATTATATTCTTAAATGCATTTTTAAATGTTTTTATAAAGTTAAAAAATGCTAACTAGCTAAGTAAAACAGTTACATGGTCTAAGATTCAAAAGGAACAAAAGGATTTAGTGAAAAGTTTATCACCTTCCTTCTCCCAGCTCACCCCCCCATCCCAACCTTTTGCAGGCCTCTTTTTATAGAGGCAGCCATTGTAAGATTCTTGTATATCCTTTGGGATATATTCTAGGCACATATAAGCAAATGCATCTGCATTAGTCACGCATACTGTGGTGGTACACTGGATACACTATTTATCTCGTGTTTTTTTCCCTTAGCAATATATTTTGAAAATCTTTTTGTCTCTGTACTATAGTTGCCTCATTCTTGTTGATACTGATCATGGTCCCTTGCATAGATACCATCACTGATTTAACCAGTCCTCTGTTAGTAGATATTTAGGTTGTTTCCTTTTGTCTTTTATATTGCAAACAGTTCCTCAGTGAAACTTTGTATATATTTCATTTTGTACATTTGTGGGTACATCTATTTTTAGGAAATTTTATAGAGTTATAATTGTTATATTTAGGAGACTAATTTTGACAGATAATTCCCAAATTGCTCCTCATAGAGGTAATTCCCATTCATACCTCCAGCTTTTGTTGTTGTTGTTGTTATATGCTGTCGAGTCGGACCTGACTCATAGCGACCCCTCCTTGGGTTTCCGAGGTAGTATCACTACGGAAGTAGATTGCCCAACCTTCCTTCCGAGGAGCAGCTGGTGGGTTTGAACCGCCAGCCTTCTGGTTAGCAGTCAAGTGCCTGAGGCACTGTGCTACCATACCTCCAGCAGCAGTGTGTAAAAGCATCTCTTTCCCCAAACCCTCACCAACATAGTGCTGTCAAACTTTTTTTTTTTCCTGTCAGTTTTATAGGGGAAAAATTTAATCTCGTTTTAATTTGCATTTCCCTTGTGAGAAACATTGAACTTTATTTAAAATATGTAAGAGTCATTTGAATTTCCTTTACTGCAAACTGTTTATATCCTTTGTCTTATCCCTATGACTGTTGTTTTCCTTAGTGATTTGTAGAACTTCTTTAGATATTTAAGAAGGGTATCCCTTTGTATGTGGTATGAGTCACTAATAGTTCAGTAATTTGAAACTTATTGAAGAATTTTGGTTATTATTTTCCTTGTTTTAGACTTCCACATAACACCTACAGTGTTACTATGGAAGATTCAAAGAAATCTCCACTCTTTAAGAGTGGAACCATTTTAGAAGGCTACATCAGCTATGTCTTGCAGAGCCCAGGGAATGCCAATCAGTAGAGTAGGATGTGAGTGGTACCTCCCACATACACACAATTCCACAAAATAGTAGCCCTGCTCAAGAGCCTCACATCTCCTAGCCATAAGATAGATAAGTTAGAGTTAATTTGTCTTACCTCTAGCACTTTGCTATTCTCAAGAGGCAGCCTTGGCAATTTAATTGGTTCATAACTATTCTCCTGTATTGGAGGGCCAGCATCAGGCAATGACTTGCCAGTATCATGTTAAAACAGAGAAATGTATTGGTGCTTATTGTGAATTGTTGCCACCAGCTATGACTAGATGAAAAATCAAGTTGTTAACATTTTTGGACTAAGTTGGGAGAAGACTGTGTACTGAAATACAAGCAGTGTTTTAGTGCAGAGTAGAAGAGCAACTAGCTCTTGGCATTTCTTCCTTTTCTCTGTCCTCATCTAAACTAAACCAAACCCATTGCTATCTAGTTGATTCCAACTCATGATGACCACTGTGTTACAGGGTAGCACTGCTCTATATAGTTGTCTTGGCTGTCATCTAAGGAGGAGATCCTCAGGCCTTTCCTCAAAACACCAATTTTTAGGTTAGTAGCAGGGAGCAAACTGCTTGCTTCACTCGGGGACCTTTCCGTATTGTCTAGTTCTAGTTGTTGTTACGTGCCATCGAATCAGACCCAACTCATAGTGACCCCTCCTTGGGTTGCCGAGGCAGTATCACCATGGAAGTAGATTGCCGAACCTTCCTTCTGAGGAGTGGCTAGTTAACATAATACAATTACCTATGTTTCAGCAAT
>NW_006921894.1:4115462-4141812 GCF_000298275.1 Orycteropus afer afer | reverse complement strand
TCCAAGATTAACTTCTGTGTCTGTGTCAATTGGTTTCCCTTTTCTTTGTTGAAGAGGGTCTGTGCAGTCCTTCTACCTAGTCCGCCATCTTCCCAACCTTCCCCAAATGGATTCTTCTATAGGAAAAGTTTGATAAGGAGTACTGAATTTAATAAATTTATTTTTTTACTTTTTACACATGATTCTTACTTATTTTCAGATCTGCAAAACTGGAGTTTGAGATACCCTGTTTTTTTTTTTCTTAGTAAAAAAAAAAATGCCATTTTATCATCTTCCTTTCTTACTAAATTATAATTTTAGTTTGATATTACATTGCATTATTACTAAGTAATGAGAAACAGCATTACTTTATTTTTATGGTTTATTACTAAGCAGATAAAGTACATTATCTCTGCATCATTTACTTTGATTTCACAGTTTTTGTAATTTACCTTACAGTATACTCTATAATTTCTCAGTGGTTTTTCTAATATTCTTTGAAGTATGTACTGACATGTTGACTTGAACTGAAAAACAAAGTCACATTTTTCTGCAGAAAGTCTCATTTGGAGGATTGCTTTGATAATGAGGATTTCTTTTGTCAATTAGATTATATGACAAATAGTTTTTTATTAATTTGGATAAGCTATATCTGCAAGCTAAAAATTTGACAATAATTTTTAAAAACATTTTATTTAAAAAAATCATATTGGCCAAGTAGCGTTGGAATTAATACTTCAACGTTCCCAAGTCTTTCTAAGCATATTGCATTAAACCAAGTACCTTTAAGTGAAAGAGTTAGAAGGCATTTGTTTGTCTTGATCAAGCCTTTTTGGTATACTCCAGAAATGGAGAAGAATGACCAATGATGGGGTCACATGTGATACTGCAAGTCAGGTGGTTTCCAATTCTGCTTTACATGAAGCTGAGTTGACTGACAGATGATAAGAAACAGTTTTTATGGTAGATCTCTATTTGATTTTTGGCACATAACTCTGGAAATCAAAGAATTGAGTGACATTGTTAGAACATAACTCATTCCCATATTCATAGGTATGTGAACAAACGTTCTTAGTGTTTATATATATATATATATATATATATATATATATATATATATATATAAACAAAAATGGTTAAGAAGCAAAACCTTGTCTCATTCTGGTAATATTTAATACTCATCCTTAAATAAATAAAGGAATTGGAAAAAAATACATCATTATAATGATACTTTTAATACCTTGTGATCCTAAAAATTTTTTAAAAATTTCAGTTACTGGATTTATTTCTGATTTTCATATATACTCTATTGGCTACATTTAACAGTGATCTAATCATTTTGTTTTTAAAAAGGAATATGTACAGTACCCCAGAAATTGAAATTATATTATTTGTAACTATTTTAATTTATAAAGAAAAATTAGATGTGAACTTAAATATGCATGAGGGTATGAAGTTTGTAAATATTTTCAGAGGTAGAAGAGTAATAATATGGGAAGAACACTGCACTACAGGAAATTTGCAGTGTCCAGAAAAGCAAACATAAAATGAATAATTCCCAGTCCTCTTTACCAATTGTTTTAAAATGCATCCATTCATGCATACACACAGGCCTCTGTTATTTTTACAGCTTGCAAAACATGCTTTCTCTAGAGATATATCTCTTATTTTGTAATGAAGTAAACTAAAAAATAGAATTCTAATTTGTTTAAGAACTAACCATTCAAATTCAAAATTTCTCCTGTGAAGTAAGGTATAAGCATATTTGGTGAAAATGCACCATCATACAGAAGACAAACTAAATAGGAGGTCTTTTTCTAAACGTTATTTGAACTCCTGGGATAAAAAATACAGTCTTCCAGGCATATAAAGTTCCTTTCCACAACTTTCTGCCCTAGAAAAGAATGCAAGGGCAGGAATCACTTCTGGTGTTGAGTATTTAATTAGAGGTGCAAAATCAAGAGTTGATTCTCAGAAACTTTTGCAATAATAATTATGGATAATGAATGAAAGGCTCTATTAACATGAAAAATTATTAGTTTTGAAAAGAAAATATTTGTACATAGTACAAAATTCAGATGCTCAAAGGAGAGGGGAAGATGACCTTTTTTAAAATATATACCTTTGCCCCCTTTAAATTTTACCATGTGAGAGACTTCTGGTAAGATGGCAAAATACACAGACAAGCTACACTGACCTTCTTCAACAAAGAAAAGAAAAACCAATTGACACAGATAAAGAAGATAATCCTGGAGCCCTGAGCTGTGAAATGAAGGATACAGAAGTGGATTAAACAACAACTAGTAGAAGAACCTGAATGAAAACACTGAGTAAGGAGACAAACGGAACTGTGGACTCTCAACATGGACAGCTTGAATATTTCCAAGTGGTATTAGGACCTGAGAATTAACATAAAAATTGACCCAGCTCACCAAGAGCTACATGGACTACTGCACGTGTAGTTGATGACTGAAAAAGGAAACAGCAAAGAAGGAGACAAAATGAGCTGTGGACTTTCAGCTGTCTGGAGAGTACAGCCATTTTGAAAGTTTCCAAGCAGTGGCCATTTTGGATATATAGAGTGACAGCATTCTTGTTCAGTTTCCAGGGACCTAAGAATAGGCTCTGCTTGCCAAAGACAGCACAGACAGACAGACGTGAGTCTGATGACTGGAAAGGAGACAGGTGGTGAGTGCATAAGTGCTGCCAACTAGCAAACAGAGGAGCACAGTACCCTGCTTAATGACATAACATCCAAACAAACAAAGAAAATTAACATCTTGGGTGAATCACTCCAACATACCAATTAAATATAAACATAAGGACATAACAACATCTTGGAGAAAACAGACCATAACAGTCTACATAAAGAAGAAAGATGAAGCAGTAGAAACAAGGGACCAGGATAAAAACCCACAACACATCCTGGAGAAAGAAGCAGCATTGGAACTCCCTGATAAGGAATTCAAAAGAATTATATTTTCTTGTTGTTGTTGTTATGTGCCACCAAGTTGGACCCGACTCATAGCGACCCCTCCTGGGGTTTCTGAGGCAGTATCACTATGGACATAGATTGCTCAACCTTCCTTCCGAGGAGTGGCTAGTGGGTTTGAACCACCAGCCTTCTGGTTAGCAGTCAAGTGCCTTAGGCACTACGCTGTTGACAGATCAAGGAAAACACTGACAAAAGTGAGGAAAACAGAAAAAAACCTAGAACAATTTTGGGAAACAATGCAAGAACAAAATGACAACACAAATGAAAAACTAGAAATGATACAGAATTTACAGATAGAAATCCAGAAGACTAATAGTAAATTCTCAGACATAGATAACACCTTGAATGGGCAAAGGAGTAGAATTGAATCAATTCAGAGACAGAATTAGATTGAAGACAAATATCTCAGTATTTCTTTGGAAAGGGATCAATCAGAAAAAAGATCAAGAGAAAATGAAGAAAGCCTATGATTCATGTGAGATACCATCAAAAGGAATAAACTATGTGTAATCAGAATTCCAGAACAGGAAGAGACAAATAAAACCACACAGAAAATTGTTGAAGATTTGTTGGAAGACAATTTCTCTCATATGATGAAAGATGAGAATATATCCATTCAAGAAGTCCAACAAACCCCAAACAGAATAGACCCCAAAAGAAAATCACCAAGATATATTATCATCAAACTCATCAAAAACAAAGACAAAGAAAAAAATCATGAAAGCAGCACACAAAAAATGAAGTTACCTACAAAAGCCAACCCATAAGACTAAACTCTGATTTCTCAGCACAAGCCATGCAGGCAAGAAGGCAATGGGATCATATATATAAAACCCTGAAAGAAAAATATTTCCAACCAAGAATTAAATACCCGGCAAAATTGTATCTCAAACATGATGGTGAAATTAGGATATTTCCAGATAAGCAGAAATCAAAAGTATTTGTTAAAATCAGACCAACCTTACAAGAGATACTAAAGAGAGAACTTTGGACAGAAAACCAACAACAGTAAACAACAACCAACCAATAATACACATGACATAACCCAGAAACCAACCTAGCTATGGAAGTATCCAAAGTAAATAAGCCTACAAGATTGTAAACAGGTAACCAGAGCTATGAATTATCAAATGACAAATGCAAATGAAAAAGAGAGAAAAGTAGTGTAGTTATAGAACTTCTAAATGGTGAGGAAGTCAAGACAACTGCAAGACAGAATTGACTGTTGTAAACTTGGGAAGAAAATTATAAATCACAGGGTACTCTCAAGGAAAAATGACAAGCCTTCACATCAAAAGAAAGAAGAGGACAAGCACAAATATTTAGCAAATGCTAAAACAATGACAACGAAGAAGTGAAAACACTATTCATAAACAAAAGGAGTTCAGCATGGAAATTCATATGGAACAAAGAAATCAGTAACACCAGGAAAAAACATGTAACAAAATGACTGCAACAAATTCTTATTTTTCAGTAATTACACTGAATGTCACTGGATTAAATCCACCATGCTAGAGACAGAAAATTGAAGACTGGATAAGAAAACATAACTCATTACTGTCTACAAGAGCTACACCTTAGAGACAAAGACAAAAATAGACTAAAAATCAAAGGTTGGAAAAAGACATATCAAGAAAATGGCAACCATAAAAGAGCAGGTGTGGCAATATTAATTTCTGATATAATTGACTTCAAGACAAAAACCACCATAAGAGACAAGAAAGGACATTATATAATGATTAAAGGATCGCTTGAACAAGAGGACATAACAATTATAAATATGCACCCAATGAAAGAGCCCCAAAATACATAAATCAGACTTTAACAGAATTGAAAAGACAAATAGATGACTTCACAGTCAGAGTAGGAGACTTTAATACACCACTTTCAATGAAAGATAGAACTGGAAAGAAACTCAACAAAGAGGCAGAAGAACTAAATGATACAATCCAACAACTTGACTTTATGGACATCTCCAGAGCACTTTACCCAACAAAAGCAAAATATACATTGTATTCCAGTGCACATGGAACATTCTCCAGGATAGACCACAAAACAAGCCTCAACACATTTAAAAACACTGAAATACTGGAAAGCATCTTCTCAGATCACAATGCTATCAAATTAGAAATCAACAATAGAAATATGAATGGAAAAAGAGTAGATCTATAGAAACTGAATAACACCTTCCTTGAAAATAATTGGGTAAAAGAAGAAATTTAAAAAAATGAAATAAAAAAATTCCTTGAACCAAACAAAAATGAAAACACAACATACCAAAATCTTTGGGACACAGCAAAAACAGTAATCAGAGACCTATTTATAGCAATAAATGCACAGACATCAAAAAAGAGAGAGCCAAAATCAACACCTTAACCCAACATCTCCAAAAATTAGAAAAAGACCAGCAAAAAAGGCTACAATAACCAGAAAAAAGGGAATAATAAAAATTCAAGCAGAAATAAATGAAACAGAAGATAGAAAGACAACAGAAAAATCAACAAGACTCAAAGTTGGTGTTTTGAGAATCATGGGCAAACTTAACAAAGGAAAAAAGGGAGAGAATACAAATAACATGAATAAGAAATGAAATGGGCGATGTCACAACAGAGCCAACTGAAACAAAAAGGATAATATCAGGATACTATGAAGAACTGTACTCCAACAAATTTGAAAATCTAGAAGAAATGGACAGATTTCTAGAAACATACTTCTTACCTAAACCAACACAGATTGAGGTGGAAAATTTGAACAGACCCATAACAAAAGAAATTAAACAGGTCATCAAAAAATTACCAACAAATAAAAGCCCTGGACTAGATGGTTTCACTGGAGAGTTCTACCAAACATTAAGAGAAGAATTGACACTAATCCTACTCAAACTATTCCAGAACATAGAAAAGGATGGAATCCTCCCATATTCACTTTATGAAGCAAGCATAACCTTGATACCAAAACTAGGCAAAGACATCACTCAAAAGGAAAACTACAGAACAATATCCTTCCTGAATATAGATGCAAAAATCTTCAACAAAATCTTAGCTAATAGACTCCAACAACATATCCAAAAAATAATACATTATGACCAAATGGGGTCCATACTAAGTATGCAAGCATGGCTCAACATTAGAAAAACTATCAACATCATCCATCACATAAAAATCCATTAAATGGGGAAGAGAATGTTTGTTTAATAAATGGTACTGGCAAAACTGGAGATCCATTTGCAGAAAAATGAAAGAAGATCTGTAGCTCACCCCATACACAAAAACTAACTCCAGATGGATCAGAGACTTGAATGTGAAACCTAAAACTATCAAGTCCCTCAAGAAAAAAAAGAGCAAATTTAGGGGCCCTCATTTATGCCATAAATACTGTCAAGCATAACCCAAAATGCACACGCAACAGAAGATAAACTAGATGAATGGAACCTTCTAAAATTTAAATTTTTATGTGCTTCAAAAGACTTCTCCATAAGAATCAAAAGAGAACCTATGGATTGGGAAAAAATATTCAGCAACAACATCTGACAAGGGACTTATCTCTAAAATTTAGAGAAAACTCCAACATCTCAACAAGAAAAAGACAATCCAATTCAAAAATGCGCAGAACACATGAATAGACACTACACCAAAGAGGATATTCAGGTGGCCAACAAACACGTGACAAAATATTCATGATCAACAGTCATTAGAGACAAGCAAATCAAAGCAACAATGAGATACTATCTCACGCCAGCACTAATAGCAAAGTTTAACAAGACAGAAAATAGCAAATGCTGGCGAGGATATAGAGATTAGGACTCTCATACACTGCTAGTTGGACTGTAAAATGATACAACCACTGTGGAAAGCAGTATGGTGATTCCTAAAAAAGTTGGAATTAGAAATACCATTTGATCCAGCAATCCCATTACTAGGTATATAGCCTAAAGAAGTAAGAGCCAGGACAAGAACAGATATATGCACACCCATGTTCATTGCAGCACTATTTACAATAGCAAAGAGATGAAAACATGTGCCCATCAGCAGAAGAATGGATAACTTTGGTTCATAGTTTGGTACAAACTATGGTACATATACACACTGGAATACTATGCAACTCTAAAGAATAATAGAATCTGCAAAACACTGCATAATGTGGATAAACTTGGAGGACATTATGCTGAATGAAATAAGTCAATCACAGAAGGACAAATATTGTATTAATTCATTATTGTAAAAAGTCAAGAAAAGGTTTATATATGGAAGGAAACTTTCTTTGTTGGTTACCAGGGGTGGGAGGGGAAGGGAGGAAACAATGCAGAAAAATTTTTAAAAAATTAAAAGATATAAATTTTACCATATGCAAGAATTACCTATTAAAAAATAAGAATGTACTTAGCAGGTCAAAAATCATGTACATCTTAAAATTTGGTAATTACCTAAAGAAATTGTGAACCCTTTAAGAAGTTGTACTGAATCCTATGCCCACCAGAAATGTTGGCAGGTATCTGTTAACCATCCCCCAACTTTGGCCAACAATGTATTATCTAATTGTTTTCCATTATCATTTTTTCCATTATCACTTAAAAAGTACTTAATAATGAGCAGTTCTTTCTTGGATCACCATATTTCAATTGCATACTACTCTCATTTGATTTATTCCAGGTCAAACTGGTGCAGGAAACAACTGGGCGAAGGGGCACTACACAGAAGGAGCCGAGTTGGTGGATTCAGTGCTTGATGTAGTGAGAAAAGAGTGTGAGCACTGTGACTGCCTGCAAGGGTTTCAGCTCACCCATTCCCTAGGGGGAGGAACAGGGTCTGGCATGGGCACCCTGCTCATTAGCAAGATCCGAGAGGAGTATCCTGATAGAATCATGAATACCTTCAGTGTCATGCCTTCCCCTAAAGTCTCTGACACTGTGGTGGAGCCCTATAATGCCACCCTGTCCGTTCACCAGCTGGTTGAGAACACAGATGAAACCTACTGCATCGATAATGAGGCACTGTATGACATTTGCTTCCGTACCCTGAAGCTAACTACCCCCACCTATGGAGACCTGAACCACCTGGTGTCTGCCACCATGAGTGGCGTCACCACCTCCTTGCGCTTCCCAGGCCAGCTCAATGCTGACCTCCGCAAACTGGCCGTGAACATGGTCCCTTTCCCTCGCCTCCACTTCTTCATGCCTGGCTTTGCTCCCCTGACAGCCAGAGGCAGTCAACAGTACCGGGCCCTGACGGTGCCAGAACTGACTCAGCAAATGTTTGATGCCAAGAATATGATGGCGGCCTGTGACCCAAGACATGGGCGCTACCTCACTGTGGCCACTGTCTTTCGGGGTCCTATGTCCATGAAGGAGGTAGATGAGCAGATGCTGGCCATCCAGAACAAGAACAGCAGCTACTTTGTGGAGTGGATCCCCAACAACGTCAAGGTAGCCGTGTGTGACATCCCACCCCGGGGCCTCAAGATGGCTTCCACCTTCATCGGCAATAGCACGGCCATCCAAGAGCTGTTCAAGCGCATCTCTGAGCAGTTCTCAGCCATGTTCCGGCGCAAGGCCTTTTTGCACTGGTTCACTGGAGAGGGCATGGATGAGATGGAATTCACTGAGGCTGAGAGCAACATGAATGACCTGGTGTCAGAATACCAGCAGTATCAAGAAGCTACAGTTAATGATGGAGAAGAAACTTTTGAGGATGATGAAGAAGAGATCAATGAATAGAGGAGCTTCCCTATCTCAAATACTAAATATAGATGTTATTTCTTTAACCCTGGTGCATCGTGACCCTAATCGCTGCCTGAATGATGCACTGGTCTAAATTTATTGGTGTAGGTCCTTTCCAAATGCAGCAAAGTTGTATTATCTGTCATAAGGAATGAAGTACATTAAAACAGCAAATAATTGGCTGTCACCCCCCCACCACCACCACCACCAAGGAGATTGGCTATGGCTATGGAGATCCACCTGAAAGGCCTGAGGCCACAAAGGGCTAAATGAACCTTACCTTCCACAGTGTTCACCGTGTGTGAGAATTAGCATGGAGGGAGTGAGAAATTTGGTTTTTTTTTTTTTCATCCTTTGTGATGAAACCTGAAGCAGCACATTATTACCTTGTCTAAATTTGCAATGTGGAACTTAGAAACAATCCAGCAGTAATAAACATTGTTCACTTGTCTCTTCCAGCCCATTTGATGTTACTTTGCTTTGGTAGAATGGTTACCACCACCCCACCCCACCCCCGTCTCTTCTTGGAACAGACTGCCGCTGCAACTCCCTAAAAAGAACTGGAAGCCTCACACTGGAGGCTTTAAGAGTTGTGGCTAACACTTTCCTAAGCTGCTTAGTAGTGTGAAAGAACACCCTCCTGAGAAGGTACGAAAGAGTGGTACTAAAGGTTAGCATGTCTGGCTGCCAATGGAAAGGCTGGAGGTTCAAGTCCACCCAGAGGCACCTCAGAGGAAAGGTCTGGTGGTCAACTCCAATCAGTCCTTGAAAACTCAAAGGAGCACAGTTCTACTCTGACTCACATGGCATCACCATGAGTCACAGCTGACCTGATGGCAACTGGTTTTCTCCATTTGCAGCCACAGAATTTTCCAAATTGCTGTCATATTCCTAGGTAGGTCAGGTATGTCCCCAGCCTTCCATAACAGCACAGCCAGGGATCCACAGAGAACCACCATCAGCTTTCTGGACACAGCTGGATGAAGGGTGGGGACGGGACCCAAGAGCATTCAGCTCCTGGAATACTGTTTTTGTAAACTAGTCTGGAAGCCCAGAATGAATGCTACAGGATTTTTTTCTAGTATAACTAGTCACTTCATAATTTTGATAAATAGCCACATTAAAAAAAAAAAAAGCCTTATAAACCCCACTGCCCAGCCATGAAGCTGTTCACTAGTGTTTCTGGCTCTTCTTCCTGACCCCCTGAAGTTAGTTGTGAGCATGTGAGTGGCATGTATTTCTTGGTGGGAGTGTTCAGATGCTGGTAGTGACTCCCTTGATCCCCTCCAACTGCCTCAGGGAACCCTGATTCCCCTGCCAAGATGGTGGCAGCTGGCACCAGTGCTGAATAGCTGCCAAGGAGGGCCTCTCTGACCTTGAGAGAAATGAGGATTTCTTCTGTGAAGTCACTGATATTCAAGGCTGCCCCACAGTGTACCCTGGCTTGGCACTGCCAAGCTCCCTGGCCTATACCCAGTATGTAATAACTACAGCCTATACCCAGTATGCGATAACTACAAGCACTCCAGGCCCCAGACCTGGGCAAGACAAACACACGACTTTACACAGGTGTGACAATAGGTCCCCCTTAGCAGAACTCAGCTCTTTTGTGAGGCTACAGTAAAAATAACTATCAGCTCCCCATCCACATTCTAACTGGACAATATGCTAATTTTGGTTGATCTTGGAGAAAAGGCTGAGTATGGTGAGTGCCTGCTGTGGACCACACAGTCCTCACAACAGGTCAGATGAAGGCAGTTTTGATCTCCTTGCAGAGCTGAGGAAAACCATTGGGCCTAAGCAGCTATTTCAGGCCACCTAAGGTGCCAGAGAGTTTGAGTGCAGTTTAACTCAGTGTAGTGCAGGGGAGCTGTGGGTCACCCCGACCAACAGCTTCATGTGCAGGGTTGTCACCTTACGGGACCAAAAGTGACTCAATATGGCCTAACTCACTTATTCCACAGGGACCTAGCCCAGGCCTGGCAAAATTCAGGCTGGCACCCTTTCAGAGGTGCAGATGGAGAGAAATAGCATCTCTTAATTTATAATGCTGTGTAGAGAAAAGCACACTAAATCACCACTATTGTTAACTGCCATAGAGTCAGGGCCCCCACTCCCTGAGTCATGGGGAGCCCATGCACAAAGAAAATAAAATATTGTCTGATCCTGCACCACTACCATGATTGGTGTGGTTAAGGCTGTTGTAATCTATAGAGTTCTCACTAACTGATTTTCAAAAGTGTATCACCAGGCCTTTCTTCCTATTCCAACCTAGTCCGGAAGCTCAGCTGAAACATGTTTAGCATGATGGTAACACACAAGCCTCTACTGACAGACAGGTAGAAGTTTTGATCAAGAAGTGAACCTGGTCTCCTGCGGGGAAGCCAAGAATTCTACCAGTGAATCACTAATGCCTCATCATGACTACGTAAAGCTTACAGCTTTAAAACAATTCCTCATAGAACTCTTCCTAAAACCATCCTATGATGATGAAAAGCAGCAGTCATGCTACTTCTCTAGACTGCTGGCAGTGGGTCTAGCATAAGTGCAAGGATGATGTTGAAGGAGAACAGTTCTGGTTACCCACTGATGCTGTGTGGGTTAGTGTTCAGCTAGTTCTATGCAAGTTGGAGACACAGGTAGGTCCCTAGTAAGAGTGTTTCTGTGGCAAAGTGGTGTCTCCCACCTTCATCTCCTGTGCCACGGCAAGGACACCGTGGAATTTTATATCTGAAGCCTAAAAATTCTTGTTCCCATAACATAATTAGATCAACAGTACAGAAAGTATTGGAATAACATTCAAGGAGGCTGCTAAAAAAGATAAAAAATGCAAAAATATCTGGTAGCTCCAAATCCAAATGATGGTGTTTGAAAACTTCCTCAGTCCATCTTGTAAGAATTCTGATCTTGGTCTCCAACACTGCAGACTTCCCATTTTCTGCAACTACGCCAACTACGTTGTTGCTGTCAGGTTGGCAGACTCATAAGAACCTTACAGAATGAATCACTGACTACTCCTGCACCATCTTCATGATCATAAACTATATAACTCCCTTCTAACAGAGTGGTAGTTAATGGTTCAGACCACTTCACTGAGAAACCACAGGAAACTACCGCTATATGGCTTCATTGTTCCTTCCTGGATATCAAAGAGATGGTCTGAAACAGCCTGCCACAGCCAGCCATGTTTATGCATCAACCCCTAGACCCAAACAGTGAGGAAAGTCTGCTCATGATTGGCCAGTGAGGGTTAAGCTGATGCCATCATCCTAAATCCTTAAACCCACTGACCCACAAGAACACTTTGTATATATTATATCTAGCACAAATCTAGATGTTATTACCTTATATTTAGGCAAACAGCTTGCGTTATAGGGGATAGAGGGTGGAGGATGATGGTGTTCCCAACTACGCCCTCATCCCAAACTATTTCCATAAGCAGACTATGCTATTTTTTTTTTAAATGTTGCTGTTTTGAAATTAGCACAGTGCACTTATAAAATACCTTGAGGGAGGGTATAGTTGGTAAAAGATTGTATAACATACATATTATTTGTGTGAAAATATAGTAGCCTTCTTGGGGAAGCTGATGAGAAAAGGATTCCCTCCAAAATGTAAGAACATTTAATTCCTTCCCATTATGTTTTCTTAAACAAAGCATTCTAAGCATAAACAGTGACCTTTAGTGTGTTTGGGGGGGGTGGCGAGTAGTATTTACATTTTATCTTGATGTAAAGAAGCCTGTATTTACACAATACATTCATATTTTTAAATATGTCACAGCTCTTTGTAGAAAACCATTCCATTATAACAGCAACAAGTAATCAGGATTCGATCTGTAAAATATTAAATCAAATTAAAATATTCTTATCAAGATTTGAATTTAATTTCACAGCCCACAGGCCCCCTGCATCTGCAGAGAGAAACTGAAGGGGAATAGGAATGAAGAGTGGATGATAAAAACAGAAAAGTAACTCAAATATCGTCAAAATTTCACATATTCATTACCCCTGACACTTGTTCATCCCCACACCTTCCTGTGGGTCCAAGAGGAACCAGTACTCCAGGGCACTAGCCTCAAATTATTCAGCCATTGTGAGGAGAGCCCAATGAGGCTGAGGGACAGCCTGCATCTCCTTTGGTGCCTTCAGAATGTTACAATGTCTTCCTCACTGTGACTCTGAGGCAGAGGATTACAAACTATTGTTCTCACCATTTCACCTGAGTAAGCTGATTTTTAAGTTGGTTGAAAATCAACTTAGCAGTGCTCTCATTCTTCTGAGAAAGCTTAAATTAAAATAATGCGCAAATTGAAACCACAACACTGATTATTAGAATGGAATTCCTCCTTTGATCTGATTGGCCACTGTCTCATCCATGGGCTCCTCTTTCTTCTTCTCACGTTCTTTGTTCCAGTCCTTCAGGCCCTCTGGGAGTGAGGTGTCCTCGTCCAAGCTGCCAGTTCCTTCCACAAATTCCTCATAAGTAGATTTTTCTACAAAAGGTCTGGGGCCCAACAGTTCAACCATATCGTTTTTATCTAATACTTCTTTTTCTAAAAGTAGAAGAGCAACCTGAAACATGAATAATTTCCATTAAATATAGTTATTCAGCAAATATCTATTCAAAGGTAATAAAGTTTTTATTTATAGCCCACTCTATTCCAAAGAAGGATTTAAGATCACTCGAAAAGATGTCTCATATAAGGGCAAATCATTTTGAAGTAAGACCTACGAAATACTGGAAACTAAAATGCCCACCAGCAAGTTAACCCAATGAACAATTATAAGCCTGTAATAAAGAATGCAGAAGCTCTCTTTGTTCTATATATATCTATCTCAAAAGATATACACTTACAAAACCAAGACGTACAATGTGTTTAGTGTGCTGTATTTCATTTTTTTTAAAAGGAGAAAAGAATATATCTTTTTATGTGTTTATGTATAAAGAAATTCTAGAAGGATATATAAGAGGTTGGCCGTTCAAACCCACCAGCCACTCCATGGAAGGAAGACCAGGCAACCTACTCCCTTTATCTCTGTAAAGATTAACTGCCTTGGAAAATCAATGGGGATGACTACGAATCAGAATCGACTCAAGGACAACGAGTTTGGGTTTTTTGTTTGTTTATGGGAGGAAGGCTGGGGGAAAGGACAGAAGTAGAGTGGACAGGAAATAAAATAAAATAAAAAATTAGCTAAAAAGAATAAAAACAAGGGCAGAGATGCAAAATGAAGCCAGGAAGGTTAATACTAAAATATGTTACCTTGAAGTTCTATTCATTTATTAAGACTGAACTACAAAATTGGCACTACACTACAGGCTACAAAAAAGGGGGCACCTGATCAATTATGTATGTAGAGGCAAGTGATGGTATCAGAAGAACATTAGGTCATCTGACTGTTGTAAAGAAAATTAAACAGTTTAAATTATGAACTGCATATGAACTGACCTCATAAACAGATTTAGTTCCACAGATGGTGCCTTACTTAAAAATTTAACACATCTGTAGTTTATATTAAATGCTATTTTAAAAAATATGAAATAATTAAACTTTTTTTTTTCTTCTCAACTTTTAACAACTCTTTATTATGGAATATTTCCAATATGAACAAAAGTAGAAAGAATGGATAACCAATTACCATATATCCATTATCACCTTAAGAATGATTTTCGTTTCATCTACTCCTTAGACTATTTTGAAGAAAATCCAAGATGGCATACTATTTTAGCTATATATATTTTGGTATAACTCTAAGAGATAGGAACTCTTTAAAACACATACTCAGAATATAAAAATGCTCTGGTTTTTGAAATATATTGATGGCAGATATAGGATCTGGAAAAAGAAAAAGTTTTTAATTTCTTCTTAGACATCTTTAATTCTTAATTTGCCTATATATAACCATTTTTAAAAAAGAAGGCTAATACTATTTTGAACATACATAATTTTCTTTGATGAACAAGAAAGTTCTTCAGAATTCTTTATTGTTTTAAGAACCTTACTATGTTAAACTAATTATCTTACAACAGATATTTCTTTGTCAAATATTGTCATAACATGCATCATAAATATGGAAGGAGTAAGATAACTGGGAGTTCTGGTAGCATAGTGGCTAAGACACTTGCCTGCTAACCAGACGGCTGGCAGTTCAAACCCACCAGCCACTCCTCGGAAGGAAGGTTGGGCAATCCTACTTCCTTAGTGATACTGCCTCGGAAACCCAAGGAGGGGTCGCTATGAGTCGGGTTTGACTCTACGGCACATAACAACAACAACAAGATAACTGGGTAATATTCCCTGGACACACGTGAGCATCTATTATATGCTAACGGAATCCCTACTCTTGAAAAATTTTACACATACACTTTGCTCTTATAGAGGTGGTAATCCAGAGTGAGTTCCTCAGCTTTCTTTTGTTTCTTAAAATTTCCTCCCTTGTTTTCAACAACTGGCTACTGCCTAATATCCCATTCACAAATCGTCACTACTCACACCCTCCTGGGTATCAAACTGAGCCCTGTACTACCTCTGCTGCCCTTCACCAGCTCATGTGTGCCACCATCAGAGTCATGTAGTTACCTTGAGGTCTTTCTTCTCTTCATTCTTTAATCAGTAAATCTTATTTTTTTAGATCTACCTTTGTCTTTTTATTTTTACTGTTACCACAGGCATCATCTCAGGAATGTCTGAACTGGCCTCTGTTCTTCTAGTTTCTTCCTAATTCCACACTACTGCCACTCACATCTTTTTACTTGATGAACTTTTAATCAATACTGCTAAGAACTTTTCATCTTAAGGAATCCCAACTATATTACAAGGCTGGATTGGATCATTTTTAAGGTCACTTCTATTTCTAAAACTATGTTTCTATGGTTTCTGCCTAGTTTTTCAAGGCCCTTCATAATCCTGTCACCTTTCACTGTCTGCTCCAGACTGGCATCCCAGTCCCACTCTCCCTACTATATACACATTTCTGCTCTCAGGCCTCCACACCTCACTGTCCCCCTTTTTCACATATTCTACCCTGATCACTTTCAAAGTAAAATTTAAGCCCTATCTTATGCATTCACATAGAGCCTTCTCTGACTACTCTGGCTTCTGCTGAATGCCTCCATGTGTTTCATGTGCACCAGCTCTCTCTCCAGTTAGACAATGACTTTTGAAAAAAGACACCAAAGTAGGCTCACAGCAGGCTTCTCTGAAGATTTGCTGACTAAATAACATTATCTCAGAATAGGCTTTTGAGTCAATTGCTTGTAAGAAGATCTTTCAATTATATTTTTTTTCCATTAGAGTGTAGAATGTTCAAAGAACAAAAAATTCCAATTTTGGTTGCAAAGACTGAAGAATTGGTTTACTGGATGCAAGAAATCTAGTGAATTTAGAGAGAATCCCCCCTTTTTATAAGTGCTATCAAATGAGGTACAACAACAAAAACCACTAAGTATGTTTATATATGTTAGAGCTTAATCAAGACAAATTTAATTTTTGTATGCCAATTTCCTACTTATCTAGTTTGTGGCTAATTTTTTTTTTTTTTGCCCTTTCACCTTTCACTACCTATTTATTCTGGAGGTGAGAAACAATGGTAAACTTAAAGTATTTGGTGGGGGAGAGGGCTAATTTCATTATTGTTTATGTTGTAGTTAGTAAAAGACCTCACTGACTCCTTACTCATATTCCTAGTGTGACATTAAGAGCTGCGAAGGCTAGGGCTATGTCTGCTTCTGCTCACTGCCTACAGCCTCATCAAGACAGAGGCGTCACTGAAACACCATGATGAATAAGTAGAAGAACTGGAAAAAAAAGGGAAACTCTGAAGTCTATAAACCAACCAAAATACCCAATCTATCACTTTACTTTTTCCTGCAAAACTTGGTAGAGAATTAGTTCTACAACTGTCACCTACCTTTTCCACATCAGCTTTCTTTTCTGTGAGGAGAGCTACTGTTCTTTTATAAGCATCATTAATAAGTATTCGTACTTCATCATCTATCAGTCTTGCGGTGGCTTCACTGTAAGGTTTCTCCAATACCATGTCTCCCTGACGTGGGAGATCAAAGGAAATCTGTCCCACCTTTTCATTCATACCGAACTGAACAATCTGAAAAAGCATATAATAGTTAGTGGTAGGCATCCATTGTTCTTGCCTGGTCAATACATTTTTATAAAATGACAGTAAGTTTTTACAATGATACAAAATTCAAATACTTCACTGTACTCTTCAATCTAGAAATATCTACATGGTGGCATTGAGTCAGTTACATGGGCAAGAGTATTCTCTATAGATGGTAGCAGCAGTGGTATATGTTTTAAACTCCTCAACTAGGGAACCAAATAGAAACCACAGACATCTATAACAAAATTAAGTGACAAGTCACCAAAAGCCACAAGATCTACATGGTATCTATTTGTACAAGAGGAAGGAAGGCTAATCAAGACTTGACAAGAACCCCAAAGTGGCCAATAGGGTCTTCCTAGAAAGAATGGCATGCACATGTTAGACCAACTGGACCTGGAATTGCTTTCATATCCTCCAGTTCACCTAATCTAAGGGTTGAAGCCTGTGGGAAAGTTGGGCCTAGTCTGGACCCTGGGAACTCTCAAAAATTAATCAGACAAACCTCCTTTCTAGATAGAGTCACATTAAGAAGAAACTGCTGGAAGTAATACCGGAATTGACTAGAAGAGTGAAGATTCAGATAAAAGGTAAAAATAAGAGTAACGCTAGATCTTACAAGAAAGCCATTTCATTTCTTTGTTGGTGACTTGGGTGAATGCTTACAGAGCAAATTGGTTTCCCACTCAGTAGCTCACATTCTGTTTTGTAACACTGACTACAATCCCCACAATGTAACAACATCCTTCCCACTGCCTCCCTGTGGTTACTATTTCCCTTTGTCCTTCTTTCCTATCCATTCCTAAGTTTTATCCCTGGGTAAATGCTGCCTTTTTGATCTTTTATGGTTGACTGTTCTAAGGAATGAGTACCTCCCTGGTGTTACTGTTCATCACATAGGTCTACTGTTTGGCTACAAGCTGAGCCCTACGGAGTGAGTTCAGTTCCCAGGCCTGATGGGTGACTAAGAGCCATGGTCTAGAGGGTTCTACCAGTCTCTACCAGACCAGTAAGCCTGGTCTTTTTAAGGGTTTTCAGTTTTGTTCCACATTTTTCTCCTACTCTATTCAGATCTCCTATTTTTATTCCTCTCCACGTGGTTGACAGTGATAGCCAGGCATCATCTAGTTTTGGTCTCAGGGTCATAGAGGCTGGTTTCCATACTCCACTGGTCCCTTAGACTGTTTCCATGAATCTCTGATTTTCTTCACTCTTCTTTGCTTCAGACAAGAAGAGAACAATAGTTCCACTTTAGGTGGCAGCTTGTAAGCTTTTAAGACCCCAGTTGCTACTCACCAAAGTTGGACATAAAAAAAAAAAAAATGCCTTTGTGGACTATGTACTGGCAATTGACATTGACGTCCTCTGCAATAAAGAGTCTCAAGCCCAAAGGCCCACCAACTCACTTCCAAGTGTTTGGTTATGGCCAAGAAGTTTTCATAATTTGCCCCTTTTTTACCTCTACTATATATATGAACCACCATTCATCTGTTAGTATGTCAAATTGGTGGCATGTGTGTTGCTGTGAGACTCAAGGCTATGCCACCAGTATTTTAAATGCTAGCAGGATTACCCACAGTGGACAGGTTTCAGTGGAGCTTCCAGACTAAGACAGAGTCATAAGAGCAAATAATCCGAGAAGCTGGACTATATGAGGAAAAGCATGGTATCAGGATTGGAGGAAGACTCATTAACAACCTGCAATATGCAGATGACACAACCTTGCTTGCTGAAAGTGAAGATGACTTGAAGCACTGACTGATGAAGATTAAAGACTACAGTCTAGAGTATGGATTACACTTCAACATAAACAAAACGAAAATCCTCACAACTGCATTGATAAGCAGCATCACGATAAATGGAGAAAAGACAGAAGTTGTCAAATATTTCATATTATTTGGTACCACAATCAACACCAATGGAAGCAGCAATAAAGAAATCAGACAACACATTGCATTGGACAAATCTGAAGCAAACAAAATCTCTTTAGGACTTCAAGTAAGATGGTGGAATAGGCAGACAAGCTACACATACCCTCTTCAACAAAGAAAAGAGAAACCAATTGACAGAGATATAGAAAGGAAGTTATACAGAAGTAGATTCAGCACCAACTAGTGGAAAAACCTGAATGAAAACAGGGAGTATGAAGACAGACAGACCTGCAGACTGTCACCCACTCTGATAGCACTAATAGTTTGAATATCTCCAAGGATGTTGGGACCTGAGAATTTATCTAAAGATTAGCCCTGGTTGCCAAGGGCTTCAGAGACAACTGACCTGGTGACCTATGACTAGGGAGGGAAACAGCAATGAGGGAGACAACCTGAACCATGGACTTTTGGCTGTCTAGAGGGCGCAGCCATTTCGAATGTTTACAAGTGGTGGCCATTTTGGATTTTAAAGTGACAGCATTCTCATTCGGCTTCTAGGGACCTAAGAATAGGCTCCGTTTGCCAAGGTCGGCAGAGACATAAAGGAGGCTGACAACGGGAAAGGAGACAGGTAGTGAATGTATGTTGTTGTTATGTTGTTATGTGCCATCGAGTCAAACCCGACTCATAGCGACCCCTCCTTGGGTTTCCAAGGCAGTATCACTACGGAAGTAGGATTGCCCAACCTTCCTTCCGAGGAGTGGCTGGTGGGTTTGAACCACCAGCCGTCTGGTTAGCAGGCAAGTGTCTTAGCCACTATGCTACCAGAGCTCCCAGTGAATGTATATGTGCTGCCAACTAGCAAATACAGGAGCACAGCACAGTACCCTGCCTATGTAGATAACACACAAAGAAAATTAAAATTGTGGGCAAGTCACTCCAACATACAATCAACAATTAAATATAAACACAAAAACATCACAATGCCTTGCAGACAACAGAGCATCACAGTCCACACAAAGAAGCAAAATAAAGCAGGAGAAACAAGCGACCAGGATACAGACCCAAAACACATCCCTGAGAAACATGCAGCATTGGAACTCCCTGATAAGGAATTAAAAAGAATTTTATTTAGGTCCCTTCAATGAATTGAGAGACAGATCAAGGAAAACACAGAGAAAACCCTAGAACAATTTTGAAAGACAATACAAGAAAAAAATGACAAAATAAATGAAAAATTAGAAATGATACAAAATCTACAGACAGAAATCCAGAAGATTAATGCTAAATTTCCAGAAACAGATAACACATTGAACAGGCAAAGGAGTAGACCTGAATCAATGGAAGACAGAATTAGTGAGACTGAAGGTATACCTCAATACTTCTTTGGAAAGGGATCAATCATAAAAAAGATCAAAACAAATGAAGAAAGCCTAAGGTTCATGTGGGATACTATCAAAAGGAATAAGCTATGTGTAATCAGAATTCTAGAACAGGAAGAGACAAACTAAACTACAGAAAAAATTGTCAAAGATTTGTTGGAAGAGAATTTTCCTGATATGATTAAAGATGAAACTATAGCCATTGAAGAAGTCCAACAAATCCCAAACAGGATAGACCCCAAAAGAAAATCACCAAGACATACCATCATCAAACGCACCACGACCAAAGACAAAGAATCCTGAAAGCAGTATGGGAAAAATAAAAAGTTACCTACAAGGGGCAACCAATCAGACTAAGCTCAGATTTCTTGGCAGAAACCATGCAGGCAAGAAGGCAATGGGATGGTATATATAAAACCCTGAAACACAAAAATTTCCAACCAAGAATTACATACCCAGCAAAACTGTCCCTCAAATATGATGGTGAAATTAGGAGATTTCCAGATAAGCAGAAATTAAGGGAATTTGTTAAAACCAGACCAACCTTACAAGAGATGCTAAAGGAAGTCCTTTGGACAGAGAACCAACAACAGCAAACAACCAGCCATTAACACACATGATAACAAAATCCAGAAACCAACCCAGTTATAGAAGTATCCAGAGTAAATAAACCTACAAAATTGTAAACAGGGAACCAGAGACATCAATTGACAAATGAGGACAACTATAATGAAAAAGAGGAAATAAACTGTACAATTACAGAACTTCTAAATGGTAGGGAAGTCAAGAATGGACTGTTCTAAACTTGGGAAGAAAATAATAAATCACAGGGTAACCTCAAAGAAAAATGATAAACATTCATTCACATCAAAATAAAAAAGAGGACCAGCACAAATATTTAGCAAACACTAAAATAACAGCAAAGAAGGAAATGATAATATGATTCATAAACAAAATGAGCTCAGCACAGAAAATTACATAGAACAAAGAAATCAGCAACACCACAAAAATGCACGTAACAAAATCACAGTAACAAATTCATACTTGTCAATAATTACATTGCCAAAAGAGTGAAAAAAAATCTCTTTAAAGTGCTAAAGAACAAAGATGGCTCTTAGAAGACTAAGGTGCACCTAACCCAAGCCATGGTGTTTTCAATTGCCTCATATGCATGTGAAAGCTAGACAATGTATAAGGAAGACCAAAGAAGAGTTGACATTTTTGAGTTGTGGTATATACTCGAAGAATATTGAAAGTACCATGGACTGCCAGAAGTACTAACAAATCTGTCCTGGAGAAGTATAGCTGGAATGCCCCTTGCAAGAGAGAATGGCCAGATTTCATCTTATCTACTTTGGTCAGGTGTCAGAAGGGACCATATTCTCAGGAGAATGCTTGGTAAAGTGGAGGGTCAACAAAAAAGGGGAAGGCCCTCATTGAAATGGATTGACACACTGGCTGCAATGATGAGCGAGCTTAGGTATAGCAAGGATTGTGAGGCTGGCACAGAATAAGAAGTGTTTTATTCTGTTGTACCTAGGGTCGCTGAGTCGGAGCCAACTTGACAGCACCTAACAACAACATATATATGGAAAATTTTACATGTACAAATACATATGTAGAAATATCATCTGCCAAATCTATATATGGCTCTGGGTATAATCGTGTTTACCTATGCATATCTGATCATCTTGCCTATCTACTTCTGTATCATAAATTAATGTTTGTTATTATCGATAATGCAGTATTAGATATGTAATAACATTTACCTTTGTTGTCTGTAACGGTTGTATACCTCTCCATGTCTTCCTTCTCCTTAGTGATGCTGTGCTGGTCACACACCTTTTTGTACACTGCCTTTCCATTCACTGAAATTAATACATGTCTCTAATCTATGTAGTAACTTTCCCTCTCCATGTTCTCCTTTTCCTTAGTGATACTGTGCTGTTCCCACACTTTTTATTATTTTTACTGTGATTTTGCTGAAAGTTTACAAAGCAAATTTATTTTCCATACAATAGTTCAAACATTTTGTCTCATGACATTGATTGTAATTCCCCACATTGTAACAGCTCTCTTCCCACTTCCTCCCCATAGTTACCTCTTCTCTGTGTCCTTCCCTCCCATGCACTCCTACATCTCTGAGCTGTCTCACTGTGCAAACACTGCCCTTCTGATCTCCCATGACTAATCACTCCAAGAAGTCTATCTACCTGCCATAAATATTCACCCCATATGCCTGTCTATTGTTTGGCTGGAAGCCACAGGAGTGAGTTCAGTTCCAGACTTGAAGGGTAACTAGTGGCATAGTCTCAGGGGTCTCACCTGGCTTTTATCAAACCAGCAAACTTGTTTTTTTTTTATGATTTTGAGTTTTGTTCCACATTGCTCTCCCACTCTATCCAGGATCTCCTGCACTGATCCCCCTCCAAGTGGGTGACAGTGGTAGCCAGGCACCACCTAGTTCTTCTAGTCTCATGGTAATATAGGCTGATTGCATAGTCTAAGAATCCCTTAGACTGATTGTTTCCATGTGTCTTTGGTTTTCTTCATTCTTCTTTGCTCTGGGTAAGGAGAGACCCATCGTTGCATCTAGAAGGCCACTTGCAAGCTTTTAAGATCCCAGTCGCTACTCACCAAAGTAGGATGTGAAACAATGTTTTTGTGTAGTATGTTATGCCAATTGAGCTTGATGTCCCCTGCGACTATAGTCCTGAGCCCACAGGTCCAACTACTCGCTCCTTCTTGATAGCTGGCTATGGTAAAGAAGCCACCAGAATCTTGCCCCTTGTCAGCTCTACTTTATATCTGGACATTCTTACAGCACATACAAATATGTATGTAGAAACACTGTCTGCTAGGCCTATACATGGTCATGGGCACACTCCCCTCTGCCTAGACATACCTGGTCATTCAGCCTGTCCACCCATTTATCCACCCATAGATCAATGTTTACCACCACTGACAATGCAGTACTGTACATGCAGAAGGGTTCATCTTTGTTGTCTTTGCCTCCCATGTACCTCTTTATGTCTTCCTCTTGCTCAGTGCCACCATGTTCACATACTTTTTTGTATACTGTCTTTACTTTCTCAAAAATTAATATGTGTCTCTTATCTAGTTAGTAATTTTCCCTCCTGTCCCATCCCTGATAAACAACAAAGAATATTTCTTACTGTGTATAAACATTTCCTTGAATTTTTGTAACAGTAGACTCATACAATATTTATCCCTCTGTAACTGACCTATTTCACTCAGCATAATATCCTTTAAGTTCATCCACATCATGAGTTGTTTCATGGATTCTTCATTATTCTTTAACGTTGCATACTATTCCAATGTGTTCATGTACCACAGTTTGGTTAACCATTCATCCATCGATGGGCACTTAGGTTGTTTCCACCTCTTTCTACTGTGAAAAGTACTGCCATGAACATAGGTTTGCATGTCGAATCATATCCTGGAGCTCTGGTAGCACATTGCCTAAAGTATTTGACTGCTAACCAGAAGGCTGGTGGTTCAAAACCCATCAGCCACTCCTTGTCTGCTAGGAAGGCTGGGCAATCTACTTCTGTAGTGATACCACCTCAGAAACCCAAGGAGAGGTAGCTATAAGTCAAGTCCGACTGAACAGCACATAACAACAACAATAATCATGTCCTGGTCTCACTTCTTTAGCACATATACCTAGTAGTGGGATTGCTGGATCAAATAGTATTTCTCTTTTCAACATTTTAAGGAAGCATCAAAACATTTTCCACAATGGCTACACCATTTTACAGTCCCACCAGCAGTGTATGACAGTTCTAATCTCTCCACACCCCACCCAGCATTTGTTGTTTCCCATCTTGTTGAACTTTGCTACTATTGCTGGTATGAAATGATATCTCATTGTTATTTTGATTTGCATCTCTCTAGTGGCTAATGATCGTGAATATTTCTTTATATGTTTGTTGGCTGCCTGAGTATCTTCTTTGGTGAAATATCTGTCTATGTCCTCTGCCCATTTTTTAACTGAATTGTTTGTGTTTTTGATGTCAAGTGTTGAATTTTTCTAGAAATTTTAGAGATAGGTCTGTTGTCAGCCCCCCCAAACACACACATTTCATGAAAACAACAGAAAAAGTAACTCTAAAGCCAGGAAACTAAAATAACTGTCCTAATCACTTCTCCCACGGAGGTCAGGAAAAATAAAGTTCAGGTAAAAAGACACAATAGATTATTGCTGGGGGAAGGAGGGAATAGGAATTATTACTAAAGAGGTACTGAATTTCTGTTTGGAGTGATATAAAACTTCTGAAAGTAGATAGTGGTGATGGTTGCACAACACAATGAAGGTAATTGATATCACTGAAGTACACGCTTAAAAAATGTTTAAAATGACAAACTTCTTGTAACATATATTATGCCATAATAAAGAAAAATACAACAGAAAAGTCCCTTATAAAGTTATTATGAGAAAAAAAGAGTAAGAAGCAGATTAAATTATCTACAGATTCTATAAGCAGGATGGAAAGACAATTCCACAAAACAGAGGAAACCTATAATCTACCATTTCCAAAAAGGCTGAAAGAAATTAGGAAAACAATAGAAAATATGAAAGAACATCAAAAGCGAGAATTAGAAGAACTTAGGTGTTAGATCTCAGGAAAAAATATGAAAAAAATTTATTTTAGAAATGAAGATACAACATTAGCAAATAACCACAACAAATAATGGTTTAAGATAAATAGAAGGTAAAATGGAAGACAACTTTTAACAATTTTTCAAAGATGAGGTATATAAAAAAGGATGTGAGAAAGTGATTCATACAGTAGATAGGCAAAGGAAACCTATCACACAAATAACAGGAGTTTCCAAAGAATCTGATTTGCATAAAGTTCAAATCAGTTTTGTTTGGGGATGTATTATTTACTGAATGGTGATAAAACTTAAACCAACTTGACCTTATAGACATCTTCAGAGCACTTCACCCAACAACAGCACATTATACATTCTTCTTCAACACACATGGAACATTCATCTCCAGGACTGATCATATGTTAGGCCACAAAGCAAGTCTAATAAATTTAAAAACAATGAGATATTGCAAAGCATTTTATCATCAGATCACAATGCTATAAAATAAGAAATCAACGCTAGGAAGACCAACAGAAAAACAGCAAACACATCAAAACTGAATTAACACCCTCCTCAAAAATGACTGGCACATAGAAGAAATAAAAAGTGAAATAAAAAAATTCCCTGAATCAAATGAGAATGAAAACACAATATCACAAAATCTTTGGGACACAGCAAAAGCAGTGATCAGAGGGCAATTTATTGCAATAGATGCACACATCAAAAAAGAAGGAGCCAAAATCAACACTTTAATCCAGTATCTCTAACAATTAGAAAAAGAGCACCCCCCCTCAAAAAAAAAAAAAAAAAAAAAAGCCTGCAGTCACCAGAAGAAAAGAAACAATAAGATTCAAGCAAAAATAAATGAAACAGAAAATAGAAAGACAATAGAAATAAAAGGCTAGAAGTTGGTTCTTTGAAAAGATTAATAAAATTGACAAACCACTGGCAAACTCAAGGGAAAAGAAGGAAAAGATGCAAATAACAATAATAATAAATGAAAGGGGTGATGTTACAACAGAACCAAAAGAAATAAAGAAAACAATATCAGGATACTATGAAGAATTGTACTCCAATAAATTTGAAAACCTAAAATAAACAAACAGATTTCTAAAAGAAACACTACTTGCCTAAACTAACACAGACTGAGGTAGAAAATTTGAACAGATCCGTAACAAAAGAAGAAATTAAACAGGTCATAAAAAATTACCAACAAAAAAAATTCCTGGCCCAGATGGTTTCCCTGGAGAATTCTACCAAACGTTCAAAGAACTGACATCAATCCTACTCAAACTATTCCGGAATACAGAAAAGAATGGAATGCTCCCAAATTCATTTTATGAAGCAGGCATAACCTTGGCAAAACCAGGCAAAGAAAAAACTACAAAAAACTAGAGAGGAAAAGTATAGACCATTATCCCTTACGAATACAGATACTAAAATCTTCAACAAAATCCTAGCCAATAAGCTTGAACAACATATTCACAAAATAATACATCATGACTAACTGGGATTCATGCCTGGTATGCAAGGATGGTTCAACATTAGAAAAATAATCAACATAATCCATCATATAAGTAAAATAAAGGAAAATAATCCATAGATACAGAAAATGGCATTTGATAAAATCCAACATCCATTCCTGAATAAAAAAAAAAAAAAAA
>NW_006921894.1:4114169-4115307 GCF_000298275.1 Orycteropus afer afer | reverse complement strand
CCTATTTGCAGATGATATGATCCCATATAGAAAATCCAAGACTCAACAAGAAAGCTACTGGAACTTATTGAAAGATTTGGCATAGTGGCAAGATACAAGATCAACATACAAAAATCAGTTGGATTCCTCTACAACAGCAAAGAGGTCTCTGAAAAGGAAATAAGGAAATTAATAACATTTACAATAGCTACTAAGAAGATACTACCCAAATCTACACATGCAATATAATCCTGATCCAGATTCCATCAACATTCTTTAAAGACATGAAAAAACCAAGCACTAATTTTATATCGAAAGGAAAGAGCCCTTGGATAAGCAAAGCACTACTAAAGAAGAAGGACAAAGCAGAAAGTCTCACACTCCTGGATCTCAAAATCTACTCTATAGCCGAGTTGTCAAAACAGCCTGATAATTGGTATGACAACCGAAACATAGACCAATGGAGCAGAATTGAGTACTCAGAAATCCAACAAAGGGCCAAAATCCATTAAATGGAGAAGAGATTGTCTGTTTAACAAACGGTGCTGGCAAAACTGGATATCCTTTTGTAGAAAAATGAAACAAGATCCATAACTCACACCATACACAAAAACCTAACTCTAGATGGGTCAAAGACTTAAATGTGAAACCTAAAACTAGTAAGTTCATCAAAGAAAAAGAGACAGTTGTAGAATGAATAAGAAAACATGACGCATCAGTAGTAATACACTACTTTCAATGATGGATAGAATAATTAGAAAGAAACTCAACAAAGATACAGAAGTAAACAATACCAAATCTATACCAAATGAATACTATCAACCAACCTGACCTTCTATACATATTCAGAGCATTTCACCCAACAACACAAAATACATTCTTTCCCAGCACACATGCACCATTTCCAGAACAGACTATAATTATACCACAGAGCAAGCCTCAAAAGATTTAAAAACATTTAAATACTGTAAAGCATCTGCTCAGATCACAATGCAATAAAATTAGAAATCTACAATAGGAAGATGAAGGAAAAAAGCAAAGACTAAAAACAATAATAAGTTAGGTTTTTTGTTTGTTTGTTTGTTTATCACTATGGAAGTAGATTACCCAGTCTTCCTTCTGAGGACTGAACTACTTGGTAATAGAAGATAATTCCGTC
>NW_006921894.1:4098148-4113247 GCF_000298275.1 Orycteropus afer afer | reverse complement strand
AACAATTAGGCCAAATGACTGGTACACCATGCGATCCTTAGCCTATACGACTATGAGACCAGAAGAACTAGATGGTACCCAGCTACCACTGTCAACCACCTGGAGGGGGATCTATGTAGGAGATCTTGGATAGAGTAGTAGAACAATGAGGAACAAAACTCAAAATCATTAAAAAAAAAAAAAAAGGATCAGGTTTGCTGGTTTAATAGAGCCTGATGGAATCCCTGGGACTATGGCCCCTAGCTGCCCTTCAGGCCTGGAATTGAACCTACTCCTGTGGCTTCCAGCCAAACAAAAGACAGGCATATGAGCTGAACATTTACATTTGATGTTATGTGCCATGGAGTCAGACCCGACTCATCGCAACCCCTCCTTGGGTTTCCGAGGCAGTATCACTACGGAAGTAGATTGCCCAATCTTCCTTCTGAGGAGTGGCTAATGGGTTTGAACTGCCAGCCTTCTGGTTAGCAGTCAAGTGCCTTAGGCACTATGCTACCAGAGCTCCCAACATTTACATTAGGGAGACACAATCCTTGGAAAGATCAATCATGGGAGAATAGAGAGGGCTGTGTATGCACAGGGAGATAGCTCAGGGGCAGGAGTGCATGGAGGAAAGGACATAAGGAAGAGGTAACTATGGGGAAGAAGTGGGAGGGGAGCTGTTGCACTGTGGGAAATTGAAGTCAATGTCATGAGACAAAAGGTACATGAGCTGCTGTATGGAAATGAATTTGCTCTGTAATCACCCTAATCACAATGAAACTTAAAAAAAAAAACAAAAAAGTCCTGGTCCAGACAGCTTCACTGGACAACTCTACTGAAAATTCAGAGAAGAGCTGACACCTATCCTACTCAAACTATTCCAGAACATAGAAAAGGATGGAATACTCCCAAATTCCTTTTAAAAAGCAATCATAACCTTGATACAAAACCTAGGCCACTAAAAAGGAAAGTTACAGACCAGTATTCCTTTTGGATGTTGTTGTTGTTACGTGCCGTTGAGTCAGACCCAACTCATAGTGACCCCTCCTTGGGTTTCCAAGGCGGTATATATCACTATGGAAGTAGATGCAAAAATTTCAACAAAATCCTAGCCAATAGAATCCAATATTCTACCTAAAAAATAGCACACCCTAACCAAGTAGGATTCATATAAAATATCCAAGGATGGTTCAACATTAGAAAAACAATCAACATAATCCACATAAATAAAATTAAGGAAAAGAACAACATGATCATGAGGCAGGATGAGGCAAGATGGACCCAGCTTTGTCCCAACAAAACTTAAGAGTGAAAAATCTCTCTCCCCATACTTCCCCCTTCCTTCCTCCCGGACCAGCCGTCCTTAATATCCTTCTTATCTATTAATTCCAGCCACCCTATACCCCCCTTCCATCTCCCTGTTTCTTCCCTGCCTGAGTTTTTTTCTGCTTCTGTAACACTGCTGGCTTGTGTCCTTGAAAATAACCAACCATCCTTTTATCCCAAAGACCCTGGAAGAAGAGCCCCATAAAAACCTTATGTGGCTTTTGTTTGGGGGTCAGTCTCTGGCTACGAATCCACTGAGCCCAAGTACCGGTACAATAAAGTCCTTCCTTTGCATCATCCTGCTCAATGTTGGCGTTTCTCTCGGCGGCTCTGGTAACATTTCTGGTGCATTGGCGGGGAAACAACCTCGGTTTCTGCCTCCCTGCCACTCGAGGGATTGGTGACATAGCTATTGCTGACCCCAGGAAGCCGGCAGCCTGGGCCGGCCCTTGATCTGAGGAGAAGAACCTGCTGAGCGCACCGGTGTGATATTTGACACCATGTATGTCGCCTGCATCAGGAGGAGAGCCGGTCCAGCTGTGCCCAGCTTTGGAGACCAAGCAGGAGAAGGAACGGCCACCCTCCAGACATCTGAACTGCAGTAGGTTTTGGGGCCCCAAAGGTAGTCAAGTCTGCCAGAAGGCAGAAGGGGAGTCTGATCAGCTCCTGGGCACTGTCCGAATATCGCCCAGATAGAGGTGGCAAGAAACCACAGTAGCCCACAGGCAGTACAGGATTTTTGGATTTGTGTATGTTCTGATGCATTTGTGAGTGAGTATGTCTGGCTAACTGAGAACCTAAGGAATCAGGAAGCTGGGAGCAAGTGCAGAGCCGCTCTCCTAACTGGTGGCAATTCTCATACAGCTCAGGGTGATGGGTCCGCTGATAGCTCAGCATGACCTCCAGGTCAGGGGCTTATACTGACTTACCAAAGCTAAGAGGTGCCTGAAAATCCTCAGGAGAGGAACAGGAAAACGGGTTCAGCGAAGTAACTGGAGATTGTGTTGCACTGTTATGGGATGGGCTCAGAGTCAAGAAGGAACCCCACTCTAGATCACGCTAAAGAATTTTAAGAAGGGATTTGGTGCATAAGATTATGGAGTAAAGATGCAGGCAGGGAGAGTCAGAACTCTTTGTGAGCTAGAATAGCTGACTTTCCAGGCTGAGTGACCATCAGAGGGAATACTAGACAAAAGAACTGTGATGAGAGTCTGGATGGTGGTGACTGGGGACCCCGGCCACCCAGATCAATTCCCCTACATAGACACCTGGCTCCAGTTGATCACAACTCCACCCCCATGGCTTTGGGGGCCAGTTAGTCGGATGATGGTTTCCAAAAGCCACTATAAAAAGGGGGAAAAGGAAAACAGCACACCGTCTTCTGCTTTGCCTGAACCCTTGTGCCCTCCTATTCTTCAGGAGGTGCTGGAAAAGCCAGTACCCCCTCCTTATCTCTCAGTGTGCCCTTCACTGAAAACCCTCCAGCCGCAAACACCATCCCCACTCCTGCCCAATTCCACTATTCACCCGGACCCAAAAACTCGGGCTGGGACCAGCCCAGGGCCACCTCACCTCAGCCCATATACCCCAACATCTTTTGACCCCAGTTGCTAACTCAAGAGTCGGGAACCCCAGCTGCTGATGGACTACCCCACTCACTTCACTCAGCCCATTGCAGTGGGGACCCGAGCAACAAGCAGCTTTCCAACAATTAAAAACAAAACTCCAGACTGCTTCTGCCCTGGGACTACCTGACATTTCTAAGCCTTTCATCCTGTATGTAATAGAGAAAAAGAAAACAGCGGTGGGAGTTCTAGTATAGACCATAGGGTCCTGGCCCAGACCTGTTGCATACTTGTCTAAACAGTTAGATGGAGTAGCAAATGGATGGCCTCCATGTTTGCAGGTGCTGGCTACCACTGCTCTCTTAGTACAAGAAGCTAACAAGCTCACTCTGGACAGAATTTAACAGTCCATGTCTCCCACTCAGTGGTGGTATTAATGAATACAAAAAGACATCATTAGCTGACCAACTCCAAGCTCACAAAATACCAGGGCCTGTTGTGTGAGAACCCCTGAATAGTACCAGAAGCAGTAAAAACACTTAATCCAGCCACACTACTACCTGTTGGTGATGGACCCCCAGAGCATGATTGTATTGAAGTCCCGGAAAATACATATTCCAGCTGTCCAGATCTGAGGGACCAACCACTCCTCATTCCAGAGATGGAACTATTTACAAATGGAAGTGTTGTTATAGACTCAGAGGGGGTGTGTCGCACCAGCTATGTGGTGGTCACCTTAGAGGAAGTCATAGAAGCAGGACCACTCCCCAGGAGAACATCAGCCCAGAAAGCAGAATAAATAGTCTTAATAAGCACCCTAAGAAGGAGCAAGGGAAAGAGAGCCAGTGTGTATAGGGATTTGAAATATGCCTTTTTGACACTGCAGGTGCATGGGGCAATATATAAAGAAAGAGGGTTGCTGAATTCAGGAGGGAAAGCAATGCACCAAGCTGAGATCCTCGATTTCCTGGAAGCAGTGTGGGAGCCCCTTCAGGTGGCAGTAATATACTGCAAGGGACATCAGAGGGAAAATACCCAAGAAACCTAAGGAGATAAAAAAAAGCTGACCAAGAAACAAAAAGGGCAGCCAGGGAGCCACTGGAAACCAGAAAAGCCGCACCACTCCTCCCTTGGATGCCAGAAGTACAACCAACATATTCACAAGAAGAAAAGCAGTGGTTACAGCAAGAAATGGCCAAACAAGACAAGACTGGCTGGCAGTGCCTGCCTGATGGTAGGATAGTGATTCCTGTACTACTGGCCCCCTCTCTGATCAACAACTTCCACTCAGTTACTCATTCAGGCCAGGAGGCCATGGAACAACTGTTGGGAAAGTATTTCTACATTCCATGGCTTACAACACTTGCAAAAGCAATCAACCAGCAATGTATAACTTCTTGCAAAAACAATCCTCAGCAAGGTCCTTCACTACCTCCTGGCATCCAGTCTGTAGGAACCGCACCTTTTAAGAATCTGATGGTAGATTTCACTGAACTACCTAAGAGTGGAGGCTACCATTATCTCCTGGTAATGGTGTACACCTATTCTGGATGGGTGGAAACCTTTCCAACTCAGTTGGAGAAGGCCAGGGAAACATCACAGGCCCTGTTATGGGAGATCTTCCCGAGATATGGATATTTCCCTTGTACAAAGGTTCAGATAATGGGCCAGCATTCATAGCAGAAGTGGTGCAGGAGACAGCTCGGGCTTTGGGCATAAATTGGAAACTACATACTGCTTATAGGTCTCAGAGCTCAGGCTAAGTATAATGCATGGACAGGACTATAAAGACTGGACTCAGTAAACTCTGCCAAAAAGCACACTTAACCTGGCCACAAGCCCTTCCTATGGTGCTACTGAAAATCAGGTGTTCCCCACAGAAAACTACAAGATATTCCCCATATGAAATCCTTTTTGCCAGCCCCTCACCTCTCCTTCGTTCCATACCTGGAACACCCAAAGAAAGGGGAGAAACAAGTTAACAATCAATTAAAAGCACTGGGTATAGTGTCAACACAGATATCTAAATGCGTGACAGAAAGGCTCCCTATAAGCCTTTTCTCCCTGGTACAACCATTCCAACCCAGGGATCGGGTGTGGGTGAAGGATGGGAACTTAACCCCCCTCAAGCCCAAGTGAAAGGGACCACTTACTGTCATTTTAACTACCCCCACAGCAGTTAAGGTTAAAGGTATCACTCCATGGATTCACCACTCCAGGATTAAAAGAGCCATATCCAAGGATTCTAGCAATTTTTAACAAACTGAAAACCATCCCCAGAACCCACTGAAAGTGACTGTATGACATGAGAACTAAAGACCTGTGGTGCCCTGCTCCAGTCACCCCCAGAAGCTGACTAGTCTATGCATGGCCGAAACTTAAGGATCACCAATGGTACAATTAGCTATAAATAATTCCTGCTCACCTGCACTTCTGTTTTTGATTGGTCCCTTGGTCCTAGTATTGGCTGTTGGGCTCACAGCGGCAGCTCCGGTTCAATGGACCTTCTCCCAGAGAATTAGCGTAAGCCTAACCTTTATTCTAATCATAGGACTGTTACTGAATGTAGAATGCTTACTCTGATTTTCATTATCGCCATTACTCAGTTGCAGTTAGCCTCCGGCCGGCAATGTCCCAGCCAGTGTAGGCACAATGGGTTCCTGACATTTCTACACTCTTCTTGTTATCGAGGGCGTACACTCACTATGTGTACCCAAGGTGACCGCAAATTCTGGACTACTACACTCACACTACTAGGCTGTTACTCTCCCTGTCAAAGCTCATGTAGTTCCATGTGTAATAAAGTTGTCTGCTGAACACAGAAAATGACTGATGGGGAGGAATGTTGCTATTATATAAATCAGTCTGGTGTCATCAGTAATAAAGTTAAGGAACTAAAGGAAAGAATTAACAAAAGAAAATCTGAACTCATGGATTGGGGAATTTGGAGCAATTTATCCTCCTGGACAACCTGGCTGGTACCCCTCCTGGGACCTTTAATAATTGTAATTGTAGTTCTTCTGTATTTGGTACCCTTACTTGTACAAGGGATTCAGACTCTAGTAACCAATCTAGCATCTCAAGCATTTGAAAGGAAAATACTATATCTGCAGGGGTATCAGGAGCTGACACGTACAATCGATGCCTATGATGATAAAGAAACAAACCACTGGGTTAGAATCTGGAACATATGATCCAGGAGGAAAGTGAGACACCTTGACATTTTTAAACAATATGAAGGAGTCTCAAAGGGGGGAATAATGAGGCAGGATGGACCCAGCTTCATCCCAACAAAACTTAAGAGAGTGAAAAATCCCTCTCCCCATACTCCCCCTTCCTTCCTCCCGGACTAGCCCTCCTTGATATTCTTCTTATCTATGCATTCCAGCCAACCTATACCCCCTCCCATCTCCCTGTTTCTTCCCTGCCTGAGTTTTTTTCTGCTTCTGTAACACTGCTGGCTTGTGTCCTTGAAAATAACCAACCACCTTTTTATCCCAAAGACCCCAGAAGAAGAGCCCCATATAAACCTTATGTGGTCTTTGTTCGGGGTCAGTCTCCAGATATGAATCCACTGTACCGGTACAATAAAGTCCTTCCTTTGCATCATCCTGCTCGATGTTGGCGTTTCTCTCGGCAGCTCTGGTAACAATCATTATCAATCAATGAAGAAAATGAAGAAAAGGGATTTGATAAAATCTAACACCTGTTCTTGATAAAAATTCTCAGCAAAACAGGAATAGAGGGAAATTCCACAGCATAATAAAGGGCTTATATGCAAAAAACAACAGCAAACATTATTCTCAATGGAGACAGAATGAAATTATTCCCCTTGCAATGGGAACTAGACAAGGATGCTCTCTATCACCACTTCCATTCAAAATTATTGGAAATCCAAAATTATTGGAAGGCAAGAAAGGGAAATAAATAAATTTGCATTCAAATTGGCGAAGAAGAAGAAAAACTCTCCCTTTGCACATGATAAGTTCCTATACATAGAAAAACGCAGAGACTCAGCAAGAAAACTATTGGAACTAATTGAAAGATTCAGCAAAGTGACACGATGTAAGATCAACATAGAAAAATAATTTTGATTCCTCTATACCAACAAATAGATTTTTAACAAGGAAAACACTACCATTTACAAAAGCTACCAAAAAGATAAAATACTTAGGAATCAGTCTTACAGGGAGACAAAAGACATACACCACGAAAACTATAAAACACTACTAAGAGTATCAGAGACCTACATAAGTATAAGACCATACCATGCTCATAGATAGGAAGACTGAACATTGGGAAATGTCAGTACTACCCAAAGTCAAGGAGTTCTGGTAGCACAGTGCATAAGGCACTTGACTGCTAATCAGAAGGCTGGCAGTTCAAACCCACCAGCCACTCCTCGGAAGGAAGATTGGGCAATCTACTTCCATAGTGATATTGCCTGGAAAACGCAAGGACGGGGTTGCTATGAGTCAGGTCTGACTTGAGAGCACATAACAACAATAACAACCCAAAGTAATCTACAGAATCAATGCAATACCGATCCAAATTTCATCAGTATTCAAGGACACAAAAAAAAACAATCACTAACATTATATGCAAAGGAAAGAGACCTCAAATAAGCAAATCACTACTGAAGAAGAAAATCTAGAAATAGATCCATCCAGCTATTGATAGCTGATATTGGACAAATGGCCAAAACCCATTAAATGGCAAAGAGCCTCTTTAACAAATGGTGCTGGCAAAACTAGATATCCATTTGCAGAAAAATCAAACAAGATCCATATTTCATACCATACACAAAAAAGAACTCAAAATGGATTAAAACCCTTAAACGCACAATCTAAATTTATAAAGTTCATCAAAGAAAAAATAGGGGCAAATTTAAGAGCCCTGATTTATGGCATAAATAGACTATCAAGTATAACCCAAAATATATAAGTTGTTGTTGTTGTTGTTGTTATGTGCCGTCGAGTCGGCCCCGACTCATAGCGACCCCTCCTTGGGTCTCCGAGGCATTATCACTACGGAAGTAGGATTGCCCAACCTTCCTTCCGAGGAGTGGCTGGTGGGTTTGAACTGCCAGCCTTCTGGTTAGCAGACAAGTGCTTTAGCCACTATGCTACCAGAGCTCCTCGAAAGGAAGGTTGGGCAATCCTACTTCCGTAGTGATAATGCCTCGGAAACCCAAGGAGGGGTCGCTATGAGTCAGGGCTGACTCGACGGCACACAACAACAACAAAATATATAAGTAGCAGAAGATAAATGAGATGACTAGAACCTTCTAAAAATTAAATTCTTATATGCATCATAAGACTTTTCCAAAAGAGTAAAAAGAGACCTATAGATTGGGAAAACATATTTGGCAATGACATATCCAACAAGCGATTTATCTCTAAAATTTATAGAAAAATTCAACATCTCAACATCAAAAAGACAAACAATCCATTTAAAAAATGGGCAGAGGACATGAACTGACACTTCACCCAAGAAGATATTCTGGTGCCCAACAAACATATGAAGAAATGCTCACGATAATTAGCCATTAAAGAGATGCAAACCAAAACAATTTGATATCATCTTACTGCAGCAATTATAAATAGTGAAGTTCAACAAGACAGAAAACAAAAATTGCTGGCAGGGTAATAGAGAGACTGACACTCTTATATACTGCTGGAGGGAATATAAAATGGTACAACCACTATGGAAAATGGTGTGGCACTTCTTCAAAAAGTTGGGAGTAGACGCTAGATAGAATGGGAGAAAAACGTGGAACAAAATTAAAAAAAAAAAGACCAGAATTAATGGTCACATAGAGACTGGTGAAACCCCTGAGACTTTGCCTTCTAGTTATCACCTTTTGGGCCTTGAATTGTACTCACTCCCATGGCTAACTTTCAGCTCAACAACAGACAGGCCTGGGAGCTGAACTACAGCAAGAAGATGCACTCCTCAGAACAATTCACCATGGGAGATCAGAAGGGCAGCATTGGCACAGGGATAAAGATAGGGAGGCAGGAATGCATAGGCAGGAAGGACACAGGGACAGGGTGACCACAGGGAGGAAGTGGGAGGAGAACTGTTACATTGTGGGGATTGTAATCAGTGTCATAAAATAAAATGTGTACAGAATTTTAAATATAAAATGAATCTGCTCTGCAAAAAAAAAAAATGTATATAGGACACCTGATTAAATTTGCACTCCAGATAAACAATGAGTAGTGTTTAAATATAAGTATGTCCTAAATATTGCATGGGATACATCTGTACTAAAAATTATTCGTCACTTACCTGAAATGCAAATTTAATTGGATTTCCTTATTTTATTTGGAAACTAATGGCTTATATGTATAATTGAGCAAAAAGATCAAATTAAAAAAAAAAATCTAGTTACATTCTAGTAATTCACTACACTAAACGTGACTAATAACACTAGAGGCCAGAGGAGCTTCTGTTTTCTGATCCCCTGCTTCATAGGGCCCATGTTATCACACACAGACACGTTAAATCACACATAAGCAGTATTGCACAGGGATCATGCACTCACTGGCAAGTGCTACCATTCAGATACCACAGGAAATGCTTCTCAATATTTCTTGTCCTGTTGTTGTTATCATGTGCCGTCAAGTCGGACCTGACTCATAGCGACCCCTCCTTGGGTTTCTGAGGCAGTATCACTATGGAAGTAGACTGCCCAATCTTCCTTCCGAGGAGTGGCTGGTGGGTTTGAATAGCCAGCCTTCTGGTTAGCAGCAAAGTGCCTTAGGTACTACGCTACCAGAGCTCCTATGAATTTCTTGTCCTAACCCTCAAAATAAAATATCAGTGGCATTACTAGGGCTGGTATCTCCCAGTACAGTAACTCATTATGTCAAACTACCCATCGCTCTAGACCTCCTTTCATATCAGACTATACAGAATCCTCAGTAATGTTTATTATCTATTTTAATCATGGAATAATATGTGATATAGTTGTAAACTGCATAAATGTAGTATTTCTTAGATTAAATTAATATAACCAATAAAATTGTTTCATAAAATCTTTGTACACTGAATTACAGTAACTGACCTGAAAACTTTTTGAATTTTTCTCCTTCTCTTCCTTTAATTAAGGAGCTCCACTTCTTGGAAGGAAGGTTGGTCAATGTACTTCCATAGTGATACCACCTCAGAAACCCAAGGAGGGGTCCCTATGAGTTGCATCCAACTTGACGGCAGTGCGTTTGGTTTGGGTGGTGTAATGGTTAAGGCATTTGGCTGCTAACCAAAAGATCAATGGTTTGAACCCACCAGCCACTCTGCAGAAGAAAGACAGGGCGATCTGCTTCCATAAAGATTAATAGCTCTGGAAACCCAATGGAGGTCACTATGAGTAAGAACTGACTCAATGGCAGTAGGTTTGGTTTATTTATTTACAGTTTTCCCTTTAGTTACTATTTCATGCTCAAAAAAAGTTATTTATATAGGTTCATAAGTACTAATTACCACAACACTGTAGCTAAAACACCGGAATATCTGACAAAATTGTTGCTGTTAGGTGCCACTGAGTCAACTCTAACTCATAGGGACCCTATGTACAACAGAACAAAACAATACTCAGCCTTGTACCATCTTCACAATTTTTGCTTTGCTTGCATGCATCACTGTAGCCACTGTATCAATCCATCTCATTGAGGGTCTTCCCCTTCTTCACTAACCCTCTACTTCACGAACCATGATATCATTTTCCAGGGAATGGTCCTTTCTGACAACATGACCCAAGTAGGTGAGGTGAAGTCTGGCCATTCTCACTTCCAAGGAGCATTCAGGCAGCACTTCTTCCAGGACAGATTTGTTCATTCTTCTGTCAGTCCATGGTATTTTTCACCAACACCACAATTCAAAGGCATCAATTCTTCTTCAGTCTTCCTTACTCATTGTCCAGTTTTTACATGCATATGAAGCAACGGAAAGTACCATGGCTTGGTTCAGGTGCACCTTAGTCTTTAAAGTCACATCTCTGCTTAATATTTCAAAGAGCTTTTTGAAGATTTGCCCAGTGCAATACAATGTCCAATTTCCCGACTATTGCTTCCATAGGTGTTGACTGTGGATCCGAGTAATATGAAATTCCTGACAACTTCAATCTTACCTTTATTTATCATGATGTTGCTTATTGTTTCAGTTGTCAAGATTTTCATTTTCTTTATGTTGAGGTGTAATCCATACTGAAGGCCTTTTCATCAGTAAGTGCTTTAAGTCATCTTCACTTTCAGCAAGCAAGGCTGTGTCATCTGCATATCACAGGTTGTTAGTGGCTCTTCCTCCAATTCTGATGCTGTGTGCTTCTTCACAAAATTTGTTACTATAAAAACACTAGAAGCAATGAAAACAGCATGTGCTTGTCCCTGCAGACAAAACCATTTGATTGGAAACATCATCATAATTGTGTAATAATAACAACTCGGACTGGAGCACACAGTTGTTGTTGTAATATGCTGTCGAGTTGATTTTGACTCACAGTGATCCCTCCTTGGGTTTCTGAGGCACTATCACTATGGAAGTAGATTGCCCCATCTTTCTTCCAAGGAGTGGCTGGTGGGTTTCAACCGCCAGCCTTCTGGTTAGTGGTCAAATGCCTTAGGCACTACACCACCAGAGCTCCTGCAGCACATTACAAGCTTCAAAAAGTAAATTTGCAACAAACAAGACTAAAGTTGGTTCCTTGAAAAGATTAATAAAATCAACAAACTACTGACAAATTTAACACAGGAAAGAAAGAGAAGATGCAAAAGACACAAACAAGAAATGAAATGGGTGACGTCACAACAGAAATCAACTGAAATATCAGAATACTATGAAGAGCTGTACTCCAAAAACTTTGAAAACCTAGAAGAAACAGACAGATTTCTAGAAACATACTACTTACTTAAACTAACATAGACTAAGTTAGCAAATCTGAACAGACCCATAATAAAAGAAGAAAATGAATAGGTTATAAAAGAAAGAAAGAAAAAAAAAAGTCCTGGCCCAGATGGCTTCACTACCAAACATTCAGAAAAGAGCTCTAACATCAATTCTACTCAAACAATTCCAAAATACAGAAAAGGAGGGAATACTCCTGAATTCATTTTATGAACCAAGACTAACCCTAATAGCAAACTAAAAAATAAAATTATAGACAAGTATCTCTTACAAACATAGAAGCAAACATTCTTAACAAAATCATATCCAACAGACTCTAACAACATATGAAAAAAAAATAATACCAGGTATGCAAGGATTCAACATTAAGAAAACAATAATGTAATCCACAACATAAATAAGACAAAGGAAAAGAACCATATGATCATATTAATCAATGCACAAAAGGCATTTGATAAAATCTAAAACCTATTCCTGATAAAAACACTGAAAAAAAATAGGAACAGATGAGAAATTCTTCAACATAATTAAAGGCAATTAAAAAAAAAAAAAAAGTTGGAACTAGAAGTAACATTTGATCCAGCAATCCCACTACTAGGTATGCATCCTAAAGACTTTAGAGCCAGGACACAAACAGGTATATGTATATCCATGTTCACTGCAGGATATTCACAATAGGATAGAGATGGAAACAACCTAAGTTCCTATCAATCAGTGACGGAATAACCAAACTACAGTACAAACACACAATGGAATACTATGTATGCCATATTAAAGAAAAATGAATAATCCACAAAACACCTAATAACATAGATGAACTTGGAGGGCATTATGCTTAATGAAATAAGTAAATCACAGAAGGGCAAATATTGAATGAGTCCACTATTATAAAAAATCAAGGAAAGGTTTACACATGGAAGGAAACTTTCTTTGTTGGTTATTAGGGATAGGAGAGGAAGGGTAGGAAAATTGCTAGCAAGGAAAGAGACACATATTGATTTGGGTGAAGGGAAAGGCATTATACCAAAAGTGGGTTGTTGTTGTTATGTGCCGTCAAGTTACCCCCGACTCATAGCAACCCCTCCTTGGGTTTCCAAGGCAGTATCACTATGGAAGTAGATTGCCCAACCTTCCTTCTGAGGAGTGGCTGGTGGGTTTGAACCACCAGCCTTCTGGTTAGCAGTCAAGTGCCTTAGGCACTACGCTACCAAAAGTGGGTGGCAAGCACAATATCACTAAGGAAAAGGAAGATACAGAGAGATGCACTTGAAGTATTAACAATGAAGGTAAATACTATTTTATATACAATAATGCATTATCAATAACAACAAACGTCTATGGGTGGATATGTACATAGACAGGCAAGATGATCAGGTATGAGTAGATGGAACAGGACTATGGCCATGAACATATATAGGTTTGGTAGATATTTCTATACATGTATTTGTATGTACTATTTAAATGTCCACATATATAATAGAATGAACAGGGGCAAAGTTATGATAACTTCTTAGCCACAAACACCTTGATGGAGTGAGTTGCTGGGCCTGTGGGCTCAGGACCATGGTCATGGGGGACATCAAGGTCCACTGGCATAATATAATTGTAAAACATGGTTTTACGTCCTACTTTCGTAAGGATCGACTAGGGTCTTAAAAGCTTGCAAACAGCGATTTAAGATAAAAACTATTGGTCTCTCCTCATCTGCAGTAAACAAGACTGAAGAAAGTCAAAGACACATGGAAACAATTAGTGGAAGGGACTAGGGAGCATGGGGACCTTAGCCTACATGACTCTGAGATCAGAAGAACTAGTTGGTGCCTGTCTACCACTGCCAACCATTCAGAAAGGGATTAAAATTGGATATCTTAGAGTGGGAGAAAAAAGGGAACAAAACTCAAAATGATAAAAAAAAAAAAAAAAAAAACAGGTATACTGATCGCCCAAGGGAGCCTGGTGGAACCACTGAGGCACCCTTAATCAACCTTCAGGCCTGGAATTAAACTTACTCCCATGGCTTAATCATCAGCAAACAATAGGCCTATGAGGTAAACAATTACACCAGGCTAAGACTGCACTACTTAGAACAATCAACCATGGGAAATCAGAAGGGCAGCATTTGCATAGGGAGAAAGGTCAGAAGGCAAAATGCATAGGAAAGAAGGACACACTGGGAAAAGGTAACCACAGAGAAGAACTGGGAAAAAAGCTGTTATACTGTGGGAATTGCAGTCACTGTCACAACACAAAATGTGTATGAACTGCTGAATGGAAAACAAATCTGCTCTGTAAGCTTTCACTCAAATAACAATGAAAAGTTTAAAAAAAAAAAAAAAGCCCATTTTTCATGCAATTGTGAGAAAATGAGGAAGAAGCAATATTTTATATACTTACTTGGGCATAAGCACTCTGAGTTACTTTTCTCAAATCATCTTGAGCACCAGTTGTAATTCTCCCAAAGAAGATTTCTTCTGACACTCGTCCACCTAAAGTCATACACATCCTATCCATGAGCTGCTCTTTAGTATATAGGTATTGTTCTTTTGGTAAATACTGAGCATAACCTAATCCTTTGCCACGTGGGATGATGGATACCTGGTAATAGAAAACATACAAAATGAAGATTTCACTACCAAATGTAGATTCATTTAAAATGTTTTCATTGTCTATAGAAAAACTCTCTGAATCAGTTTATTAGTAGATTCACCTTGCCACAACAGCTGGGCAATTCACCAGCTTTAGTTAGATAAAATCTAGCAGTAGTGAAGTGATGGTCTAAGAGGAATGTTTCTCTTAAAACAACTTAACCTTAGTGTTTGAACTTACTTTTTATAAAATGTAATTGGAATTATTCAATGTTGGCACTAACAGCATAGACTCCAAAAGAAAATAATGAAGATATATCATCATCAAACTCATCAAAACCAAAGACAAAGACAGAATCCTGAAAGCAGCACGGGAAAAATGAAAAGTTACATATAAAGGATAACCAGTAAGAATAAGCTCTGATTTCTCAGCAGAAACCATACAAGCAAGAAGGCAATGGGATGGTATATATAAACTCCTGAAAGAGAAAAAGTTTCAACCAAGAATTATATACCTGGCAAAACTGCCCCTCAACTATGATGGTGAAAATAGGAGATTTCCAGATAAAAGGAAGTCCTTTGAACACAGAACCAAAAATAGCAAATAACAACTGACCATTAATACACAAGATGACATAACCCAAAAACCACAGCTATGGACATATCCAAAGTAAAATGAGCTTGTAAGATTGTAAACAGGGAACCAGAGACATCAATTGACAAGTGAGGACAAC